>NC_086319.1:114744811-115060883 GCF_036172605.1 Pelobates fuscus | reverse complement strand
GGGGCAAGAAGGACAGCAGTGGTTGACGTGGCTGAAGATGCTGGACCAGGAGGAGGATGGCAGCTTAGAGTAGGCGTGCTGCTTGTACTCATGTGTTGATCCCATAGGTGTTTGTGATGTGAGATCATGTGCCTACGCAAAGCAGTTGTATCTAGGTGGGTGTTGGACCTCCCACGACTCAGTTTCCTTTGGCACAGGTTGCAAATGGCATCGCTGTTGTCCGAGGCAGACACACAAAAAAAATGCCACACTGCTGAGCTCTGCAATGACGGCATTCTGGTGGTGGACACAGCATGCGTTGATTGGCGTGCTGTCGGGCTGACCCCGGGTGCCGATGCATGCTGTCTGACTGTGCCACTAGCTCCTTGCGACGACCCCCCCCTGCTTCCAACTCGTCTCCTCCTCCTCCTCTCTGTCTCCCCATCTGAACTTTCGCCCTGTTCTTCTTCTTGCCGAGCGGGCACCCACGTGACATCCATGGACGCATCGTCATCATCAACCGCTTCGCTTGTATCTGACAACTCAGAAAAGGAAGCAGCAGCGGGTACAACATCATCATCATCACACCGTACCTCCATGTGTTTAATGCTGCCTGCCTGAGACATATCCCTGTTATCTACATCCTCTAGCAATAATGGTTGCGCATCACTCATTTCTTCAAACGGGTGTGTGAATAACTCCTCTGACATACCAAGTAAAGCGGCTGTGGTGCTAGTTTTGGTGGTGGCGGCAGGCGGGTGAGTGCTATCTTGAGAGGTGCCTGAAGCTAAGCTGGAGGAGGATGGTGCGTCAAGGTTCCGAGTGGAGGCTGTACAATATTGGGTGTCCTGTGTTAGCCAGTCAACTATGTCCTCAGAACTTTTCAAGTTCGGGGTACGTGGCTTCTGAAAACTGGGCATTATTCTAGGGCAAAAGGGAATCACAGCACCACGACCACGACGGCCCCTGCGGGGTGGCCTGCCTCTGCCTGTCATTTTTTGGGGGATTAGTGGTACTATGCGTGCAAGCTACTGTGAGACCAGATATGATTGGCAATGTGAACTGTAACAGTTCTGCAGAGCACACACTGTAGGCCTGAGACACCCGCTTGAAGACAAGTAACTGCTATTCAATCTATAACAGTGAAAAACAAATTTTGGTTTTAAAAGCACGCTATAGAGACACCAGATATGATTGACAATGTGCACTGGAACAGTTCTGCAGAGCACACGCTGAAGGAAGGACTGACAGAGCCGCTTGAAGACAAGTAACTGCTATTCAATCTATAACAGTGAAAAACAAATTTTGGTTTTAAAAGCACGCTATAGAGACACCAGATATGATTGGCAATGTGCACTGGAACAGTTCTGCAGAGCACACACTGTAGGCCTGAGACACCCGCTTGAAGACAAGTAACTGCTATTCAATCTATAACAGTGAAAAACTAATTTTGGTTTTAAAAGCACGCTATAGAGACACCAAATATGATTGGCAACTGTCAAAGCACGCTGGAACAGGTCTACAGAACACACGCTAAAGTAGGCCTGACACCCAGACGCTTGCAGACAACTAACTGATCTTCTATTACAGTGAAAAAAAATGATTTCTTTAAAATCTAAAGCTTAAGCTATTGTTAAAACAGATATGAGTGGTGGCACTGACTGTGCAAATGGGCAAGGCATCCAACCTGACACAGAAGCTGGCAGGCAGGCAACTGCTCTTCTATTACAGTGAAAACAAATTATTTATTTTAAATGTAAAGCTTAACCAATTGTTAAAACAGATATGAGTGGTGGCACTGGGCAAGTAGGCACAGTATCCAATGTGAACCTCACACAGAAGCTGGCAGGCAGGCAGGCAACTGCTCTTCTATTACAGTGGAAACAAAATTTTGGTTGTAAAAGCACGCTATAGAGACACAAGATATGAGTGGCAACTGTCAAAGCACGCTGGCACAGGTCTGCAGAGCACACGCTGAAGTAGGCCTGAAACACAGACGCTTGCAGACAACTAACTGCTCTTCTATTACAGTGAAAAAAAAATATTTCTTTTAAATCTAAAGCTTAACCAATTGTTAAAACAGATATGAGTGGTGGCACTGGGCTAGTGGGCACAGTATCCAATGTGAACCTCACACAGAAGCTGGCAGGCAGGCAACTGCTCTTCTATTACAGTGAAAAAAATGATTTATTTAAAATCTAAAGCTTAACCAATTGTTAAAACAGATATGAGTGGTGGCACTGTCTGTGCAAATGGGCAAGGCATCCAACCTGACACAGAAGCTGGCAGGCAGGCAACTGCTCTTCTATTACAGTGAAAAAAAATTATTTATTTTAAATCTAAAGCTTAACCAATTGTTAAAACAGATATGAGTGGTGGCACTGACTGTGCAAATGGGCAAGGCATCCAACCTCACACAGAAGCTGGCAGGCAGGCAACTGCTCTTCTATTACAGTGAAAAAAAATAATTTATTTTAAATGTAAAGCTTAACCTATTGTTAGAACAGATATGAGTGGTGGCACTGGGCAAATAGGCACAGTATCCAATGTGAACCTCACACAGAAGCTGGCAGGCAGGCACCTGCAATTACATTACACAGGAAAAAAAAAAAAAAGCAGCCTGATGTTATAGCCCTAAAAAGGGCTTTTTGGGGTGCTGTCCTTACAGCAGAGATCAGATGAGTCCTTCAGGATTGTAGTGGACACTGAATACCCTAGCCTAGCTATCAATTTCCCTATCTAATCAGCAGCAGCTAAACTTTCCCTCCTCTCACTAAGCATGCATCTTCCGAATGAATCGAAAATGGATGCTGGGAGGGAGGTTGGAGGGTGTGGAAGGGAGGGAGTGCTGCTGACTGGCTGGAATGTGTCTGCTGACCGAGAGGCACAGGGTCAAAGTTTGCCCAATGATGACGAACAGGGGGCGGATCGAACTGCGCATGTGTCCGCCCGCCGCGGCGAACGCGAACACGCTAATTTCGCCGGGAACTGTTCGCCGGCGGACAGTTCGGTACATCACTATTGTCTAATTTCTAGCTCAAGAGGGGCACATTAATATAACACCAATGTAAAATCTGTCGTAACAATAATTATTGTTTAGCATGTTACGAGACCTCTTCCTTGACAGCGTTATTGTCAGCCTACTCAATAAAAATCTAAAATGTCTAAAATGTGTTGACTGTCATCCCACTATCTGACATAACTTGACTCTGCTTGTTTATTACTCTTAAACAATGTGTGTTTATTTGATGCCTACTCGTTTGATATTTTCATGTACAAAAAAAAAAAAATTGCCAGCTAATCTGTCACAATCTGTAATGTTGTGGTCAAGCTTGTTGATGCTATTGTGACTCTTCACGCTTAATGTCAATCTATGCACAAGAAAAATAAAGAATTAAAAAAAACTAAAAAAAACATACTGACTTTATGAAACAAACATTTATAATTCTATTTAAAATCTTTTTTTTTCTATTCTGTAACAACAGAGACAGTTTAAACAGTGTTGTTTCTAATAACAGAAAAACGAGTACTGTATTTGTATTATTAATTTGTATTTCTTATTTAAAAACTTTATATGGTACAGTATTACAAATCAAACTGACAGGTGCATTAAATTAAAAGACCCAGTACATTTGTACAAATAATTATCCAGACTAATAAGAACATAGTGTACCAAGAGTAGATGCATTTCAAATTATGTATCTCAGTAGGCAAGACAAGATGTAATTGTAAAACAGTTACAAATGTATCTGTCCTCCTTGATCTATGAAGACAGTGCCTTACCTCCTCTATTTCCATCAGCAATTCAGGCATTTTCAAGTGTAGTATGTTACAAAAACAACGTGGGGAGTGGAAGTAGCTGCAGGTCTTTGTTTAGCCTTTGTCTTGCTAAGCCGGGGAAACAGATGTGTAGAAAATGTGAATGCACTTTGCACACTATGGGCAGACTTTAGCCCTCATGCAGGTTACGCATTAACTGTTTATGGTTCAGTAATTTAAACCGAAAATAAAATCTGAGATTGGCAGAAAAAGCTTGTTTAAGAGAAAAAAATAATGAAAAACGTGTTTCTTGATGGGAGATGATGTAATTCCTCTTTTGTGTCTTCTGAGTGGGAGGTGCATTGAAACTGGAAGTCTGATAAGTCATTCGTGCATTTTTTACTTGCAAATAGTCTATTATTCGTTCAGAATGAGGTATATCTTTAATTGGTGCACATTTTTCAAAGGTCTGATTTAGATAGTATTGTTGTTAGAAATAGTAACAGATGCCTGGTAAACTACCAAGAGCAATGCAGATTTAACCCTTTCATGACTGTCTGGTGTTTTGCCCTTTTTTGCCTCATGTTTTGCATTACCTTGTAATGCATTTAGTGGAGCTGTAGATTTGGAACATATGTTTTTATTTTTTATTTGTACAGATACAGATTTTTGTATATATATATATATATATATATATATATATATCTCAATGTTGTCTGTTAATTCCCCATCAAAAGTGAGTTCAGTATAACATGGAAAATGTTTGATTGACAAGTAACCCCCTCCACCCCAAATTCAAGTTTTGTTTTTGTACATTTATGCAATCTGCAAAAAGGAACATCTTCCCCAGTTTGAATGAATTAACCCTTTAACAAATTATTTGTGATAAATCTGTGATCTTACTTAAAAACTATAGTCAAAAATCCCTCTCTCTCCAGAACTAACCTGAGATTTTGTTCTGTCTGGGTCCAAGGACAGAGATATCTAGAATATACAATGCTCAAACAAAAAAAAGGGAACACTTAACCCCTTAAGGACTGAGCCAAATGTACACGTTGTGAAGAAGACAAAATGTAAACAAAACCTGGCATTTGCGCTATATGTCTGTCCAACCGTAATTCACCTCTTTCATATTAAATGCACCCCCCCCCTTATTATATATCATTTTATTCAGGGGAAACAGGGCTTTCATTCAATATCAAATATTTAGCTATGAAACATAATGTAATATGAAAAAAATGGGAGAAAATATTTTTTTTTTTAATTTTTTTAGTTCTACATGACATTTTAACTGTGAATGCCATAATACTGTTTGCTTTTACTGCAATGAAATGTACACATATTTGTGTTCAGTGATGTTTCACATGTAAAACAGTAACCCCTATGTAGATGTTTTATGGTGTTTTAGGAAGTTACAGGGTCAAATATAGCATGTTACATTTTTCTGTTTTTTCACATTGAAATTCGCCAGATTTGTTATGTTGCATTTGAGACCGTAAGGCAGCCCATGAATGAAAATTTCCACAATGATGGCATACCATTTGTAATAGTAGACAACCCAAGGTATTGCAAATGGGGTATGTCCAGTCGCCTCAAACACTGGCCAAAGTTAGCGTTAATATTTGTTTGTCTGTGAAAAATGCAAACAACTAATTTGAACACCAAATTTAGCCAGTGTTTGTGACTAAGTGGCTTCTAAAAAAGACTGGACATACCCTATTTGCAAAACCTTGGGTTGTCTACTATTGCAAATGGTATGCCATCATGGGGATAATTTTCATTCCTGGGCTACCATACGGTCTCAAAGGCAACATAACTAATCTGGCGAATTTCAATGTGAAAAAACTGAAACGCAAGCCTTATATATGGCAATGTAACTTTTAAAAACACAATAAAACCTGTACATGAGGGGTACTGTTATACTCGGGAGACTTCGCTGAACACAAATATTAGTGTTTCAAAACATTAAAACGTATCACAACAATTATATCGTTAAGTGCCATTTGTGTGTGAAAAATGCAAAAGATTTCACTTTCACTGAGGATATCATCGTTGTAATACATTTTACTGTTTTGAAAACTAATATTTGTGTTCAGCGAAGTCTCCCGAGTAAAACAGTACCCCTCATGTACAGGTTTTATGGTGTCTTGGAAAGTTACAGGGTTAAATATAGTGATAGCAAATTTAGTTCCCTGGACTTTCTGCCTGGCTTGTCAGGCATGTCCTGCAAATTGTAATCAATAAAATGACGTAATTATGTAAAAATATTATATATATATATATATATATATATATATATATAATTTTTTTAAACAATTTTTATTGATATATAGGTATATATATATATATATATATAGTGATATATAGTGATATATATATAGTGATATGTATATAGATATATATATTATTTCGTTCTACATGTATTTTAATATCAATATATATTAATATCAAAATACAGTTAGAACGAAATGACACATATATGTTCGGTACACAGGAAAATTGTAGAGAAGAGTGGCAGCCGGTTTAATTCCGCGGTACGCTGTTCATTAATCCAGCGTCTGTTGTCTGGCGAGGTCGCATTATGTAGCGTAATGAGACCGCGTCAGAGAGGGGGTGTGGCTACAGTCCGTCAACCCGGAAGAGACAGGAATTACTGGTAACGGCCATGACACTGGGCCCTGAAAGAAAAGCTTCCTGTTAAAGTCTTCAAGAAACATGTCCCAAACTCTCAAATCCTCCTTCATTGAATGAGAAGCCTGAACATAATGGTGAGGGGATCGAATCCCACATGTGGCCATCGCCAGTAAATGGTTGAAAACCCTGCCCACTGGAATAACGCAACAGGCGAAGTTAAGGCTTCCCAGCAGCGACTGTACTTCCCGCAGCGTCACCTTCTGTGCACTCCATACCGCCCTCACTTTCGCAGCCAGCTTATCGAATGGTAAACGACATTTCCCCACCACTGAATCAATTTCCAGGCCTAAAAAACTGAGATAAGTCGTTGGGCCCACAGTCTTTTCGGCCGCCAATTGAACCCCAAACAAGTGAGTTACCCATTCCAACGAGCATAACACATAACTGCGCGCCCCAGAATCGGCGGGTCCGACGCACAAAAAGTCATCTAGAAAGTGAACCATGGACCTGCCACCTGTTTCCTCCCTAACCACCCATTCAAGGTAGGTACTGAATTTCTTGAAATAAGCACATGATATTGAGCACCCCATGGGTAAGCAAAGATCCACATAATAAGCATAGTCGAAAAACAACTCAGTTGATGATGACGGCCCAAGTGGACTAGCAACAACCGAAAAGCTGATTCAATATCCGCTTTCACCATGAGGGAGACGGAAACCTGGTTTCCTCACAAACTAAACCCCATGGTCGAATGATGCATAGGAAACAGAACAGATCTCTGTGTCGATGTCATCATTAACCTAAACTTACCCACATCCTTTTTAGGAAAAAACCCTAATGGCAAAATCCGTAAGTCTGGCCCCGCTATCCTTCCCAGTTGAAACTCCTTAAACAATTTGTCCCAAACCACCCCAGGGTACTGAAAAAACTACTTCTAGTTGTGAAAATGACAAACGACAACCCTATCCTTGAGTGGAATAAAAAAACCCTTCGAAAAACCCTCCCGCAACAATCTTTACCATAGGCCTCCCAAATCCTATCTAAGTAGCAAAAGAACTGGGAACAACACTCCGGGAATTCTTCCCCTAATATACTTGCCAATATACAAAAAGCTTGCAGCCAGTTGCAAAAAGACAAATTGTGCTGTTTTTGGATGTGGTACTAAAATTGCTAGTTGCCAATTTTAATGGCAGCACTCTCCTAGTGAGCCCTTACACCTGGTCTCACTAAACATAGCATTTATGCCAGTAAAAGGTATTTTTGTGAGCCTTTGAAATCACAATACAATTTATTAAATGCCGAATGACATCATGTTTTCTATAGATTTTTGCGGACCACTTTGTGCTAAGAAAGATCTCTTTACTAATCAACGTTACATTTTGGAGTAACTTTAGTTGTAATGCTAATTAAAACCCTGTATAGAAAGAAGGACTGGAAGGGGTAAATTAAATAAACCGACCCACTATTAGACCTAGTACCATTGAGAAAGCTGCTCTACTTTAAATAGATTAAGAGTTTCTTGATAAATTAAGAGCAAGATAGAAACTATACATTTTATTAATCCCTAATGAGGCAAGAAAAACCGCACCGGATCCAGCAGGGCAAGAAGAACCGTCTGATGCCTTTTTTTCCAGGAACCAAAAACAGCAAGGAGGAAGCACAGGCCTGAGGCCTACCGAGCGCTTCGCAGCCTAGAGGAACTCCTGGGTCGCTTTGCCGTGAGCGGAGCAGACAGACAGCAATCCCAGACTCCATCAGCCTCAGCAGCAGTAATGCCAGGCAAAGGTAGGCGCTCCCAAAAGCCCCAAAACCAGACAGAAGGTCAGGACATAGGGGCCATGTTACAAAGGCCTGCCCAACACAGACCCACTCCCGAGGAAACCTGCCAATCAGGGACTTGGGTACAGCAGCAGGCCGTGACAGACCTGAGAACTCGCAACCCTCACAAATCCCTCAAGCGGAGCTGCAAGAACAGACAGACGACTCAGCACCTACCACAAAGAGGGATCTAAAACTCCTAGCAGAAATCCATAAGCTACTGGCGGCTGACTCTGCGCAATTAAAGACAGGTACAGGCGGTCACTGAGAGAGTGTGAGCTTCAGAGGAGGAAATACTAACAGTACAAACCCACCTTACCAATGTAAATACCTTTGTGCAAGCGCTCCAAGCCCAAAATCAGACACTGTCACTCCGATTCGCAACCCTAGAAGACCGCCAGAGGTGCACGCATATCAAGATCAAGGGCATCCCCTCAACGATCACCGCGGAAGAACTGCCACACTACGTTAGAAGATTATTGACAACCATCATGTCACACACTGTGGCCAAACGCATGACCATAGACCGTGTATACCGCCTCCCAAACCCCACTCAACGCATGACAACCTTGGCACGAGACGTCATTCTCAGATGCCTCACGCTACCCGATAAGCTCCAAATTATGGCGGCAATAAAAGATAAGGCACCACTCACATACGAGAACTCAAGCCTCACATTTTACCAGGATCTTACAAGAGCCACCCTCCAGATCCGTAAAAGCTATGGACCGGTCACAACCCAGCTGGGAAACGCAGGACTGGCATACCGCTGGGGAGCGAATGGCTCCTTAGTAGTGACTCAAAGCGGGACTGCACATACGCTATAGAATATGGGAGAAGCACAGACTTTCCTGGGTACACTGGGCTTGTTGCACCCAGCCACACCTTCAACCTCCAAGCAGCAGACAACCACATGGGACCCTGCTAACATCATGACATTCACCCCAAGAGAGATGAACCCACATCCAGAAATACCGTGACTGCAGGGTGCAAACCCCAAAAGACCGCCCTGTCAAACCAATTCTAATCCAGTTTGCGATGATAGTAGAGTTAATTCTGTAGATTGGAATTTAACCTTTTGCTCACATATGGCAACACCACACAGGCATGAACACAGCACAAGCAAGGGCAGAGTAGGCTGACAATCACCACAGCGAATACCAACCCCCCACACACCCCCCCCCCCGCAGCCCCCTAGGTAAAGGGCATACAGCATGGTAGCTGTAACGGACCGTTTTGCTCACCAGAGGTTAAAAACCATTTAGGCGATATTCCCCTTTCCAGATGCACAGGCAGCAACCGTAAACACCAATCTCCCGAACTGCAAACTCTACGAATCCTGGAAACAGCCGAACAGGAAAACCATAGAAAAGGATTACACTCCTGGCAGTCAGCATTCATTCCAATTCCCCCAATAATGAGACGACACTTCGGTTTGAGGGTTAAGCAGAATATGACTGTCCTGGCAAATACAGTCTCTTTTATTCCCAATCCACAACCACAGTACAGCCCACAGGGTATTACAGAACAACCAATCAATCCGTACAATACACACATACACTCCCACACAAAATCCTCCCCTCTGCCTGTGATATGATTACTGAACACAATGGGTAATCTCATTATCACCGGCAGAGGAATACAGTTTTTACACAATATTTATAACTTCTAAAATATACATGTCACAAACATAAAACATACATTTGCATAATCCGCATACGAGAAATAAACACATACTCAAAAATCAGGGCAATCGGTTCAGGGGTTAAAAAGTTATATGGAAGTCCTTTAGGACCGACCGCAAGCACATTTTCATGCCCAAAACAGTTCCATAGATTTGGGCTGTGCGGTCGGTCTATTTCAGACTCTTGGAACGGGACTTAGTCTCTGCGGCTGCAAAATCAACGTGGGAGAAGGTAAGGCTTAGCGGTGTTCGCGGAACTGTGTAGCCGATTTCAGTTCCATGAATTTGGTTACAAATACCGCTGACTGCATGGAAGGAACCAAGATGGCCGCCGCCACGTGTTCGTTTTTCGAATGGCGGCCACTTCGACTACTTCGGCACTTCGACGGCATTCAAAGTGCCAATTTAAAAGTACAAACCATTTCTCTGGGAGTTAAAGGGCCAGCAGCAGCACACCAAATATCCATTAAGCCCAAAACTTGTAATTAAAGGGCCACATCTTCCTGGGCCATAGTCCGAAGGCAAGAGGCGGGCAAGCAGTGCCCTCCAAGGACACGTGGCGAGGTCGGTTTCGCCTCACTTCTCCCCTTTACCCCCCAGACTAACAGGGTATCTGACCTCCTGCCGGTCAGTGCCCTGGTTAATCCAGCAGTACAGCCCACCTACAATAAATGGTTACTCCACCTGGATAACGTGGGAACTTGTCCATGTCCAGGTGCCTCACCACGGCTGTACGGGAAACTGGTAGGCTGCCTTGGCAGCTTGCTGAGTGTGCAGAGACCAGCGGTACTCTGCCCTGGTGCCATCGCTACTACGGAAGTAGTCTGGTTGGAGCCTGGATGTGGGAGGGGGAGACCGATTGTCTCCCCTCTGGATACACCGCTCTGTGGCTGGGAGACAGGACCGACCGTCCCTCCCCCTTGTGCTGTAAGTGCAGAGACTCTGCTCCCATCTGCACAGTTGTGGGGCTTAACATCTCCCCTTGGTGGGTTAGGCTGACGCTGGGGAGAGGGGGTAACAAGCTCCTCTCCCTGAACCGTAGACCGCCGCTGGGAAGAGGGGGTAACAAGCTCCTCTCCCTGAACCGTAGCCTGCCGCTGGAGAGAGGGGTTAGCAGACTCCTCTCACTGACACTCTCTCTGCTGGAGAAGGGGGGGGGGGGCGACTGTCTCCCCTTTCAATATTTTGTCCTGCGGCTGGGGGGCGAGACCGACGGTCTGTGCTCCCTGCAGGACACTCTGCCGCTGGGGAGGAAGGATGGCACCTTCAGCTCCCTGGGGTACACACTGCCGCTGGGGAGGAAGGACAATACCTTCAGCTCCCTGGGGTACACACTGTCGCTGGGGAGGAAGGACGACACCTTCAGCTCCCTGGGGTACACACTGCCGCTGGGAAGGAAGGACGACACCTTCAGCTCCCTGGGGTACACACTGTCGCTGGGGAGGAAGGATGACACCTTCTGCTCCCTGGGACACACACTGCCGCTGGGGAGGAAGGACGACACCTTCAGCAACGTGGGACACACACTGCCGCTGGGGAGGAAGGACGACACCTTAAGCTCCCTGGGATACACACTGCCGCTGGGGTGGAAGGACGACACCTTCAGCTCCCTGGGACACACACTGCCGCTGGGGAGGAAGGACGGCACCTTCAGCTCACTGGGATACACATTGCCGCTGGGGAGGAAGGACAGCACCTTCAGCTCCCTGGGGTACACACTGTCGCTGGGGAGGAAGGACGACACCTTCAGCTCCCTGGGATACACACTGCCGCTGGGGAGGAAGGACGACACCTTCAGCTCCCTGGGACACACACTGCCGCTGGGGAGGAAGGACGGCACTTTCAGCTCCCTGGGATACACACTGCCACTGGGGAGGAAGGACGGCACCTTCAGCACCCTGGGGTACACACTGCTGCTGGGGAGGAAGGACGGCACCTTCAGCTCCCTGGGGTACACACTGTCGCTGGGGAGGAAGGACGACACCTTTGACTCCCCATTACGCACTCTGCCACTGGGGAGGGCGGAAGACACCTTTGGCTATATCTGCCATGGCCTGTAGGTACTCTGCTGCTAATTTCCTCGCGCTCAGTATGTATTTCTCAGGGGGGTTGGGTCCAAAGTAAAACAGCCGTCTGGCAACCTTTCTGTCAAACTCCTCCTGAGTGTAGTCAGACGCCATGCTGGCTCTGCCGACATTAGTTCCTTTGTAGATAGGGTCGCTGTACGGGTACTAACGTTGCCCTCAGTTTGTAAATCCAGGGGATGGTGTTACCTGTAGCTGTCCTTCTGGCTGTAGGAACAATTTCACCGCTGCCACCAATTGTAACCGACTGTTTTGCTCACCAGAGGTTAAAAACCATTTAGGCGATATTCCCCTTTCCAGATGCACAGGCAGCAACTGTAAGCACCAATCTCCCGAACTGCAAACTCTACGAATCCTGGAAACAGCCAAACAGGAAAACCATACAAAAGGGTTACACTACTGGCAGTCAGCATACATTCCAATTCCCCCAATAACGAGACGACACTTCGGTTTGAGGGTTAAGCAGAATATGACTGTCCTGGCAAATACAGTCTCTTTTATTCCCAGTCCACAACCACAGTACAGCCCACAGGGTATTACAGAACAACCGATCAATCCGTACAATACACACAGACACTCCCACACAAAATCCTCCCCTCTGCCTGTGATATGATTACTGAACACAATGGGTAATCTCATTACCACTGGCAGAGGAATACCGTTTTTACACAATATTTATAACTTCTAAAATATACATGTCACAAACATGAACTGTGTAGCCGATTTCAGTTCCATGAATTTGGCTACACATACCACTGACCACATGGAAGGAACCAAGATGGCCGCCGCCACGTGTTCGTTTTTCGAATGGCGGCCACTTCGACTACTTCGGCACTTCGACGGCATTCGAAGTGCCAATTTAAAAGTACAAACCCTTTCTCTGGGAGTTAAAGGGCCAGCAGCAGCACACCAAATATCCATTAAGCCCAAAACTTGTAATTAAAGGGCCACATCTTCCCGGGCCATAGTCCAAAGGCAAGAGGCGGGCAAGCAGCTCCCTCCACGGACACATGGCGAGGTCGGTTTCGCCACAGTAGCACATCCATTTACTTCACCCCCACCTTAGTTGGGGCATACAGGCATAAGTTACTCACGATTCGCTACCACCTCTACAACCTGAAACCTGAAAATAGGACCAACCGTATCAATTGTATAGATCCAAATTGTATCATTGCAGACTAAGACTGTAATATAATGTAATGTTGCAAAGAGTTGCAATAAAGTTATTTGTCTGTGTCTGCCACTGAATTGGACCTTAATCTAAGGGGTATATTAGTTAATCATGAAAGGGATAGAGAGAATCATATGAAGTGAGGTCAGAAATAGATGTAATTGAAATGAAAGTATCTTTTATTACCCATATAGAAGTGAAGAAAACTATATGTACCCCTTGGGGATAGTAAACAGATATTCACAAAACGGGTATTTGGGGAAGTAAGAAGCAGCAAGCCCCAAATTGAATATTTAATCAACCGGGAAGCTAGCACTTAGAAATTCAACTTTGATCAATATTGCCCCGATTATAATACCCCAGTGAGTAATAGTACCCTCAGCCGATGTCTACACATAATATTATACAATAAGCTCTAGAGAATAGTTCGCTCCATACCAGTATGCACCGCTGTAGAGGTGCCTTTAAGTAATTGGTGAGCCAAAATGTGGGTTGGCGTCTAGTGATGTGATGACTAGTTGCCAAGTTCATCAAGAGCCTGAAATGGCAACTGTTGTCTCAGGCCCGACGCGCGTTTCGGTGATACCTTACGCCATTTGTCAAGAACATCCCAGTTCTTGCATGGCCAGCATACTCACCGGACATGTCACCCATTGAGCATGTTTGGGATGCTCTGGATCGGCGTATATGACCGCGTGTTCCAGGTCGTGCCAATATCCAGCAACTTCGCACAGCCATTGAAGAGGAATGGACCAACATTCCACAGGCCACAATCAACAACCTGATCAACACTATGTGATGGAGATGCGTTGCACTGCGTGAGGCAAATGGTGGTCACACCAGATACTGACTGGTTTTCGGACCCCCCCAATACAGTAAAACTGCACATTTTAGAGTGGCCTTTTACTGTGGCCAGTGTAAGGCACACCTGTGCAATAATCATACTGACTGATCAGCATCTTGATATGCCACACCTGTGAGGTGGATGGATTATCTCGGCAAAGGAGAAGTGCTCACTAACACAGATTTAGACAGATTTTTGAACAATATTTGAGAGAAATATCACTTTTGTGTACATAGAAAAAGTCTAAGAGTTCAGCTCATGAAAAATGGGGGCAAAAACAAAAGTGTCTAGAATTCTTGACAAAGGCGTATGGTATCACTGAAACGCGCTCAAGGGTACTATGTCTGATAGTGGGTCGGTTTGTTTTTGGCATCCAGGAATTGTGTACAGATCCTTGCAACATGGGGCCGTGCATTATCATGCTGCAACATAAGGTAATGGTCGTGGATGAATGGCACAACAATGGGCCTCAGGATCTCGTCACAGTATCTCTGTGCATTCAAAATGCCATCAATATAATGCACCTGCGTTCGTTGTCCATAACATACGCCTGCCCATACCATAACCCCACCGCCACCGTGGGCCCCTCGATACACAACATTGACATCAGCAAACCGCTCACCTACACCATGCCATACACGCTGTCTGCCATCTGCCCTGTACAGTGAAAACCGGGATTCATCCGTGAAGAGACTACATAAATCCTGGACTGTTGGTGTGCCATGAGGACTGGTTTGGGAACCACTGCGCTAGAGACGGTGTGTGTGTGTCTGCTAGGGACGATGTGTGTGTCTGCTGGGGACAGAGTGTGTCTGCTAGGGACAGTGTGTGTGTGTCTGCTGGGGACAGTGAGTGTGTGTTTGCTGGAGGCAGTGTGTGTGTGTTTGTGTATGACTGCTAGGGACAGTTTGTGTGTGTCTGCTAGGGACTGTGTGTGTGTGTGACTGCTAAGGACAGTGTGTGTGTCTGCTAGGGACAGTGTGTGTGTGTCTGCTAGGGACAGTGTGTGTGTCTGCATGGGTCAGTGTGATTGTGTGTGTGTCTGCTTGGGACAGTGTTTATGTGTCTGCTGGGGACAGTTTGTGTGTTTCTGCTAGGGAGAGCATGTGTGCCTGCTGGGGACAGAGTGTGTGTGTTTGCTAGGGCCCGTGTGTGTGTGCATCTGATTGAGACAGTGTGTGTGTGTGTGTGTGTCTCCTAGGGACAGTGTGTGTGTGTGTGTGTCTGCATGGGTCACCCACACAGTGTGTGTGTCAGCCAACACAAGTCATTTTATGTCTGCATGAGTCAGTAAATGTGTGTGTATTGGTCACTAATTGTGATTGCGTGGACCATTGAGTGTGAGTGCATGAGGGTGTGTATGTATGTATCAGTGATTGCATTTGGGCAGAAAGGACCATTTTCTTAAAAAAAAAAATACTTTTAAAAGAACACTATAGTGTTAAGAATATAAACATTTATTCCAAATACTAAAGTGTATCTGTCCCTACTTAGATTCAAACAGCCCCCGCCACCAACCAGAAAATGATTTAAAAAAAATAAATGGGGGATTTACTTTTATTTATGTTTTTTTTTTTTTTTTAATTCTTTATTTTTGGTATGCAGGGATGAACAACAGTGCTTTAACAGGCTCAAGTTGTATAAACATATGGTAGCAGTATTGTGGCACGATAAGTATGCATACATTTTTAGTAATATAGGTTAAACCATTATGATATACTAAGTCATGGTAAAGTAAAGTAAACAGCACGTTTGGGTTTTTAGGTATATCAAGTGAAGTACATGTTAATAAAACTCTAACATTTTATAACTGAGCTATACATGCTATTTGAATGAGTATGATACAGTTTTTAAGTTTCAGGCTTATTTGACAGAGTCAAAGTGCAGATTTCTCCACACCGCTTAATAATAACCACCAGGGGGCAGCAAGTCACCGAGCTAGCCAGGTTAAGCTTTCATATAGGCTTAGACAATTTTTGCTGCTATCTATACATGTTCTTAGATAGTAGAACAAAATGGCACGCAATTAAACAGCACATTTTGATTATTATATCATGCTTCATTATCATGCTATACATGAAAAGTGTTTTTTTATGCAAGAACTACGCTGCTAGACAGTAGATGTCAGATTGAACCAGTATAAGTTTTGCTTATGAATTTTGAGCCGAAACAAAATGGTTCATATCTGACTGTAGTTTTTCAAAAATAAATCATAGAGCAACTATAACAATTGTGAGGTAACGTAAGCATGTGAGTGAAATATGCAAACTGTAGCATAAAACTGCTTTGTCCTTTAAATGAAAATATAGCAAGAGTGACACAAAAGAAAGACAATTGTGCGAGAAACATTAAGGGTGGTCGACAGGTATACTTGTGCTGGTGTCCGTTTGGGGTCGGCAGTTAGGCAGGATCAGGGTCTCAACTAACGCCTCTGGTAGGCCACCCTGAGCAGTCCTTTACTAGTCCCGCTTTAAGGCTTACATGATGGGAGGGATCTCCGTGAGCTCCATGTCCCTCCATCGCACTCCTTCTCCAACCCAGGTCGGCTTTTCGTGTAGCATGGAGGCTGGTACCTGGTGGTGTCAGGGGGCTCTGTTTGGTGTTGTGGCATGGGTTATACGTCTCCTTGTGGGGCTGTTGGATTCCTCTTTTGAAAGGGGGCCTCTGCGGGGGAGCTCTGTGAGCCGATTTACCCCTTGTAGTCGACCTGTGCTGCAGCCCCTGTATTGGGCGTTTATGGAGGGAGGACTTCCCTGCTCTCTGCCTGTGTGGGCTAGTTACTTGCGGCTGGGGTGTTTGGCGGCTGCTAATACTGGCTGGAGCCCTGCGTACCTCCACTTTGTTACGCTTCTGTTTCCCAGAGTGTGGGCTATGGGTTTGTGCTTGAAACTTTGCAGGAGGGGGGCCCCGATGTAGTGGAGCTCTGTCTAGGGGTAGCTCCATAGGTGCGGGCGTCTCATGTGGCTTTCGCCGTTCCTCCCAGCCTCTCCAATACCGCCGGCACATATTGTCAAAGTTTTGCATGAAGCTTGCTGCCCAGTTGCTGTGGTGCATGTTAGAATGTGCAGGTTTGTCGGCGGCCATTTTAGGTAAGGCCACGTGTGTGGCGTTTTCCCTGTAGTCGTCTGGTTGCTTTGCCGAGGTGATTAGTCGTCTGGTGGAGGCCGGGATATCCCCCACCGGCCCAGAGGGGGGGAGTACGGGGCGAGGACTGACCGCTGGGCTGAGTGTCCAGGTCGCCCCCGGCGTAGAGACTGGCCGCATCTCCCGCCGGGTCGGTACCAGGCCGCAAAAAGGTGGATGTCGCAGCTGTTCTCTTGCACGGGTGGGGGGGATGTAATCCTCCCCCAGGTTGTTCCCGCAGTGCAGGTTGAGGTTGGTCATGCTTGCTTAGCGAGGTTTTGGGGTGTTTTACCCCCTTTGGAAGTCTTTTTTCGTAGATTTAGGCAGGAGCCCACTCTGCCTGCGACCGTCCAGGATGGCGTCCAAGCCCCGCCCCTTATTTATGGTTTTTAAACACCAGCACTTCCTCTGCACTGCTTGCCTCCTTACCTCGCTTAATGTCACTGATGGGACAACACTGGTTCAATCCAATGTTCCTCATACAGGAGCATTGGGGACCTGATGAGCATAAGTGGCAAGCTCTATGCACTTCCAACAGTGAAGGTGCCACTAGTGGCACTGTCAGTGTAACAGATACAAGAGGCATGTTTAACCCTTCAAGGTAAGGCAATGTTTTATCATGTCGAGTTAAACCTACTGTACCACTGTGGAGTGAATGAGGCGGCATTTTTTTTTTTTTTTGCCTAGCATGGCAAAAATGTTTGCACCGGCCCTGGTTACACATGGTCTGCGGTTGTGAGGCTGGTTGGATGTACTGCCAAATTCTCTGAAACGCCTTTGAAGACAGCTTATGGTAGAGAAATGATCATTCAATTCACGGGCAACAGCTCTGGTGGACATTCCTGCAGTCAGCATGCCAATTGCACGCTCCCTCAAAGCTTGTGACATCTGTGGCATTGTGCTGTGTGATAAAACTGCACATTTTAGAGTGGCCTTTTATTGTGGCCAGCCAAAGGCACACCTGTGTAATAATCACGCTGTCTAATCATCATCTTGATATGCCACACCTGTGAGGTGGATGGATTATCTCGGCAAAGAAGTGCTCACTAACACAAACTTAGACCGAGAGAAATAGGTATTTTGTGTACCTAGAAAAAATCTTAGATCTTTGAGTTCAGCTCATAAAAAATTGGGTCAAAAACAAAAACGTTGCATTTATAATTTTGTTCAGTGTACAAACATACTGACATACACACTGACATACATACAAACACAGACATACTGACATACATACATACTGACATACACACACAGCTAATTTTGCAGCTACCCTCCTGTTTCTTACGTTGCAGGAAGGTGGCTGGGGCTGATGGGTCTGTCGGCTGGCTCTCCCCTGTATCTCCTCCACAGTGCCACCTCCATCCCACTCAGAGTTCGCTGGGAGGAAGTGACCGTCCGTCACTTCCGCCCAGCACTACTTGCGACAGCGATTTTTAAAAGGTGCCCGGTTGCGCTGTTTACACGCCCGCAGCGCAGACCGGGCCCCTAAAGAAATAGGGCCCATTGGGTGGACCTATATGTATGAGCCACCCGATTGGCCCTACCAGCGTGCGAACCCCAGTTCTGCCGCTACACATGGGGCCCAGGAGACCGTCATGGTTGTCACTCTCTTATTGCAACCCTGCTAATTTGTGGATCTAGGGGACAGTTTTAGTTTTTAGAGAAAATCAAGAAATGGAGGTTTTACATTTGTCCATTTACAGGTCTCCTGATACAATCAAGGATTGAGCAACTCATTTTAACATTTAATATGTTTTGTGAGGGAGCTTGAGTTTTCATCCGAAAAAATATCAAGGGTAGTTGATAAAAACATGCATACTGTATATATAAATAAACTGTTAGTGAATTTAGCAAACACATTTTTTTTTTTAATTAAAATTACATTTTAGGTCAAAATATTCAAGCAGGGAAATAGCTTTGAATTTTAGATTTTTTTCCAATTTTTTTCTTGTGCATGCATTACATGAAATAGCCAGTAGAGGGCAAACTAGCATCACATTGTTGTTTGGGCATTAGAATTGATGTACGGAAAATAACATTGTTCTAAGCATGCTATCTCTATGAAATATTATCTTTCTGTTTTTCAGTCATACGATAGTGGTTAGAAAAAGGACTAAATTGGTATGTGTGTGTGTATTGTTATGTTGTCATTCTTTGCATCTATTCCAGGAGGCTAAACAAATGTTCATTCCAGGAATCCTGTATTGAATAGCTACCAAGGCTATTTACTGAAATGAGAATTGCTAGAAATTCAAAGAGAATTCAAAGTGAACATCACAATTTAGGCTGAACGTCGCATGTTTTCAGTTTGGATATTTTTGCCTATAGGCACCAAAACAACTTTAACTTAATTGAGCAGTGTTGGTGTATAGATCATGCCCCTGCAGTATCACTGCTCAGTTCTCTGCCATTTAGGAGTTAAATAGCGGTGTTTATACAGCCCTAGTCACATCTTCTTGCACATGATTTGTACAGCCTTCCTAAACACTTCTTGTAAATAGACATCTAATGTTTAAACTTCCTTTATTGCACAGCCTGCTTAATAGCAATGTGTTATCACCTGCTCTGTTCATAGTCTACTAGACCCTGCAGGAGCCTCCTGTGTGTTAAGGTGTAATTTAAAGTGCAGGAGATAAAACCATTTAAAGCAAATTACCATCTGATTTAAAAGGAATCTATTTTTTTTTTCATGCAGGCTGTGTGAGTCACAGCCAGGACTGAATAAACAGAAACCAAATGTAACTCTTAAATGGGAGATAATTGAGCAATGAGGCTGCAGGGGTATGACCTGTACACCCAAACTGCTCAATTAAAGAAACATTGTAGTGTTAGGAATTCAAAGCTGTTTTCCCAACACTATAGTAACTCTCTGCCCCTGCCCCCCAAATCTCCTCCTCCTACAATGTTATCAACGGGGAATCTAATGTGCATGCACAATTTTCACCCCGCACACCCATTAGACCTTCCCCATGGTAAAGGACTGACTCAATCCTTTCTTATGAGGGATTTGAAGATGCTGGGCATACTCATGCAAAGCGTGAGGACGTCCAGCTTTGTTTCACAGAGTTAAACTCGAGGAAAAGCCTCTAGTGGCTGTCTGGCTGTCTTAACCCTGCAATGTAAACCTAAACCTAAAGATTTCTCTAATAAATTCTGATCAGATAAAAATTGTAGATTAAAACAAAATAGAGACATTGAAGGCATGGTCTCTTTATATCTGCAGTTCTTCTTACACTAAGATTAGATAATGGAAAGCTTTACCAATATAAGCAGCAATACTGAAATTGTCCCTAAAGGTGGCAGACAAAGCCTGTTGATGCACTTTATTCTTCAATAAAGAGATGAAAAATAGAAATACATTTATTTATTTAATACTGGTATTTATAAAGCACCAACAGATTCCGCAGCACTGAACAATTAGTGGAGAGCATACAATATAAATAGACAAATACAAGAGGTAGAGAGAGCCCTGCCCGTAAGCTGATAACTAGCCATTGGAGCTCTTTTATACAAAGTGCTTAGCTAGATAGCCCATGCGCTTACAATCTAAAGGATACAATGGCGATTTGAGACAAGAGGTAGCAGGGGATGAATAGTTCCAATTTTTGTTTGTCAGAGAATTTACACTGGAATGATCCATTGTCAGATTTCCATTGCACACGTAATCACACTTAAGTGCAATATTTCAACTTATTCAAGTCAGGATGTTGATATAGGAGGGCATTTTAGTTGATCGAGTTAAAGGTTTACTCCAACCACCAAGACCATGTCAGTGTTTTAAAACACTGCACACACGGAATTATTGGCACTAGTCACACCCCCATAACTCTGTTCTGTGCTGCCTAATGTCAATTTCATGCATATTACCGCTGCCAACAAATGTAAAATTCTTCTCTTTGCAAGCTAGCTCTCCCCTCCCTAGTGGTCGCTCCCTCCCATGGTTCAAAAAGTGGGAGAAATCCTCCCTACCTCCTCCTCCTCCCCACTTCCTACTCCCCACTGCTTCCGCTTTCCAGCCCAAAGCGTGTTCTCTGAGTTGGCAAATTGGTCCAATTACAGACTTCTCTAGAAGAAACCAGTAATTGATCTACACGAATGCCGGGTGATGTCACAACAGGGTAGGAAAGCTTAGTGCTGGGAGCTTCACCCAGCACTGGATTAAAGGAAGACAAAGCTGTATTCCTAACATTATAGTGTGCCTCTTCTACCCCCTCCCTCGTGACCCCCTCTGGCAGCAAATAAAGGGGTAATAACCTTTTAAACACTTACCTGATTCCAGCGCCGAGGGTTGGAGTCCTCCTTCTCAATTGTCAGCCGATGTGTTTTTCAAAACATTGGACATACTCTTGCAAAGTGCAAGGACATCCAGGGTCATTTCACATTGTCAAAGTCCGTGAATCTGCATGAAGCACCTGCAGCCACCAGAGGCAGTCTTCACACTGCAAGGTAAACAAGGTTTTACATTGCAGGGTTAAGGAAACATGGAGACAGAACCCAGACCACTTCAATGAGATGAAGTGGTCTGGGTGCCCAAAGTGTCCCTTTAAGATAAGTTAAAACATTTTTTGCAGGCTTTTATGGGGCAGAATGATGACGTAATATGTATGCTACATAGGGCATTTAGAGTGTAAATAAATTATTTTTAGTCGGATTACAGTAACCCTTTAAACAATAAGTGAAGCAAGTTTGTGGGGTTATACTAATTTGCATTTTGTATAAATATTTTGTTTTGAAGCCCTGATTAGATTGAAACCTCTTAGTATACTAAATTGCAGGATTTTTTTTTTTTATTAACTTCATTAATTTATAACTGTGAGATATCAAATGTAAGCCCAGTTATAGATATGTAGTGAATTCTAAACAAATGACAATGATTCATTCTTTTTCATTCCAGTAAGTGATTTATTAGTAAAGGACACTTCAGAGGGTGACTCCTTATTCCTGTTAGGCAAATTAAGATCAGGTAAACACAAAAAGAATTCAGCGCTAGTAATCACAAAATTAGTCAAGGTAGGCAGCAACCCAAATGAAGGAAAACCCCTCGGGTCCTTGGTGGATAGATATAAAAAGATATGGAAGGGCTGCGCCAAATAAGGGTAGATAGTCCAGTAAAGTATTGCTAGGGTGCCAATAGATGGTCTAGGATATTTGATAGAGTTCCTCTGTGGATGCGTATTCAAGAGAGCTATGGCCAGCTCTGGTGTGGTTTGCGTACAGCGGTATAATAACCCATAAGCGGGGATTATACCGCTGTACGCAAACCACACCAGAGCTGGCCATAGCTCTCTTGAATACGCATCCACAGAAGAACTCTATCAAGTATCCTAGACCATCTATTGTCACCCTAGCAATACTTTACTGGACTATCTAGCCTTATTTGGCGCAGCCCTTCCATATCTTTTTATATTAAGATCAGGGTCTGGTTTAGAAACTGGAATTATATCAGTTCTCGTGTGTGAAAAATAAAATATAAAATAACTTTAATGAACCACTAAATGCAATCATTTTATTATTGTCAGTTTTTAAATTTTAAGAGCTCAGGATGGATGTCACGATAAAGTAACTGTTTCTTAGCTCCTTACGTTTTTGGGATAATGTCAGGTTCTGGTTTCCCTAGCTTTGGTCCCATCCCCAGTTATGCCGGTACTGTCTCCCTATCCTAAATCCTAGGGATTTCACCAATTTGGAAGATGCAGAGATTCAGTATTACCTCCATCTCTGGAAGAATAGAAAGGTTTTTACCTCTATTGATGTCCATCCCTTATCAAACAGCATTTTTTCAGACATATGCTACTCAGCGATTTTGCCCATTTGCAGATATTCATAGAGCAGTTTAAACTGATTTGATAACTTTTGAAAACATATGCTTGACAGGCACGTATGAGTAAAATCTTATCCCACTGATTTCTAATACTATTTGTGGTTCTTCTAAGTTGTTGAAACCCTACGTTACATTGTTCAATTGGAACAAGGGTGGGGAACTAGTTAGACATTTAGGGGAAATATCTGGCTGCTGCCCATGTTTCCATCTGATTTAATGACTTTTGAAACCATAGGCTTTACAGGCACGTTTAATAAAAATCTTATCTCACTAATTTCTAATACTATTTGTGGTTCTTCTAAGTTGTTGAAACCCTACATTACATTGCTCAATTGGAACTTGGGTGGGGAACTAGTTGGAAATTTAGGGGAAACATCTGGCTGCTGCCCATGTTTCCATCAGATTTGATGACTTTTGAAACCATATGCTTTACAGGCATGTTTAAGAAAAATCTTATCGCACTCATTTCTAATACTATTTGTGGTTCTTCTAAGTTGTTTAAACCCTACATTACATTGCTCAATTGGAACTTGGGTGTGCAACTGGTTGTAAATTTATAGGAAACATCTGGCTGCTGCCCACGTTTCCACCTGTGTTACTTCCCAGGAACAAACGTATACAATTATTGACTGCTGGAATACAACTACAGTTCAGCTATTTTCAAAAGGTAAGACCCTTAGGTAGAAAGGTAGATCTGTGTTGGAGCCTCTGTGGTCAGTGAGCCACATAAATCCATGTGCGGTTTACATGTCTCAGGGTGGTTTCTTATTTGAAGGGGTTGGTGGAGCTCTTGGCAGCTTTCTTATGAAGGTCATTTGAATTAGACCCCTCGTCTCTGTTACTCACAAGGCCAACCAAGGTCCCTTGGTCTTACACTCAGATGTTGTTTAATAAAATGACTCTTTCTGCAAGTACATCTCTGGCCCCAAAGGAGTAAAGGGCATCATCATCACTTCTATTCTAGGCAAGAGGTTGTGGTAAAGATCAAGGACAACTATCTCATGGACAAATTAACTGTGACTGTTTGCAGCACTCTCCTCTCTTTCCATTAGGCTTGGAGTCCTTGGCTTGATTGCAATTCCAAAAAAATCCTAACCTCATCTGACAATGGATTTGACAACAAGGTTGCAGTAGGTTCTACCTCCCCCCTTTCTTTTTTTTTTTTCCATTTTAGTTTTATGGTTTATCACTACACCTCATTTTGATTTTGATCGGTCCATATCTCAGCACTCGGTCTGCTAAATTCATGAGCACTGTCTACTGTGTCATTTAAGCTTCATTATTCAACCTTTGTTTTTGACCTTTGTTCTGTTTTTATTCAATGCCTGAAAACCTGAATATTTGAGATTGATGCTGTACTTGATTTTCTCATATACTTTTTTTTGTCTGCATTGTTAACCTGTCTCTTGAATAAAGAATTTTAAAAGGATAAAACTCAAACCTCTCTGTTACTATGCTGTAACATCTTTACCAGCTAAGAAGTATTGTTATCATTTTTTCTGTTTGCTGTACATACATATTTTAAGGCTTCAGGATAAAGAGTTATTGGAGGTATATAGTGTTATGTATGGGTAGAGAGAGAAGCAAAATGCTCTTGCATCTAGCATGGTCTCAGATCAAGCAACGTTTCAACGTAAGACAAGGTCTTTGTCAAGGAAGTAAATTCATAACCTTGACAAAAACCTGTAAGGTTAAAATGTTACTTGTGGTACTTCAATATAATATGTAGTGATTTTTCATTACTATGATGTGCTGGACCTTTTGTTTTGGAATCTTCAAAAGTCAAGGCAGCCAGCCAAGGTTTCCGACTGATAGAACATACCAGGAGTATCTATACATATAGATCAAACACAGTAGTACTAGAATAACTGAGTGCCATCTGTTCTACTGGTAATGACTCATTGTTGCTTTTCTATTGCCTTGCTACCACTTTTAATTATATTTTTGCTGTGAAGTATATTCACTACTTAACTTATATAGTTAGGTATTTGTATCCCAGTTTTTATTTATTTTATATTACCCCCACTTTTAAACTACTCAATTTTTTTTTCTTCTAAAATGGTTTGTTTAATGGTGTTTTAAAGGATCAGTCTAACGATCAAAACCACTTCAACTTAATGAAATAATTATGATGCATTGAACATGCTCCTGCAATACTCCTGCTCTATTATTTGTACATATAAGTTAAAGCACTTTTTTTCTATCTAGTTTTTTATATTTTTATTACTCTATGTGAAGCATTTAAATAGACATTGCCCAGCTAGTTAGTGTTGGGTAAAAAGGGGTGGAACAGCTTAGCTGCAGAACATGCAGTATAGGTAGGTAAGGTTGCATTTTATTATTTGTACATATGCTCATGTTTATATTTAAATTTAGATTGAAAAACTTATATATTTTATTTTCCTTTATCTTCATATAATTTTGTCATAAGTGCCTCATTATTAACTTTGTATTCACTTTAATAAGTATGGCTTTTTGGCTTGCTGTTTTTTTGCCATTCCAGGATCATGTAGAAAAGTGTAGTATACACAATATACAAGTATACACAAACAGACTCACACATTCAAATACACACACACAGACTTATATATACACACACAGTGCAATTCACGAAAGTATACTAAACGGGGCAAAATCATCAGATTGCATATGGGGCCCTTTCGACTACAAAATCAAGACATTGTGCACATTCTTTAGCAATATCCAAATTATTTAATTCAGGCCTTTAACAGGCCTGAAATTGGTTTGGATTTCAGATGGACCGAACACCGCCAGATGGTTGAAATCTGGACCTCATTGCTTCAAGTCTGTGCCTGAATGTAAAAAAAAAATCCAAACTACTTGCCCACAAATAATAACAAAAAAACTTGGCCGCTCCAGTACTTTGCTAGTCAGCCACAACATTAACAGTAAAAAAAAAATACATACTTGAAAACGAGAGAAATCTCAATGTATCCCATCCTGGTAAAATATTTTATAAATAAATAAATACATTTAACTACTTATTTTGTTGCCCTCATTTGCATACCAGCAGTATGCAAATGTACACACTTCTAGTCAGTCAGCAGAGGGCACTTCAGAGTTATCAAAATAACAATGCATAGTTTGTACATTGATTGCTGCTATCACACACCTCTTTCAGGGATTCCTGGGACCAAGAGCATAGTCTGTGGATAAGAGGCTGGCCTTCAAAAGGCCCTCGCATGGTGTCACTATATATATATATATATATATATATATATATATATATATATATATATACTCTGTACTGTTGCTGGGGCTAGGATTACATCATATTCCAGCTCCAGCAACAGTACAGGATGCATGGGCTGGGAAATCAATGGGTGATCCCTGCAGCTCCCCCTATTGCAGCTGACTAAAAGTAGCTAAACTGAAGATTTTTTTTTAGTTTGGTTGTTTTGATCTCAAATTTGAAATTTACTTTTAATTCTTACTTTAGCGAATAACCCTGTCACTTGATTAGCTCTCCTCCAAATTTCAGCTAATTAACTCAGGATTTTCTGAAAATATATGCCATAGAACAAAAGAATATTTTTGCCACTGCAACATGCCCAAGTTCATAATGTTATTTCCCTCAGCTATCAAAAACGTTTGGAAACTTACATCATTTAAATGCAGTTTTAATATGTGATAAAACAAAATGTGTATTAGACTCACAAAGTAACTTCTGCTGAATGAATGATTCTTCTGATGAAAGAAAATTAGGAGCAGGGAAAAAGTTATAAAGCCAAATATATTGAGTGGGTGTCAGGTGACATCCAACATAATGACATCAGACATCTCACAATGCCAAATGGTGAATCAGTGTCTTGAATTCTCCCATGAAGTAAGAATTAATACAATACAGATCCTCGACACTACAAAGAACAGTTTTACACTAACAATGAAAAATGAATGCTACTAGTTTTACATTTCAGATCTTTGTTATAATTGACTTGAGCTGCCTGCTATTTAATTGTAGATGTTAATCACAGGCTCCAGTTTTAAGAATTTTAAGTTCTAATTTTTAACCTTTCGAAAGCTAGAGTTGAAAACAGAATTTCTGATATCCCTAGGTGCTGGGTCAGTGCCTCCTCCGATACAATCTGAAGGGAGGGGGACTAATGCGCATGTGTGGTAAATAGACCTTTCCCATAGGAAAGCATTGCTTGAATGCTTTCCTATGGAGATTTTACTGACACTGGATGTCCTCAAGCAGAGCGTGAAGATGTCCAGCATCAGTTAGGCAACCAAAAGTCCATTAACTACCAGGAAGTGCCTATAGTACCTCTCTGATCGACAGTCGCTAGAGGCAGTCTTAGTCCTGCAATGTAATTATTGCAGTTTCTCAAACATTTTTATGATTTGCAGGACTAAGTGGGACTGGGACATTGCATCCAGACCACTTCAATGAGATTCAATGCAAAGATTCTGCCCCATTAAACCATACCCACTTCATGGCATTATCATATAATTGCCAACAGCCTCTCAAATTTTGTGGCATGGCTATCAAAGAAATGCTCCAGGCCTATAAACACTTGGGCTTTTCATATGTTTAGTGTCCTGTTGTGGTTTCCATTCTGGTTTTCCAAAAGTGCGTTTTTTTTTTTTTTTTACATATTTCTGATTCCTTGTTTATTGATCTTGATTTGTTTCAACTATTCTCAGTTCTGTATGCCTGACCTTGGCTAATTTATCGATTTTGTGTACCCCTTTTTTTCTTGGTATTCCTATTCCTTGTATTTTGCATATTAAAGGGACTCTTTAATCTCCAAAACAACTATAGCTTAATGAAGCAGTGTTGGTGTATAGATCATGCTCCTGCAGTTAGGAGATATATCACATTTTTTACCCAGCCCTAGACACACCTTCCTGCACGTGACTTGCACAGACTTCCTAAACACTTCCTTTAAAAAGTAATCTTAGGTTTACACTTCCTTTATTGCAAGTTCTGATTAATTTAGGATATCTTATCTTCTGCTATGGTAATTGATTGCTAGACCCCACAAGAGCCTCATGTGTGTTATTAAAGTTCAATTTACAAAACTTTTAAAGTAAGTTAAATCTGATTGAAAATGAAACCATTTATTGTTTTTTACCTGCAGGCTGTGTTAGTCAGGGGAGGTGTGACAAGAGCTGCATGGATTGAAAGAAAAGTGATTTAACCTCTAAATGCAGAGAATTGAGCAGTGAGACTTCAGAGGCATGATCTATACAGAAAAACTGCTTCATTCACCTAAACTTGTTTTAGTAAATTACCCTAATTATCTTGATCTTGATTACCAAAAAAAAAATATATTGAATCCAAGTTTTAATAATTTGTTAAAGGGACACACCACTGCCCAAATTCCAAATAACTAAAAATAATTGTTTAGTAGATATACCTCCCCAAAAAACTTGCATGCATTTAATTATGTATTTTTTCAATTGGGTTATATCTAAAATCAGCTTGCAAAACCTGCCTTTACAAGCTCTCCCTTCTAACCCCTCCCAGACTTTCTGTAGCCCAAGAATAAAAGCGCAGCTTAGCAGAGGAGGCCTTGACAAGGCTTGGAGGTGGGTTAGGGTTGTTTATGTTATATTTACGTGTTGTTATACTATGTTATGTTATATATTATGGGTCATTACCTTGTGATTTGATATGTGGGGAAGTGATAATGTTGGATTGCTGAGGATTTGGGGGTGGGCAATGACTTAAAAAAGTTATTTATATGGTATTGTTATTATTATTATGAATATAATAAATTAAAGCTGTGGACATATTGACCCATACCTAAAAGTGTCAGTGTTTTATTAGGGGTGGGTTGGTATAAGGTAGTAGACAGCTCCTCCTGCCCATATGGGGACAATGCACCTGTCATGTGTCTGTCCAAGCACATACTTCCCAATACAACTCAGTGAGAATTCCTTGTAAGCCAGGTGATCTGGGAAATTGCTGCCTCTTGAGGTCAGCTGTTTTGAGCTAACAAACCAGAAAGTAACATTACCTTTTGTCTGCTTGCATGCTATGGGGATGTAACCTGTATAATTTATAAAAGTGCCAATTTCTATTGAAATCTGCATTTTTTGCACAAAAAAAAAAGAGGACACACTCTTCACACATAAAACTTTTCAGCAAGCTAAAGTGCTTTAGGGTCTGGAATGACCTCTAAGGTTTATGTAATTCAGCTAGAATGAGGCATACATTGATTGGTGAAAAGGAACAAAAAGTTCTGAAACACAAAAGTGTTGAGTAAAAAAAGTGTTGAGTAAAAAATTCAGACCAGATTTTTTGCCTTCTTTTGGATCAACAGCAAAAATATGTGAGGAAGGATGAACTTGATGGACGCAAGTCTCCTTTCAGCTATGTAACTTTGTAACTATGCTCCCTACCAGAGGCGGCTCTCTAATTAGGTGATTTAGGCGGTCGCCTAAGGCCTTGCGCTGATGGGGGCCTTGCAGCTGCCTAATCGCAGACTTAGGGCAGACTAACATGTCGGGTCCTCAGTCAGAGACCGAGGACCGACACAGGAGGGGGCCCTGACTGAGAGCTGAGCGCTGCCTCCAGTCTGCAGCTCCGCCAGGAGTGATGGGGGAGTGTGTGTGTGTGGGTGCTGTGTATGATGTGTGTGAGGGTGCTGTGGGTGTTGTGTGTGAGGGTGCTGTGGGTGATGTGTGTGAATGTTAGAAGGGATTGTGTGTTGGGGGGTAAAAAACAAACAAATAAATTAAGCAGGCATTAAAATGAGCAAGGGGGACAGCACTCTCACACCATCCCTGGTGGTCGTAGTGGTGAGTGAACTCTAGCCTGTGGGGCTAGAGTTCACTCTCACGAGATTGCGGCATTGCCATGGCAACACTCCGGATCTTGCAAGAGGAACCCAGCGGAGCTGCAAGATAGAGCTCTGCCGGGTCCTCCTCTCCCTCCCCAGCCGCATGTCTATGCAAGTGGGCCAGTGAGGGAGATCTTTGATCTCCCCACCGGCCCGTAATGGAAAACAGCGGGGCTGGCGCTCGGATAGTGACTTGCATGTGACCTCCCCTGCCGTCCCCATCCACCTTGATGGCCAGTACAGGCCTGCCTCCTACCATACCAAACTCACCTGCCCCTGCTTTACCACAATTACCCAACCACATTAACCCCCCCCAATCTTGTCAGACTGACCTTCTCTTGGACTGTCGCACACATTGCCCAACCCTGTCACACTCATCCTCTATCAGTCTGTCCCACTCATCCCCTTCACCCTGCCACACTCACCCTACCACATAAGCCCCTCCAATCCTGTCCTCCAACTGTGCCACACTCACCACAAAAAACCCTGTCACACCCCCCCAACCCTGCCAAACTCACCCTTCCACATTAATCTAATCTTGCCACGCCCACCTCCCATCATTCTGTTTACACTGCCTCCTCCAAACATGGCACATTCAAACCCAACCCTGTGATACACCCCCAACTATGCTACATGCAGCCTGTCACATTAACTTCCTCCAATCCTGTCACACTTACTTCCCCATGAGCTGTCACACTCCCTCCTCCAACCATGTCACAATCGCCCCCCTATCATTCTCACCCTCCCTCATTCTGTCACACTCACCACCCAACCTTGTCTCATTTACCCCGCTCACTCTGTCACACTCACCTTGCCACAGTTACCCCTTTACTCACCTTGTCTAACTCTCTCAGACTAGCTCTCTGTATCCAGCTCTGCAAGCCCATCCTTCAATACAACTACAGCAACTTATACACTTTGGATGTTAGTGGGGGCCTCATGTTTGAGTTTCGCCTAAGGCCACACAAAGTCTAGAGCCACCACTGCTCTCTACGTATACTAAGCAGAAGTGTTTAGATAGGTTCTAAATATTAATTTTAAAAAAATACTAAAGACTAAAAGCTAACATGCATGCATGATGGTATAATTTATCTTGAACGTTACAAATAAAAACGTTCAAAGGAAAAGGCTCAAAGGAAAGTGCCAAAAACAATAGAACTGAAAAAGCAATGTTTAAACGTTTTTATTTATATATGCAATGATGTAGCTAGAGCAACAGTGTAACATATCCCTTGTACTTGGTATAGTACGTTCGTTCGCACCCTCCCAAACTCCTAGAGGGTTATGTGATTATAGCCCGTTCACATAGTACGTTTCTTCGTACTCTCCCGAAACCCAAGTAAGTTGTGAGAAAATCAAGCGCTACCCAAACATCAGTCGAGACTTGATGAAGGGTATAACAGGAAAGCTTTGTTATGGCCGGATTCAGGGCCGTTAACGCGGGGCAAACGGGGCAGCTGCCCCGGGCCCTGTCCCTGCTGGGGGGCCCAAGACAGCTGCTCCGTTTGCCCTCTGCCCGCAAACTATGGGGGCCCATCGGGTGGCCCATGCACTTAGGGCCACCCGGTGGGCCTGTGTCAGCAGGGGCCCGGTCGGGCGCTGTGGCGCTTTAACAGCGCGACCGGGCCCTTGCTTTTCGGCAGCCGACTGGGAGGAAGTGACAGCCGCGTGTCACTTCCTCCCACAGAAACAGGAGCCGCACGGGAGGAAGAAGCTGTTCCGGAGGGGGCCAGGCCGGGAGAGCTTAACTCTCAGCCACCCCAGCCAGCCCACTGGACCCCAGGGAAGCCACCCTCCAGGAAAAGGTAAGAAACTGGAGGGTGGTTATGAAATTCTGCATGAGTGTCTGAGTGTGTGTGTGTGTGTGTGTTAGTGTGCCAGTATGTCTGTCAGTGTATCTGTATGTCTGTGTTTGTGAGTCTGTCAGTGTGTCAGTATGTCTGAATGTGTGTTTCAGTATGTCTGTCTGTCTGTGTGTATGTGTGCCAGAATGTCTGTATGTCTATGTGTGAGTCTGTCAGTGTCTGTGTGGTTCTGTATGTCTGTGTTTGTCAGTATGTCTGTCAGTGTATGTGTGTTTCAGTATGTCCATCTGTCTGTGTGTATGTGCCGGTATGTCTGTCAGTGTATCTGTATGTCTGTGTGTGTGTGAGTCTGTCAGTGTTTGTGTGGTTCAGTATGTCTTTGTGTATGTGTGTTTCAGTATGGCTGTCTGTGTCAGTACGTCTGTCAGAATGTGTCTCTGTATCTGTATGTTGTCCATTTGTGTTTGTGTGTGTATCTGTATGTGTCAGTGTTTGTATCTGTATATCTGTATGTGTGTCAGGTTCTGTATCTGTGTGTCTGTATGTGTGTCAGTATGTGTGTTGGTGTATCTATATGAAGTCAGTGTGTGTACCTTTGTATCTGCATGCATGCCAGTGTTTGTATCTGTGTGTGTCTATGTGTGTGTCAGTGTATCTATATGTAGTCTGTGTGTATCTGTATGTTCGTGTGTGTATCTATATGCGGTCAGTGTGTATCGGCGTGTGTGTGTCAGGTAGTGTATTTGTGCGTATCTATATGTAGTCAGGGGGGCCCAAGTAAATGCTTGCCCAGGGTCCAATCCAAATTAAAGACGGCCCTGGCCGGATTGTTGACTTTTGTACCCAGGCCCCCAGCATGGGGTCTCCAGCAAAAGTATAGGAAAACATGCCCAGGTGTCTCTGTGTCTGGGAAATAATTATGTGTACTTTATTTAAACTATCTCCCAGGAACTATAGGTACAGTAAATAAAACATAAAATACCCCCAAAACATACATAACATTAATAGGGACCCCCACAAGTCTTATATTCACGGATAGCCTGGATCTGAGTACCCAAAGTGTCCAAATCGCGCTCAGATCCCACAAATACAGCCAAATCGCCACGGGGTCAAGTTTTAACCGAGTCCCAAAATGAATAAAATACCAAACGGTTCCCCTGGCTCATAGATAGCGAATGTTCGTCTAGTTCGTGCATATCTTTTCACTGAACAGCGCTTTCCTGTTTTTTTCGGGAATAGAAGCAGGCGGCGGTATAATGTTATCAGTGTTCACGAGGTTGAGTGTCCGGCTTGAATTTCCAGACACTCGACAATCCAATACCGCTGCTTACGTTCGAGAGAGAGCAATTAACTTTAAGGTTACTCAGAAGATAATGAGCCAGGTCTATGTTCTGTAGATCCAACCCCCAAATGAATATTGAATAATGAATAACAGAGGAGATGGGAATCACAAAGTTTTCAGGGTAGTTTGTCACAAACAGGATTATAAGAGAAGTGTTGCTAGCAAATCAATAGTCATTGCTAGCAAATAAAACTAACTAAGAAGAACTTAGGCACCAAAACAACTTTTGCTTAACAAAGTGGTTTTCGTGTATCGATCAAGCCCCATTTTTATATTAATTGATTAAAAACTAATATTTTACTTTGAAACTGTCCTGTCACTGTCTGGGAAGTTTGTAGAATACCCTCAATGGTGACATCACCGCTGGGGGTCCTGTGGCCAGGGGTGCAGGTAAAGGTGAATTCTACTTACCTTGACCTGTCCCTTAGGTGTGGTGTGCCACCATCTTGTCCCAGTGAGTCCTCCTCGGATGCTGGTGGGTTCTGGCGCGATTGACACTTTTAGATGAAAGTACCGCCGCCAAATATCTACAAGTGTCAGGTGTAGTAAATATATAGAGACAATGTAGTTCCTACTTTGTCTTAGCATATCACTTGACTGGGTTGAATTTAAGTGAATATGAGTATTTCATAAAGATTCTTATTATGGGGCTGTGCAGGTAGAGCTTTTTTCTGGTTGGGGATGTTATTAAAGTGGGTTGTTTAATAATATCTTATAAAACTACACAACATCTCCTAGTGTTTCTTTTAAAACCATGATCTGAATAACTTTTTTTTTTTAAGAGAGGCCTTTGTTTAAAAAAAACACATTATCATTACATTTTTATATTTTATCAGAACCAAGTATTCTGCTTGTGATGAGTAATTAATATGTTACATTCCTTATGTGTTATTCATTATTTCCAGGGGAAACCTCCAAAACACAGCATGAATAGAGTAACTGTTTTTTAGTCTTTGTGTCATGGACCTCCACGTTTGCATTACATTTAAATACAGTACAGGCAAATGTTTTTCCTATTACTGCAGGCATTTACTGGAAGTGATCTCATCAGATGGTGAACAGCTAAAGGTGTCCAACTGAAGACATTGTTGTTATTATTATTCAAATGAACAAAAAGTTTCACTGATGTTTCACAAAATAATAATACTAAATGTAACTCCCATTATTCTCAGATAGTGATGTACCGAACTGTCCGCCGGCGAACAGTTCCCGGTGAAATTAGCGTGTTCGTGTTCGCCGCGGCGGGCGGACACATGCGCAGTTCGATCCGCCCCCTATTCGTCATCATTGGCCAAACTTTGACCCTGTGCCTCTCGGTCAGCAGACACATTACAGCCAATCAGCAGCACTCCCTCCCTTCCACACCCTCCAACCTCCCTCCCAGCATCCATTTTCGATTCATTCGGAAGATGCATGCTTAGTGAGAGGAGGGAAAGTTTAGCTGCTGCTGATTACATAGGGAAATTGATAGCTAGGCTAGGGTATTCAGTGTCCACTACAATCCTGAAGGACTCATCTGATCTCTGCTGTAAGGACAGCACCCCAAAAAGACCTTTTTAGGGCTATAACATCAGGCTGCTTTTTTTTTTTTTTTCCTGTGTAATGTAATTGCAGGTGCCTGCCTGCCAGCTTCTGTGTGAGGTTCACATTGGATACTGTGCCTATTTGCCCAGTGCCACCACTCATATCTGTTTTAACAATAGGTTAAGCTTTACATTTAAAATAAATATTTTTTTTTCACTGTAATAGAAGAGCAGTTGCCTGCCTGCCAGCTTCTGTGTGAGGTTCACATTGGATACTGTGCCTATTTGCCCAGTGCCACCACTCATATCTGTTTTAACAATAGGTTAAGCTTTACATTTAAAATACATTTTTTTTTTCACTGTAATAGAAGAGCAGTTGCCTGCCTGCCAGCTTCTGTGTGAGGTTCACATTGGATACTGTGCCTATTTGCCCAGTGCCACCACTCATATCTGTTTTAACAATAGGTTAAGCTTTACATTTAAAATAAATATTTTTTTTCACTGTAATAGAAGAGCAGTTGCCTGCCTGCCAGCTTCTGTGTGAGGTTCACATTGGATACTGTGCCTATTTGCCCAGTGCCACCACTCATATCTGTTTTAACAATAGGTTAAGCTTTACATTTAAAATAAATATTTTTTTTCACTGTAATAGAAGAGCAGTTAGTTGTCTGCAAGCGTCTGTGTTTCAGGCCTACTTCAGCGTGTGCTCTGCAGACCTGTGCCAGCGTGCTTTGACAGTTGCCAATCATATCTGGTGTCTCTTTAGCGTGCTTTTACAACCAAAATTTTGTTTCCACTGTAATAGAAGAGCAGTTGCCTGCCTGCCAGCTTCTGTGTGAGGTTCACATTGGATACTGTGCCTATTTGCCCAGTGCCACCACTCATATCTGTTTTAACAATTGGTTAAGCTTTCGATTTAAAAGAAATAATTTTTTTTCACTGTAATAGAAGAGCAGTTAGTTGTCTGCAAGTGTCTGTGTTTCAGGCCTACTTCAGCTTGTGCTCTGCAGACCTGTGCCAGCGTGCTTTGACAGTTGCCAATCATATCTGGTGTCTCTATAGCGTGCTTTTACAACCAAAATTTTGTTTCCACTGTAATAGAAGAGCAGTTGCCTGCCTGCCAGCTTCTGTGTGAGGTTCACATTGGATACTGTGCCTATTTGCCCAGTGCCACCACTCATATCTGTTTTAACAATTGGTTAAGCTTTCGATTTAAAAGAAATAATTTTTTTTCACTGTAATAGAAGAGCAGTTAGTTGTCTGCAAGCGTCTGTGTTTCAGGCCTACTTCAGCGTGTGCTCTGCACACCTGTGCCAGCGTGCTTTGACAGTTGCCAATCATATCTGGTGTCTCTTTAGCGTGCTTTTACAACCAAAATTTTGTTTCCACTGTAATAGAAGAGCAGTTGCCTGCCTGCCAGCTTCTGTGTGAGGTTCACATTGGATACTGTGCCTATTTGCCCAGTGCCACCACTCATATCTGTTTTTTTTTTTTTTTTTTTTTTTGTCAATCTTTCTTTTTATTGAGGCATAATATTGCATGGGTACAGAATAAAGATGGGGAGACAATAAAACGACATGCAGTTATCACAATTCACGATACGTCATCTCCGAGCATTGTCAGCCTCATTTTATATGAATAATGTGTGTTAAGGCCTGCGTGTAACTGTTTTGTTAGGTAGTTAACATAAAAATTATGCTGCTCTTGGAGCCTAATGAGTGATGTAGATATAATCATGTTATTTGTCGCGGTAAGTTAATGCAATTGGATTATTTAAGAGTTGCGTGTTTAGGGATATACTATATTGGTATGTCTCAACTGTGTGTGAGCATAAAGAGTGTACAGCATACTGAGTAAGCCTTAGGTAGTGGTTCTCTTGTAGGCAGCATGAGAGTGTGTGTTCGCCGTATCAATGTTAGGCTGAGTGCAGTATGAGGTTGTGCCCCTGTATTCTCTGGTCACCTGCTATTGGACCTGAGGCTAAATAGCAATTTAATACGAAGCAACTTTGTGGATATATTGCGTAGGTTTTAGAATTGTGCACATTTTTGTATATTTTTCATTATGAACCTTAACATGTAAAAACAAGTATGTGACCAAAATGCAATTATAGAGTAATTCAACATGCTGATATCCACCCCATGGCGCACTCAGCACCGTGTACTGGTTTGCTGCGATTGTCTGGACTTCAAAAGAAAAATCATAACAAACTTATTTACATTAAAAATATGAAAAGATGCGTTAGCTAAGGTATTAGGTAGAGTCATTGGATACCGGGCATCCCTCGAGTTTGTAAGTAAGTCTGAAAAACTATCGGGTGCGGATCGCTGAAGAGACTGAGTCCGCCCGTGTGGGTAGAGAGTCACGTAACAGTAATAAAAAATAAAAATAAGGAAAATAAGAATAAACTATTCCCGTGATGCAACATCATCACTGGAGAAGTTCTCCTCTGCTACCTGTGTAGAGTCCTATGTGGACGGTCGACAGGGGAAGTACGGTATGCCCGAAAGTGGGTCCAATCTTGCTGAGCCCAAGTTCATGTAGTGGCTGTCGCATAAGAGTTGGCAGTGGGTCGTCGGGGGACAAACTCCGGTGCAGCGGCTGCGTTCCTCCCCAATGGGCGCGTGGGTCCGGTCTTGCTTGTCACTGTGGCGGGTGCAGTCGTGGGTAGGTTCAGTAGTTCTAGTGCCTCCGTGGCCTCCTGCATGGTATGAACTGTGTAAGAGTTGCCTTCTCGGTCAAACTGAAGGGTGCGTCCTGGTCCCCAGCGGTACCGGACTTGGTGTAGTCTCAGGAGGGACGTAAACGGGCTCAGGGATCTCCTCCACGCCAATGTCCCCCCCGAGAGATCAGCAAAGAAGGAAAGTGTCATACCCTCAAAGGTAAGTGTTGGTTGGCCTCTAACAGCTGTCAAGATTGCCTGCTTGTCACTGATGGACTGGAACCGTATTATGAGGTCTCTTGTGGCGGTAGTTGGGGCTCTCGCAGACTTTGGCAGGCGGAATATGCCATCGAGGGTGATCGCTTTGGCTGACTTCGGGGTCACTAGCGTGGTGAGAAGCCTCCTTGCCAGGTGTGGTAGTTCCACCTCTGGGATGGAGTCCAGGACTCCCCTAAGTTTTAGGTTGTTGCGGCGAAGTTTATCCTCCTGGGAGGCCAGTTGTTGCTCGTGGAGCAAGGTTTGCTGCTGTAGGCTATGTATTGCCGCTTGTAGTTCAGCAATCTGTGTAGTGTGAGTATTAACGGTGCCCTCCACAGCTCCCAGCCTGGTTGTCATGAGTTTAAGATCCCCTCTAAGCAGGGCCACATCCGCTGCTATCCTTCTGTGGTGATCTGCCATGAGTTCCCCTATAGCCTCCATTGTCACTGGGGTGGGGGCTTTCATGGGTGGCTGTGTCTGTATCAGAGTTTGTACCTGTGTGGTCTCAGGCCGTGGGGGATCCCCATCCTCTCCTTCAGAGGTCTCATCGGAAAAATCGGAGCATCCGCCATGCATGGCTGCCACGTGCGCTTCGGTCGCGGCCTGTGCTTGCCTCCACAGAGCACCGATATCCATGCTCTGTCTGGGTTTTTCGGCTTTCACCTTTTTAGTTTTTCGACCCATTGAGGTTGTGTGGGTCTCGATGGGTATCTGGAGCGGTGTTGTGAGCTGTTTGCTCGTTGTATAAGGGGTTCGGTTGCTCAATTTGTCGGGAGCTCCGCTACCGTGCGACCGTCCGCTTTGCCCGCTAAGCTCCGCCTCCACTCATATCTGTTTTAACAATAGGTTAAGCTTTACATTTAAAATAAATATTTTTTTTCACTGTAATAGAAGAGCAGTTGCCTGCCTGCCAGCTTCTGTGTGAGGTTCACATTGGATACTGTGCCTATTTGCCCAGTGCCACCACTCATATCTGTTTTAACAATTGGTTAAGCTTTCGATTTAAAAGAAATAATTTTTTTTCACTGTAATAGAAGAGCAGTTAGTTGTCTGCAAGCATCTGTGTTTCAGGCCTACTTCAGCGTGTGCTCTGCAGACCTGTGTCAGCGTGCTTTGACAGTTGCCAATCATATCTGGTGTCTCTTTAGCGTGCTTTTACAACCAAAATTTTGTTTCCACTGTAATAGAAGAGCAGTTGCCTGCCTGCCAGCTTCTGTGTGAGGTTCACATTGGATACTGTGCCTATTTGCCCAGTGCCACCACTCATATCTGTTTTAACAATTGGTTAAGCTTTCGATTTAAAAGAAATAATTTTTTTTCACTGTAATAGAAGAGCAGTTAGTTGTCTGCAAGCGTCTGTGTTTCAGGCCTACTTCAGCGTGTGCTCTGCAGACCTGTGCCAGCGTGCTTTGACAGTTGCCAATCATATCTGGTGTCTCTTTAGCGTGCTTTTACAACCAAAATTTTGTTTCCACTGTAATAGAAGAGCAGTTGCCTGCCTGCCAGCTTCTGTGTGAGGTTCACATTGGATACTGTGCCTATTTGCCCAGTGCCACCACTCATATCTGTTTTAACAATAGGTTAAGCTTTACATTTAAAATAAATATTTTTTTTCACTGTAATAGAAGAGCAGTTGCCTGCCTGCCAGCTTCTGTGTGAGGTTCACATTGGATACTGTGCCTATTTGCCCAGTGCCACCACTCATATCTGTTTTAACAATTGGTTAAGCTTTCGATTTAAAAGAAATAATTTTTTTTCACTGTAATAGAAGAGCAGTTAGTTGTCTGCAAGCGTCTGTGTTTCAGGCCTACTTCAGCGTGTGCTCTGCAGACCTGTGTCAGCGTGCTTTGACAGTTGCCAATCATATCTGGTGTCTCTTTAGCGTGCTTTTACAACCAAAATTTTGTTTCCACTGTAATAGAAGAGCAGTTGCCTGCCTGCCAGCTTCTGTGTGAGGTTCACATTGGATACTGTGCCTATTTGCCCAGTGCCATCACTCATATCTGTTTTAAAGCGGCACTGTCATGCCGAATTCCGTTTTGTTTTTTTTAACCCCCCTCCCGCCTCAACTACATCCAATCGACCCCCTAGTCACCCCCAAATGCCCCTATGCCCCCCACATTACCTATTTTTTATTCTTTATTTTCTGCCCCGATCTATATTCAGGGCGCCGCCATCTTTGTGTGGGTAGGTGAAGTCCCTGTGGGACACGTCATCTACCCACACTAGATAGCCCTGAGATTCCCGCACATGCCCAGTGAAACATCTGGACATGCGAACGGGAATTTCACCTATTCATTCATTCATCAGACAGACGAATGAATGAATAGAAAAAATCAGACGAACAAACTAACACTGTGTATCAGTGTTCGTTTGTTTGTTCGGTTTATTACAAGGAGGGAGCTACCGGCGTGCAGCTCCCTCCTTGCAATATGTAAAGACAGAAGCGGCAGGGAGCAGTGCTCCCCACCACTTCATAAACCCCCCAGGTCCCCTCCTCACTCTATGGGGGTCAATATGACCCCCATAATAGCACAAGGGAGATTAAAATCTCCCCAATGCCCCTACTCGCTATATCGCGAGTAGGGGCATGTCCACTAAACAGTGAGCAGCCTGTGGCTGCTCACTGTAAAAAAAAAAAAAAAAAAGGTAATAAGGGGGGGACGGGGGACCTACTGTCCTCCCCCGCCGGCCCCCACCCCTGGACGGCGGGTGGGGGCCATAATGGGAATGAGGGGGGACCTACTGTCCTCCCCTCAGGCCCCCACCCCTGGGCGGCGGGTGGGGGCCATAATAGTAATAAGGGGGGACCTACTGTCCTCCACCCCCCGGCCCCCACCCCTGGGCGGCGGGTGGGGGCCATAATAGTAATGGGGGGGGGGACCTACTGTCCTCCCACCCCTGGGCGGCGGGTGGGGGCCATAATAGTAAAAAGGGGGGGGACCTACTGTCCTCCACCCCCCGGCCCCCACCCCTGGACGGCGGGTGGGGGCCATAATAGTAATAGGGGGGGACCTACTGTCCTCCCCCCCGGCCCCCACCCCTGGGTGGCGGGTGGGGGCCATAACGATAATGGGGGGGGCCTACTGTCCTCCCCCCGCCCCCACCCCTGGGCGGCGGGTGGGGGCACTAAGTAAATCCCCCCCCCCCCCATCAAGGTGACTAGGGGTGCCCAAGCCCCTAGTCACCCACCCCCCACCCAAATAAAAAATGCCCCTACCTACCCCCCTCACCCTAAAAAATAGTGAGGGGGGAATACAATTGCTAACCTGTAAAGTAAAATTAAACTTACCATTCGACGTCTTCTTTTTTCTAAAATCTTCATTTTCAGCCCCAAAAAAGGCCAAATAAAAAACCATCATAGCCGTCGAACTAAAAATAAAATAAAAAACCCGAGCGCAAAAAAAAACCCAGACGAAAAAGAAAAAACCAGAGCGCACAAAAAAATAATCCATCTTCACCCATGGAGGGCTCCGCGCAGACTGAGCTCCGCAGGGCGGGGCAAGGCTTATAAAGCCTTGCCCCGCCCTGCAATTAGCCTAAGAACACTCTGATTGGTGGGTTTAAGCCAATCAGAGTGCTCTTTGTCATTTTACAAGTGTGGGAAAGTTCTTTGGAATTTTCCCACGCTTGTAAAATGACACAGAGCACTGTAATTGGATGGCTTGAAATCCATCCAATCACAGTGCTCTGTGTCATTTTACAAGCGTGGGAAAGTTCTTTGGAATTTTCCCACGCTTGTAAAATTACACAGAGCACTGTGATTGGATGGATTTCAAGCCATCCAATCACAGTGCTCTGTGTCATTTTACAAGCGTGGGAAAATTCCAAAGAACTTTCCCACGCTTGTAAAATGACACAGAGCACTGTGATTGGATGGATTTCAAGCCATCCAATCACAGTGCTCTGTGTCATTTTACAAGCGTGGGAAAATTCCAAAGAACTTTCCCACGCTTGTAAAATGACACAGAGCACTGTGATTGGATGGATTTCAAGCCATCCAATCACAGTGCTCTGTGTCATTTTACAAGCGTGGGAAAATTCCAAAGAACTTTCCCACGCTTGTAAAATGACAAAGAGCACTCTGATTGGCTTAAACCCACCAATCAGAGTGTTCTTAGGCTAATTGCAGGGCGGGGCAAGGCTTTATAAGCCTTGCCCTGCCCTGCGGAGCTCAGTCTGCGCGGAGCCCTCCATGGGTGAAAATGGATTATTTTTATGTGCGCTCGGGTTTTTTCTTTTTCGTCGGGTTTTTTTTTTTTGCGCTCGGGTTTTTTATTTTATTTTTAGTTCGACGGCTATGATGGTTTTTTATTTGGCCTTTTTTGGGGCTGAAAAATTAAGATTTTAGAAGAAAGAAGACGTCGAATGGTAAGTTTAATTTTACTTTACAGGTTATCAATTTTATTCCCCCCTCACTATTTTTTAGGGTGAGGGGGGTAGGTAGGGGCATTTTTTATTTGGGTGGGGGGTGGGTGACTAGGGGCTTGGGCACCCCTAGTCACCTTGATGGGGGGGGGGAATTTACTTAGTGCCCCCACCCGCCGCCCAGGGGTGGGGCCGGGGGGGCAGTAGGCCCCCCCTCCTTATTACTATGATGGCCCCCACCCGCCGCCCAGGGGTGGGGGCCGGGGGGGAGGACAGTAGGTCCCCCCCCTTTATTACCATTATGGCCCCCACCCGCCGCCCAGGGGTGGGGGCCGGGGGGGAGGACAGTAGGTCCCCCCCCTCATTATCTTTATGGCCCCCACCCACCGCTCAGGGGTGGGGGCCGGGGGGGGGACAATAGGTCTCCCTCCCTTATTTTACTTTACAGCCCCCACCCCTCGTTTAGGGGTGGGGGGCAATATTTTATTTTATTTTTTACAGTGAGCAGCCACAGGCTGCTCACTGCTTACTAGACATGCCCCTACTCGCGGTATAGCGAGTAGGGGCATATTATTTACTAATACCAAGTCATTTTTACTTAGTGTTAGTAAATTTGGCTGAAAGACCAATTTAGGTCTTTCAGCCTTTTAGTAGATAGCTCCCTGATACCGTGGGAATTAGGGAGTTATCTACTAAGCGGCTGCAAGATGCAGCCACAGCAATGAATAGGATCGGAGTTTCATTCATTAGAATGAAATTCCGATCCGAACAAAGTACCGAATTGCATCCTAACACCAATGGAGAAACAGTGCTCATTCTGTTAGGATGCAATTCGGCAGTTTTGCCGGCGTTCTGTCTAAGTGACAGGACGTTCGGCAATACTGACAGGAAGCATTGTGGGAACTGGGAGGAAAGCTAGGGATCATGGGAAAATTGGTCTGACCAGCGGAAATGAAGCACATTTTGCTCCTCCGCTGGTCAGAGCTGGTCAAGCGGAGGAATCCTCCATAAGACAGAGTCCCTACTTTGTCTTATGATTTTAAAGAAAACTAAAGAAGACAGGAAGAAAAGAATAACAGATCCCGTGAGAGGGGGAGAAGAGGAAGAGATTGAGGAAAGGTAAGTTCAGCATGACAGTGCCGCTTTAACAATTGGTTAAGCTTTAGATTTAAAAGAAATATTTTTTTTTCACTGTAATAGAAGAGCAGTTAGTTGTCTGCAAGCGTCTGTGTTTCAGGCCTACTTCAGCGTGTGCTCTGCAGACCTGTGCCAGCGTGCTTTGACAGTTGCCAATCATATCTGGTGTCTCTTTAGCGTGCTTTTACAACCAAAATTTTGTTTCCACTGTAATAGAAGAGCAGTTGCCTGCCTGCCAGCTTCTGTGTGAGGTTCACATTGGATACTGTGCCTATTTGCCCAGTGCCACCACTCATATCTGTTTTAACAATTGGTTAAGCTTTAGATTTAAAAGAAATATATTTTTTTCACTGTAATAGAAGAGCAGTTAGTTGTCTGCAAGCGTCTGTGTTTCAGGCATACTTCAGCGTGTGCTCTGCAGACCTGTGCCAGCGTGCTTTGACAGTTGCCACTCATATCTTGTGTCTCTATAGCGTGCTTTTACAACCAAAATTTGTTTTTCACTGTTATAGATTGAATAGCAGTTACTTGTCTTCAAGCGGCTCTGTCAGTCCTTCCTTCAGCGTGTGCTCTGCAGAACTGTTCCAGTGCACATTGCCAATCATATCTGGTCTCACAGTAGCTTGCACGCATAGTACCACTAATCCCCAAAAAAATGACAGGCAGAGGCAGGCCACCCCGCAGGGGCCGTCGTGGTCGTGGTGCTGTGATTCCCTTTTGCCCTAGAATAATGCCCAGTTTTCAGAAGCCACGTACCCTGAACTTGAAAAGTTCTGAGGACTTAGTTGACTGGCTAACACAGGACACCCAATCTTGTACAGCCTCCGCTCGGAACCTTGACGCACCATCCTCCTCCAGCTTAGCTTCAGGCACCTCTCAAGATAGCACTCACCCGCCTGCCGCCACCACCAAAACTAGCACCACAGCCGCTTTACTTGGTATGTCAGAGGAGTTATTCACACACCCGTTTGAAGAAATGAGTGATGCGCAACCATTATTGCTAGAGGATGTAGATAACAGGGATATGTCTCAGGCAGGCAGCATTAAACACATGGAGGTACGGTGTGATGATGATGATGTTGTACCCGCTGCTGCTTCCTTTTCTGAGTTGTCAGATACAAGCGAAGCGGTTGATGATGACGATGCGTCCATGGATGTCACGTGGGTGCCCGCTAGAAGAGAAGAAGAACAGGGCGAAAGTTCAGATGGGGAGACAGAGAGGAGGAGGAGGAGACCAGTTGGAAGCAGGGGGGGTCGTCGCAAGGAGCTAGTGGCACAGTCAGACAGCATGCATCGGCACCCGGGGTCAGCCCGACAGCACGCCAATCAACGCATGCTGTGTCCACCACCAGAATGCCGTCATTGCAGAGCTCAGCAGTGTGGCATTTTTTTTGTGTGTCTGCCTCTTGTGATGCCATTTGCAACCTGTGCCAAAGGAAACTGAGTCGTGGGAGGTCCAACACCCACCTAGGTACAACTGCTTTGCGTAGGCACATGATCTCACATCACAAACGCCTATGGGATCAACACATGAGTACAAGCAGCACGCCTACTCTAAGCCGCCATCCTCCTCCTGGTCCAGCATCTTCAGCCACGTCAACCACTGCTGTCCTTCTTGCCCCCTCTCAACCATCCGCCACTCCGTCTCCCGCCTTGAGCAGTTCCCGCTCATCTGCCCACAGTCATGTGTTTCTGTCAAGGACATGTTTGAGCGTAAGAAGCCAATGTCACCAAGTCACCCCCTTGCCCAGCGTCTGACAGCTGGCTTGTCCGAACTATTAGCCCGCCAGCTTTTACCATACAATCTGGTTGAGTCTGAGGCGTTCAAAAAATTTGTAGCTATTGGGACACCGCAGTGGAAGGTACCCGGCCGGAATTTCTTTTCACAAAAGGCAATCCCCAACTTGTACTCGATTGTGCAAAAGGAAGTCATGGCATGTCTGGCACACAGTGTTGGGGCAAGGGTCCATCTGACCACTGATACCTGGTCTGCAAAGCATGGTCAGGGCAGGTATATCACCTACACTGCGCATTGGGTAAACCTGCTGACGGCTGACAAGCAAGGAATGCGTGGCATTGCAGAGGAGTTGGTGACACCGCCACGAATTGCAGGCAGTCCTGCTGCCACCTCCTCTACTCCTCCTACTCCATCCTCTTCCATAACCTCCTCGGCTGAGTCCTCTTGTGCCGCTGCTTCTTGCTCCACATCAACGGCACCCCCCAGCTCCCCAGGTACTATTCCACATCCCGGATACGGCAGTGTCACGCCGTCTTGGGTTTGACTTGCTTGAAAGCAGAGAGTCACACCGGACAAGCACTCCTGTCCGCCCTGAATGCACAGGTGGAAAAGTGGCTGACTCCGCAGCAACTGGATATCGGCAAAGTGGTGTGTGACAACGGAAAAAATTTGATAGCGGCATTGAAGTTGGGCAAGTTGACACATGTGCCGTGCATGGCACATGTGTGTAATCTGATCATACAACGCTTTGTGCATAAGTACACAGGCTTACAGGACGTCCTGAAGCAGGCCAGGAAGGTGTGTGGCCATTTCAGGCGTTCCTACACGGCCATGGCTCACTTTGCCGATATCAAGCGGCGAAACAACATGCCAGTGAGGCGCTTGATTTGCGACAGCCCTACACGTTGGAATTCAACACTCCTAATGTTCGACCGCCTGCTCCAACAAGAAAAAGCTGTTAATGATAATGAATATTTGTATGACCGGGGTGCTAGGACAGCCTCTGGGGAGCTGGGAATTTTTTTGCCACGTTACTGGACGCTCATGCGCAATGCCTGTAGGCTCATGCGTCCTTTTGAGGAGGTGACAAACCTAGTCAGTCGCAGTTGTGTGTGTGCGTGTGTATGGCTGTCTGCCTGTGTGTGTGTGACAGGGTGAAGATTTCTTGCACATGGGTGTGACAGGGTGAAGATTTCTTGCACAGGGCGCCCAAAGGCCTAAGGCTGGCCCTGCGCATGGGTCAGTGGCTCTGCACCAGACTTCCCTCCAATTGATCAAAGTTAAAGGATTTCAAGTGGACTGATTACCATTACAGGGCCTCTAAAGAGTCCTGTATTGTTATTTGTCATCACTACCTTCCCGCGTCGGGAAGATTTCTTGCACAGGGCGCCCAAAGGCCTAAGGCTGGCCCTGCGCATGGGTCAGTGGCTCTGCACCAGACTTCCCTCCAATTGATCAAAGTTAAAGGATTTTAAGTGGACTGATTACAATTACAGGGCCTCTAAAGAGTCCTGTATTGTTATTTGTCGTCACTACCTTCCCGCGTCGGGAGTGGGTCATTTGCGCCCCTGCTGCCTTCCTTGCATGTGGTAGCTGTTTGTCAGGGATTTGTCAATCCATATCTGCCAAGTGACCCTATGACAGGGTGAAGATTTCTTGCACATGGGTGTGACAGGGTGAAGATTTCTTGCACAGGGCGCCCAAAGGCCTAAGGCTGGCCCTGCGCATGGGTCAGTGGCTCTGCACCAGACTTCCCTCCAATTGATCAAAGTTAAAGGATTTCAAGTGGACTGATTACAATTACAGGGCATCTAAAGAGTCCTGTATTGGTATTTGTCGTCACTACCTTCCCGCGTCGGGAGTGGGTCATTTGCGCCCCTGCTGCCTTCCTTGCATGTGGTAGCTGTTTGTCAGGGATTTGTCAATCCATATCTGCCAAGTGACCCTATGTAGGGGGAACAGTCTCTATTCTGCTCTGTGTCAGTGTGTATCAGGGATCATTAGGATAGGTGTCAATCCATATCTGCCAAGTGACCCTATGTAGGGGGAACAGTCTCTATTCTGCTCTGTGTCAGTGTGTATCAGGGATCATTAGGATAGGTGTCAATCCATATCTGCCAAGTGACCCTATGTAGGAGGAACAGTCCCTATTCTGCTCTGTGTCACTGTGTATCAGGGATCATTAGGATAGGTGTCAATCCATATCTGCCAAGTGACCCTATGTAGGGGGAACAGTCTCTATTCTGCTCTGTGTCAGTGTGTATCAGGGATCATTAGGATAGGTGTCAATCCATATCTGCCAAGTGACCCTATGTAGGAGGAATAGTCCCTATTCTGCTCTGTGTCACTGTGTATCAGGGATCATTAGGATAGGTGTCAATCCATATCTGCCAAGTGACCCTATGTAGGAGGAACAGTCCCTATTCTGCTCTGTGTCACTGTGTATCAGGGATCATTAGGATAGGTGTCAATCCATATCTGCCAAGTGACCCTATGTAGGGGGAACAGTTCCTATTCTGCTCTGTGTCAGTGTGTATCAGGGGTTTTGAGGACAGGTGTCAATCCATATCTGCCAAGTGACCCTATGTAGGGGGAACAGTCTCTATTCTGCTCTGTGTCAGTGTGTATCAGGGATCATTAGGATAGGTGTCAATCCATATCTGCCAAGTGACCCTATGTAGGGGGAACAGTCCCTATTCTGCTCTGTGTCAGTGTGTATCAGGGGTTTTGAGGACAGGTGTCAATCCATATCTGCCAAGTGACCCTATGTAGGGGGAACAGTCTCTATTCTGCTCTGTGTCAGTGTGTATCAGGGCTGGGCTTTGAGGACAGGTGTCAATGTTAGGTGATTTCTGCCCTTTATGGATTAAAAGCAGACTCTGCATCAACTGTGCAATTTTCCATGGGAGTTTTGCCATGGATCCCCCTCTGGCATGCCACAGTCCAGGTGTTAGTCCCCTTGAAACAACTTTTCCATCACTATTGTGGCCAGAAAGAGTCCCTGTTGTTTTTAAAATTCGCCTGCCCATTGAAGTCAATGGCGGTTCGCGCGGTTCGCCGGTTCGCGAACATTTGCGGAAGTTCGCATTCGCCGTTCGCGAACCGAAAATTCCGGGTTCGCGACAACACTATTCTCAGACAGCCTAGGACCTTTATGTCCCAGTTCAGCCAGAAATGATGGGTTCCTATAGTGCACAGACATCATCAAATTGTGCATTATGAGAATTAACTGCAAGGCTATTCACTATCATGTAATAAATATATTATAAAATCATGATCTGTCCATTGAAATAACCTCATATATTTAAAAATTGTATATACACTTTAACATGTATTTTCCATTTCTTGGGAGTTATTCACTAAGGACTGATCTGTGATTCTTTGAGTTGCGAAAATTAGACTAAAATATATAACCCCCCCAAACTCCTTTGAACTGGAGGTGAAATTTACTGTTTAGTAAACTCACTTCCATAAATTGTCAGAGATTAGCATTCTAATCCTGTAACCCACTTATTCTAATGATCAAACTAGAAATTAAAGGGACACTATAGGCACTCAGAACACTTCATCTCAAAGAAGTGGTCTGGGTGCCATGTCCCTCTCATTTTAGCCCTGCTATATAAAATTATTTCTGCATGAATGGCAATGTGTACATTGCAGGGTTTAAATGCCTCTAGCAGTGGTCGTACTAAGTCACAGTCACTAGAGATGCTTCTGCAGAAATAGCTGAGTAAAACTGGGCTATTTCAATCATATGGTCTTAAAGACACCATCTTATTGGCATAGTAAACCATTTTGTGATGCATGCGCACTATCCTCCCAATGACTTCAATTGGGAAAGATTTGGATTGATCAAGCCATCAAGGGGGTGGGACCAGCTGCTGTGAGAGCAGCATGGCGTGGGATAAATGGTAAGTAAAATATTTTTTTTAACTCTTGTAGGGGTGGCAGACACCTAAGCAGTGACACTATAGGACTAGGACACTATAGCTTTAGGAATATACATTTGTACTCCTAACACTATAGTATTCATTTAATATAAATAACAGTACTAACATATTCATCCATATTTGAGGACTGTTTGGTACAATGGCTTGACAGCTTTTTGGGAATTTTCTTCCATTTTTTTTTTATTGCTGGCTAAGAACTATGGGAAATGTAGTCAGCAGCAGCTTGAGTGAAGCTAGGTACCCATCAATGATCAGCTGGCTGAACAACATGAGAAACATAGTTCTGTACTATAAATGCCAAAGGTTAGCATTACTGATCTGTAATATTATTAAAGTATCTAATTTAACCATCTTACTAACTGCCAGCATGACAGAGAAATCAGAAACTTCAAATAACACATCTTTTTAAGTGTCTGGCTGTCCTCTTTGTTTGCAAGGTGATAGTAACAAGAACATTGTGTGTTAAATCCAATAATTCCGATGTCTGGATAAAGCTTGCAATCACATACTTGAGCTATATTCCATAAGTATCTGTGAGCCAGCGGGAGAGAATCCAATCTTTGCTCAACAATGGAGAAAACAATATTCAAATATTTTTTTAGAATCAGGGGCTGGACATATGGTCAGATTATGTAATTGCTGGTTACAATAAAAAGTTTAGCTCAATTCTTCTAACCAAACTCACCAAGACATTTAACTTACTGACTGACGGAGGGAGGTTCAATATCCTGAGTCCCTGTCTGCAAATATAACTATTTTACACAAGGCAGGCAAAGAACCACAAGAGTGCGCAAGTTACCACCCAATTTCGCTCCTTAATGTTGACATTAAATTGTTCTTGAAAGTGCTGGTCACTTGAATGCAAACTGTACTACAATACCTAGTCCACACTGATCAATCCAGGTTTATTCTAGACTAAAAGACAAGAGATAATATTTTAAGACTCCTCTCAATTCAGCATCTTGCTCGACAACAAAAATACCTCTAATGCTACTATCGACTAAATATCTGGGAATATTTTGTGCATTGATGCCGGGGTTCAATACCAGAATGATAGGATCTTATCATTTATTTCCTGATATTTGGTGCTAAATGAGCTCTTAGGCTGTAAAACCATCACTTTGTCCCATTGGGTGTCAGTGAATGACATATCCAGGATTTCCTTTCTTTACTGTTTAAACATGCCCAGTAGGTCATGGAACAAGATAACCCTTCCCAGTTTGGCACCCCCACACACAGACCCTCGTACAACATAAGCTCTTTTAATTAATTAAATGTTAACTCAGCAAATGTTGGTAAAAATGTTTAATGCATAAATATATATATATGCATAGCCACAACATAGTCCCATTTTTAAACAATCTTTATTGAGTAGTGGTTTTCATATATATAAACTAGTCAAGGGACACAGCGGTCACATCATGTACTTTCTGGTGGGAGACAAAAAGAGTTCCTGAATATTGTGGGAGTGACTATATGAAGTGTGACGAGACCAATCTCGCCACTGTACATTGGAGGAGCCTGGTTGCCTTTTGACTATGGATCGGCATTTAAATACTTTATTTTCCTATGCAGAAAGGTCTATTCATGTATTTCTGCTCTGGCGTTCGGTATATTCTTGGATTTAATGAATGAACTCATTTAACCCAGATAGCTATGCCATGGAGCCTATTCGTGTAATAAAAGACTTTGGCTCCATGGCAATTGAACTGTATGTGTGTGGTCTGAGAGCCATTCAGTAATAATGTGCGCTCAGACCTAAGCAATCTGGGGATATGTTGCATATCTGTATTTTATGTAATAAATGTAACCTTGTATATTTTAGTGTATTTTACTGTCTTTTTACTGCCATGTGCTTAATGGAGTTTTGCCTCTGTCCTTGGAGATAATTGGATTACTTCCCAATTATCTCCAGGATAGAAGACTCTGTGGAACTGGTTTTGGGCAGAAAAGCCATGCTTCCTTTGGTCACAAAGGACTTCGATCTATCTTTTGAACCAATGGACCAATGTGGATGATTTTGGCATATGTTCGTATTTGGATTATGCTGATTCTGAAAATGTAAGTTTATGTGAATGTGATGCATACTTTTAAAGTTATGAATAATGTGGAAAAACTGTATTTCTTTGCCTGTGATAATTACATTACCCATTGTGTAAGGTAATTGTATCACAGGCAGAGGGGAGGATTTTGTGTGGGAGTGTTTGAGTGTATTGTACATGTTTATTGGTTGTTTTCCAAAACCCTGTGGGTGGTACTAATGTGTATATAAGAACAATAAACCCACAGCTCTGTCTGTTCCTGCTTGACCCTCAAAATGGAGCCTTGTCTCGTTCTTGGGGGGATTTATTGTATGCTGTTCCAGTTTGACTGCTAGGAGTGTAAACCTATTCGTATGGTTTTTCCTATTCGGCTGTTTACAGCATTCGTATGTTTGAGAGCATTCATATGCTTCTTCGGTTCGGTGTTTTGGTGTCTACAGTAGCTGTGCCTGTGTCTCTGGAAGGGAAGATCTACTAAACGGCTGTTAACCCCTTTTATGCCTGGGGGTGCCGATACATGAAGATATTCTGGTAAGCATCAATTGTAATGGTGCCATACATTACAAGTAATAAAAGGAAATGGGTCCAGCATGATTCCATTCTCAAATAAGGTGATTTTGTGCCAAATAAATGGGTGACATTTCAGCCATACAAGGCCTTTATCAAACCTAACACAACACTACTCCAAGTGCAGTTTAAATAAGATTTCAATTAAGATAGAGGTGAGTATAACAATGATGATAGACAAATGCAATCAAAAAATTATAAAGTGGTAACATGAAGTGCAAATAAATAATGGGCAATAAAAAAGTGAAAACAAAATGCAATATATTAGCTACATACAGGGAGTGCAGAATTATTAGGAAAGTTGTATTTTTGAGGATTAATTTTATTATTGAACAACAACCATGTTCTCAATGAACCCAAAAAAACTCATTAATATCAAAGCTGAATATTTTTGGAAGTAGTTTTTAGTTTGTTTTTAGTTATAGCTATTTTAGGGGGATATCTGTGTGTGTAGGTGACTATTACTGTGCATAATTATTAGGCAACTTAACAAAAAACAAATATATACCCATTTCAATTATTTATTTTTACCAGTGAAACCAATATAACATCTCAACATTCACAAATATACATTTCTGACATTCAAAAACATAACAAAAACAAATCAGTGACCAATATAGCCACCTTTCTTTGCAAGGACACTCAAAAGCCTGCCATCCATGGATTCTGTCAGTGTTTTGATCTGTTCACCATCAACATTGCGTGCAGCAGCAACCACAGCCTCCCAGACACTGTTCAGAGAGGTGTACTGTTTTCCCTCCTTGTAAATCTCACATTTGATGATGGACCACAGGTTCTCAATGGGGTTCAGATCAGGTGAACAAGGAGGCCATGTCATTAGATTTTCTTCTTTTATACCCTTTCTTGCCAGCCACGCTGTGGAGTACTTGGACGCGTGTGATGGGGCATTGTCCTGCATGGAAATCATGTTTTTCTTGAACGATGCAGACTTCTTCCTGTACCACTGCTTGAAGAAGGTGTCTTCCAGAAACTGGCAGTAGGACTGGGAGTTGAGCTTGACTCCATCCTCAACCCGAAAAGGCCCCACAAGCTCATCTTTGATGATACCAGCCCAAACCAGTACTCCACCTCCACCTTGCTGGCGTCTGAGTCGGAAAGGAGCTCTCTGCCCTTTACCAATCCATCCATCTGGCCCATCAAGACTCACTCTCATTTCATCAGTCCATAAAACCTTAGAAAAATCAGTCTTGAGATATTTCTTGGCCCAGTCTTGACATTTCAGCTTGTGTGTCTTGTTCAGTGGTGGTCGTCTTTCAGCCTTTCTTACCTTGGCCATGTCTCTGAGTATTGCACACCTTGTGCTTTTGGGCACTCCAGTGATGTTGCAGCACTGAAATATGGCCAAACTGGTGGCAAGTGGCATCTTGGCAGCTGCACGCTTGACTTTTCTCAGTTCATGGGCAGTTATTTTGCGCCTTGGTTTCTCCACACGCTTCTTGCGACCCTGTTGACTATTTTGAATGAAACGCTTGATTGTTCGATGATCACACTTCAGAAGCTTTGCAATTTTAAGAGTGCTGCATCCCTCTGCAAGATATCTCACTATTTTTTGACTTTTCTGAGCCTGTCAAGTCCTTCTTTTGACCCATTTTGCCAAAGGAAAGGAAGTTGCCTAATAATTATGCACACCTGATATAGGGTGTTGATGTCATTAGACCACACCCCTTCTCATTACAGAGATGCACATCACCTAATATGCTTAATTGGTAGTAGGTTTTCGAGCCTATACAGCTTGGAGTAAGACAACATGCATAAAGAGGATGATGTGGTCAAAATACTAATTTGCCTAATAATTCTGCACTCCCTGTATAAACAGTGCAATAGAATCCTATAAAAAGGTGCAAGAAAATAAATAAAATAAACTACTACATCTAAAGATTATTTCAAAATGTTACACAAAATGGATACACTTACTCACATTCACAGTGCAAAAAAGTTAAAAAGCTGAACAACAATATGGCCTGATGCAGAAAGGATACAATTACTGATACCAGGCCCGGACTGGCCATCGGGCACACCGGGCAAATGCCCGGTGGGCCGCGGTGGCCATGGGCCGAGGCCGGCAGGGGAGGTCCCAGGATCTCCCCTGCCGGTCTTTGCAGGGCCGGCACTATCCGAGCGCCGGCCCCGCTGTTTGCCACGACGGGCCGGTGGGGAGATCTCCCTCACCGGCCCACTTTCATAGACCTGCGGCTGGGAGGAAGGGAGGGAGGGAGAGGACCCGGCGGAGCTCTATCTTGCAGCTCCGCCGGGTTCCTCTCGCGAGATCCGGCGCGTTGCCATGGCAACGACCGGATCTCGCGAGAGTGAACTCTAGCCCGCAGGCTAGAGTTCACTCACCACGAGGACCACCAGGGATGATGTCACCGTGCCGGTCCCCCCCTCTCACTCACCAGCGTGCCGGTCCCCCCCTCCCAGGCTAAAGGTAAGAAGGGAGGGGGGGACATAATGCCTACTTACAATTATTTATTTATTTACACACAACACTCTCACACACATCACCCTCAGCACTCACACACATCATCCACAGCACTATCACCCTCAGCACTCTCACACACATCATCCACAGCACTATCACCCTCAGCACTCTCACACACATCATCCACAGCACTATCACCCTCAGCACTCTCACACACAGCATCCACAGCACTATCACCCTCAGCACTCTCACACACATCACCCTCAGCACTCACACACATCATCCACAGCACTATCACCCTCAGCACTCTCACACACATCATCCACAGCACTATCACCCTCAGCACTCTCACACACATCACCCTCAGCACTCACACACATCATCCACAGCACTATCACCCTCAGCACTCTCACACACATCATCCACAGCACTATCACACTCAGCACTCTCACACACATCACCCTCAGCACTCACACACATCATCCACAGCACTATCACCCTCAGCACTCTCACACACATCATCCACAGCACTATCACACACATCATCCACAGCACTATCACCCTCAGCACTCTCAAACACATCATCCACAGCACTATCACCCTCAGCACTCTCACACACACATCATCCACAGCACTATCACACACATCATCCACAGCACTATCACCCTCAGCACTCTCACACACATCATCCACAGCACTATCACCCTCAGCACTCTCACTCACATCGCACTCACACACACATCACAATCAGCACTATCACAAAACACATCATACACAGCACTCTCACACACATCATACACAGCACCCTCACACCGCACCCTCACACACATCACACACAGCATCCATCATACACACATGTTGCACCACACACATACACAATACTTCCAAACATATGTATATATGTATATATTTATATATATATATATATATATATATATATATATATATATATATATATATATATATAATATATGTATGTGTGTGTGTGTGTGTATATATATATATATATATATATATATATATATATATACACACACACACACACACACACACTACATTCCTGACATACACACTCTGGATCCCCTATACACACACTAGATTCCTTGTAAGCAAACTCATACTACAACCCTAAACACACACTCTCTACAAACACTTCATCACCTATACACACACACACACACTTGCTACATCCCCTATACACACATTCTCTACAGCCCCATGCCACATATGCATTACATTACACCACAAACACAACACGACTAAAACCGACCTTCTTTTCTGGCCCTTTTGTCTCCTGGTATCCATTTATAGAGACACCAGAGACAAGTTGCAAGGAAACACAGTGCAAGCATGTTATTAAATTTGCTTGCACTGTGCAGAACAAATACAGGTCTTTAGCAGAGCTCTGCGCATGGTCTGCCCTGGCCTGTGATGACAAAACACACCCTCTCTGCCCCGCCCCCTTCTTAGTGGGCCGCTGTGATAAAAAAAATGCCCGGGCCGAATTTTTATCCCAGTCCGGCCCTGACTGATACCGATTGAATACTAATTCTATACTATAAATTACTAGAGTGGATAGGTCCTGAAAACAAAGGGAAAAACATAAAGACAGACACTGACTATGTTCATTTAATAGGAACCAGAAAAGCAGCAAACAACATCTATAGCAGGCATCTCAAATTCTGCTGTAGTACAACTGCCCATTATTTGGGCCCAAAGTGACTGATTCCATCTGTAATGGGTGTCGGGACATCCAAAGAAGGGGCTTGTCAGACTGGCATAAACGCACACCAGGCTGGCAGACAGCCTCCATGGCCAGCTTTCTGTGCATGTTCCTAGTGCCATGACATCATGAAAAAGATTGCAAAGCAAAGATCCACTTGCATTGCACTCAGGGACAGCCCATCCATAGGATCAAGTGGGGTCATGGCTCCAGGCAGCACTTGCAAAATGCTACCCCATGTACCTTACACAATCGTCTGTAAGGGGTCCGGGCCACATATATATACAGCGCTACGGAATCTGATGGCGCTATAAAAATAAAATAAAAATAATATATCAATTACCGCTATAGATATATGAGGTTCTGAGCCCTTGCAGCCTTGCCTAATGAATAGGGAGCTCAGAAATCAAATTTTCCTCTCCAGCAGCAGGTAATGTTCTCTCGCCTAGAGAGCTGTGAAGGCTTTGCCACAGGTTAGCTTGGCTCAAAGATGGATAGGACAGTACCTGCTACTACTGGAAGGGTTATTAGACTTCTGGGCCCCATTTTCACTATTCTCTATCTCCACTGATCTACTGGACCGCCAGGGAATCAAGTATCCCCCTGCCCTGCCCACTGGTAAGAGTTAGAAAGGGTGGATTAAACAGAATTATACATTTAAAAAAAAAACCTGCTCACCTCTCGCATTAAACTTATTTAACACCACAAAACACTACATACACTACATGCACACTGCATCCACTACACAGACTACATCAACTACAGACACTGCATCCACTATACTCAAACATACACACTGCATACAATACACACAGACACTGCATCCACTACACACACTGCCTCCACTACACAAACACACTTTGCACCCACTATACGCACGCACAATGCATTCACAACACACAATGCATAACATAATGGATGTGCGTATGTTATGGTGACAGAACCCTGTTGGCCCCCGACACTAAGGAACCAAATCAGGACAGTGAGAACCTCAAAATCCAGGTTGTAAAGACCTTTGTCACATTTTCCCAGCTATCCGTCAGTTTTCTACCTCAGTCTGTTCAAATCAGAATAAGGTACTGTGCTGATGTCTCTTGCTTGCTATTTATGTATTTCTCAATGAGCTGTAATATACCTTACTGAGAAGTGCATGATTGGCCAGTAGAGATGTCCCGAAAAGTTCACTGACGAATAGTTCCTGGCGAACAAAGCTTGTTCGCGTTCGCCACGGATGGCGAACATATGCGATGTTCAGTCCGTCCCCTATTCATCATCATTGAGTAAACTTTGACCCTGTACCTCACAGTCAGCAGACACATTCCAGCCAATCAGCAGCAGACCCTCCCTCCCAGACCTTCCCACCTCCTGGACAGCATCCATTTTAGATTCATTCGGAAGTTGTTGTTTTTTTAGACAGAAGTGTGTTATATTTGAGCATGCTAGGCTGAATGTGCGTATATCATGGCTAGTTGCACTGAGGGTATGAGTATATAGCAGTACATTGTTGTGAAAGATGGCTGTCATGTTTAGGGTGTAGCTTGCACGTTATCAACTGTGCATTTATATCAGCAGCTCCACCACTAGTTATAAATGAAGTGTGAGTCGCCCCACGAGATGAGACTAGTGAATAACATAATACATGAACGGTTAAGGTAAAGGCATGTAAGGAACTAAGACAATAAACTCTTTAGGAGGTGAAATAATGACATGTTTAAACGCTTGCTACTTTACGATTAGTTAATGTGCAGAGAGCAGTTCATGTGATCAAAGGCATGGTGTGGAGGATCGGCTATAGTAAGACATGCTTGGCAGGCTGCTGTTTACTGCTTGTGCTCATCCGATCCCTTCTGGGCACCAGGTGCAGACCCTGGGAGTCCCTGATACCTGGAACAACAAAGGCAAGTCTCTGGCTGAGTGCCGGGTTCGCGGATTGAGGTGGTGGAAGCTTGTTTTGTCGGGTGGTCGGATCTGTCCCGGTGGTGCTTCACGTCCGGTGCGGGATTGTGGTGGCTTAAGGTGGAGGCGAGTGCTTGACGTGGGGCAGGCTCTTCATTTCTGTTTGTGCCTCCGGTCCCGTCCGCGACGCCTTTTGCGTTGGTGGATTTTAATGGGGACTGCTTTGCTTAGCTGTGGTGGAGCTTGTTGGGGTTGTGGTGGAGCTTGTTGGGGCTTCCTGCTTGTTATTTGCTTCCAAAATTGATTAAAGAGTCTGTCCAGCTTAGACTCAATATCCTGCCATGCTTTGCTAGTACCAGGAGGACACGCTGCTGCCGCCATATTGGGAGAGTCGCAGATAAGTATGTCAGCCTGGGCGGCTGTGCTCTGTGCGTCCATTAGCTCCAGACAGCCTCTCAGGGGTGGACCGGTATAACCCCCACCGGTCCGAGGGGGGGTAACGGAGCTCCTGCCAGGAAGTAGCTGCTCCTGGGCATCCAAGGATCGGGAGATCGGCCGCCTCTCCCGCCTGGTGAGCACCAGGCCACACTTGCCACGCGGAGGTAAGTAAGACTCTGTCGAGTTGCTGACCGCTACTAAGCATGTCGGGTCGGTCAGGTAGGAGCAACATTGCTGGGTCATCCCCTTCTGGGGTGAAATTCGCTTGTTGATAGCTGCTTAAAGTGAGATATTGAGGGAGCTCACACGAAGTGCGTCTTTCCTCCATGACAGCTATGCCCCGCCCCCCGGAAGCTGCATTCTTAGTGAGAGGAGGGACAGTGTAGCTGCTGCTGATTAAATAGGTAAATAGATAGCTAGGCTAGTGTATTCAGTGTCCACTACAGTCCTGAAGGACTCATCTGATCTCTGCTGTAAGGACAGCACCCCAAAAAGCCCTTTTTAGGGCTAGAACATCAGTCTGCTTTTTTCTTTTTTTTTTTTCTGTGTAATCTAATTGCAGTGTGTGTCAGGCTGGCAGCGTATACTGTGCCCACTTGCCCAGTGCCGCCACTCCTATCTGGTGGCACATTAGAATACACGCGCAGTGCCCCAAATTTGAAGTAGGAGGACCAACCAAGCATCTTTTTCCATCTCCCGGTTCCTAAAATCAATGCCATATACACGTCCCCTGATAGGGGATATAACAGGGATTAAACTGATAGGAATAGTACTACTTAACACACCTTATAATAACGCAGAGAGAGGTAATGCAGAGAGAGGAGTCTGAAGAAGAGGAGTCAGAGGAGGAAGGTGGCTTTGAGTAGGTGGAAGACCAAACACAGCAGGCGTCCCAGGGTGCTTGTTGTCACCTTTCGGGGACCCTTGGTGTTGTACGTGGCTGGGTGGAGGAAGAGACCTTCAATGACATCAGTGAGGACATGGAACGGGACATGGCTAGCTTGGTATCGAACCTTGTGCAAATGGGGAGCAGTTGTGCAAATGGACTGTTTGCGGTTGTTTGCGGTGCGTTAAACAGGGAGTTTGGTCTGTCACTGTGAAGCGGGCGTAACCCTTACACTACCTGATCGATACAACATCATACCTGATGTTTTAAAGCAGGTTATTCCAAACAATTTAGGAATGTTAGGTGATTTATGCCCTTTATGGATTAAAATCAGACTCTGCATCAACTATGTAATTTTCCATGGGAGTTTTGCCATGTATCCACCTCCGGCATGCCACAGTCCAGGTGTTAGTCCCCTTGAAACAACTTTTCGATCACTACTGTGGCCAGAAAGAGTCCCTGTGGGTTTTAAAATTTGCCTGCCTATTGAAGTCTATGGCAGTTCGCCCGGTTCGCCCGTTCGCGAACATTTGCGGAAATTCGCGTTCGCCATTCGTGAACGGAAAATTTTATGTTCGCGACATCTCTATTGGCCAGTCGTGCACATGCACAATTTATCTGCAAGAATTCTTATTTACTGGATAAAAGAAAGAGAGCTTAAGGTAGATGCAGAAACTAATTATGTAACTAGATCTTTCATAACTCCCACAAAAATATTAGAAATATTTAATTTATTTTTTTTGTACTGGATGTTTTTTTTATATGACATTTCCTTTAATAGGCTTTAACTAAAACTAATACAATTAAACTTTTTCAAATGTTTAATATTTAAATGGAGCCTGTTAAATAATAGCAACAATCAGTTATTCATCTCTACAAGATTGGGGGTCACTAGTATGGGAGGGATAGCAACAAATGTGACTAAAATTAGTTTGTATTAAAGGGACACTGTAGGCACCGAGACCACTTTAGCTTATTGAAGTGGTCTGGGTGCTGTGTCCCTTTTGCACCAGGTGCTGCAATGTTGAACATCGCAGTTCCAGAGAATTGCAATGTTTACATTGCAGCTCTAAGTCTGCCCTAGATAGCTTCCGGAATCGAAACAGACTTTTGGTCCGTTATCTGACGCTGGACATTTTCACGCTCTGCATGAGGACCTCCCGCGTCAGATGTTTCCCCATAGTAAAACATTGAATCAATGCCTTACTATGAGGAGGTCTAATGCGCGCGGCTTCTAAAATACATGTGCATTAGACCACGCTCGTCGCAGGCCAACGGAGGGGGCAGACCATGGCCCGGTGCCAAGGGACATCAACCCTTGGATCAGGTAGGTAAATAAAGTGTTTTTAACCCTTTATTTGATGGCTAGGAGGGGGCACGAGTGCCAGGAATACAGTATCCCTTTAAGTATATATGAATTCTCATTGGAGTTAGGATAAAAAGGAACTGAACTGCAGCATGTAGCACCAGAATCATCAGGTACAGAGTCTCTGGAAGGACAGAAATCTCTAACATGGCATGTAATATTTGCAGAGGTGGTTGCTCACCTATTTTCCTATGCATATGTAGGTGAGCAAGACTATTCTATTCCACAAACAAATTCAAAAAAATATTCTCTCTCACAGTACGTCTTATTTCTTTTCAGTCTATGGGCTTCTGACGTTTGGGACCTGTAAATCGTTTGGAATATTTTTTACTAGTTCCCTCCTAGCAACTTCAAAGTAATTATTCAGCTGTGTGTAACTACGCAAAAAAATGAAACAACTTTTATTAATACTGTTATAAAAAAGGTTGATGCAAAACAGAATATTTACAAAAATCCACAAATAAAATTTAGTCCAGTATTAATACAACACTTTAAACAATCTTTACAACTTGAATCAACAAACCAAATTAAGAATAAAGAAATACCGATCAATCAGTCTGTCTATCAACCTTTTACACTATAAGTTGACTTAGGTTATTTGGTGGTTGTTATCTACATGTAGTTTAGTGTTTCAAAGTTAAATATTGTCTAAATGTCTGTTTGTGCAGACATGCCTCACCAAATTGTATTGTCTAAGGGCAAACATACAAAGATTTATTCACTAAAGAGTGAATAGTCAAGCAGCCAAATAAGCTTATTCACTAAAGTTTGCATTGACAGGAATTTAAACTCAATTTAAAAAATGTGGGACAATAAAGCCAAACTGGAAGAATTAAAACAGCTATGTAATCAGTTTAGATCAAATATCTTCCTTAACTGACCCACTGGTACTTCAATGTGGAGAGGAGAGGAAAGGAGGACCCGGGGGTTCTAGCCTGCAGCTCTACCGGGTTCTGAATATTGTCCTCACAAGCTCGGGTTACCACAGCTACACTCCAACACAACACAGTGCCGGAGGTCGCAAGAGGAATGTACTCACCCTGCAGATGGAGTAGCTTTAAGCTCTACACAAACACAAAATCCCCTACACACACACACTAGATCTCCTACACACACTAGATCACCTACATACACTAGAACCCCTAAAAACACACTGTACCACCTACACGCACACTACATTCCTGACACACATCCCATAGACACACTCTGGATCACCTATGCACCCACTGGACTGCCTGTATGCAAAAAACAACAACATTACATTCCCTAAATAGACACTCTCTTCAGCCCCTGCCTACACTACATTACCTATACACACACACATATGCTACAGTCCATAAGCACACACTTGCTGCATCCCCTCTACACACACTATGCCCCCTATACACACTCACAATCTCACTCTCTACCGCCTCTAGCCACACATTTAACCCCACAAACACAACAGAACTGAAACTGTATGCAAAAAAACAACAACATTACATTCCCTAAATACACACTCTCTTCAGCCCCTGCATACACTACATTACCTATACACACACACATATGCTACAGTCCATAAGCACACACTTGCTGCATCCCCTCTACACACACTATGCCCCCTATACACACTCACAATCTCACTCTCTACAGTCTCTAGCCACACATTTAACCCCACAAACACAACAGAACTGAAACTGACCTATTAAAGGACCACTATAGTGCCAGGAAAACATACTCGTTTTCCTGCCACTATAGTGCCCTGAGGGTGCCCCCACCCTCAGGGACCCCATCCCGCCGGGCTCTGGGATGAGGAAAGGGTTAAAACGTACCTTTATTCCAGCGCCAGGCGGGGAGCTCTCCTCCTCCTCTCCTCCCATTCGGCTGAATGCGCACGCGCGGCAAGAGCTGCGCACGCATTCAGCCGGTTGCATAGGAAAGCATTTACAATGCTTTCCTATGGACGCTTGCGTGCTCTCACTGTGATTTTCACAGTGAGAATCACGCAAGCGCCTCTAGCGGCTGTCAGTGAGACAGCCACTAGAGGATTTGGAGGCTGGATTAACCCATTTATAAACATAGCAGTTTCTCTCAAACTGCTATGTTTATAAAAAAAAGGGTTAATCCTAGAGGGACCTGGCACCCAGACCACTTCATTAAGCTGAAGTAGTCTGGGTGCCTAGAGTGGTCCTTTAACGCAAAACACAATACCACAAGCAGATCACCACACAATCCCACAAGCAACCTCCAAACACATGCACAATAAACTTTCCTGGCCTTTTTGTCCTCTAGTTTATGACTTATTGAGATACCAGAGAAAAGTCACAAGCAAACACAGTGCATTTTTTTCCAGCCCAGCCCTGATTCCAGGCATTATAAACTTTAGCAAATAATTCTGTACGTGTACTGAATAATCATTTTGAAAAGCAACAGAGTAAAATAGAAAGATTGGAGAGGAAGTGATTAAAAGGAGAATTCCACTTCTCTCGAATTTACACCAATAAATCATTAAAAAAACACCTATCACTTGTGTAAAATTCAGTCTAGACAAAGTCAAGCACAAACATTGCAAATTAAATGTTTTCTCTATTCTTACTGCCACGGCCATATACTAGAGCTTATAACAATGAATGATAGGGATCTAACATGGAAGTACCCTGCAGGACTGATCCTATAGTCACAGACGCCTGGGTGCCAAGCCGGCATGGTCATCTTACTAACTCCTCCCCTTCTCAAATGTTCAATTCTGACATGCAATAACTCCACCTATCCATTTATAAGCCCCACCTCTTTTTGTAATCAGATACACAGTCACCTACAGTCACACACTCACACTGACAGAAGCACTCACTGACAGTCACACACTCTTACTAAAAGACACTCACTCTTACTGACAATTACACACACTCAATGATTTGACATACACTGATAGCCATACATTCCCTGATAGACACACTAACACACACTCTCAATAACAGATACAATCTCACTGATTTGAAACAAACTCACTGACAGACACACACACACACACACTGACAAATACACTGACAGATACGCACTCGCTAACATACACACTCATTTGAAACACTCACTGAACACACACACTGCTTCCAGCCTTCAAGCTGCAAAAGCTGGATGTTAATTTTGTGCAATGTAGGACCTCATTCACTGCTTGAGTGTATCAGCTGACCCTCTGACCCAATGAATAAGTTCCTATCTTTCACACAAACATATGGCTTCCACAGCTTGAGAAGTGAAAAGCATAGGAGCACAGCAGGAGACAAGTAAGCATCACAGCATGACAAAATAGACCGACAGGTAGGATGGAACGGCACAACGGCAATCCTGTCACCATAAACACTACAGTGCATTGCTGTGGATATATTGATTAATGTGTTCATTTAAGCACATACATAGATTTTTACTTAAAAAGTTGTTTATTTATAACGTTTTATTTCAATAAACACTATAGTGTTATGAATACAAACCTATATTCCTAATTCTATAATGTTCTTCTCATTATTTAGATTAAGGCCCCCATGAGCAGAGTATTAATAACAAGACAGAGTATTACTTAAATAATATCCAGCGGTGTGCTGGGATCCATAGCGCTACCTTGATTCTCTGGTTGAGATCCAACGCATCTCTTTGGGGAGCATCCAGTGTCTGCACGCTTCTTGTTGAGACACTGAAAGTAGGTCCTGCAACCCACATCCAGGAAGTACCTTAAGTGTCTGTCAGAGTGACAGCCATTAGAGGTGGATGTAGGCAGCAATGTGAACTGCTGTTTCTCTGATCACATTTCAGAAGCTGTAGCTCAGTGGGAGATCTCCCTTTCATGCTGCAATCACACACAGAGCTCTCTGCACTATGTGGGCTGGGAAATCCCTCTGTTGATGTCAGTGGTAAGTGTTGACATCAGCCAAAGGAATCTTTTGATGTAGGATTAGGGGGTGGGATAAAGGAGTGGAATTATGGTCTAAATTAGTGGCAGGATTAGGCATTGGATTATTGGTAAGGTTATTCAGAGGATTATGTATTGGATAAGGGGTTAGATTAGGTATAGAATTAAGGGTTGGAATATGGGTTGGAATAGGAGTTGGATTATGGTTATGCTCATTAGGGGTAGGATTAGGGAAACCTATACATGTGGGTTATCACTGTACCTGAGAACAGTGGGACAATACAAATATGGGGTATATACAGTAGTGGGACACAAGTGGTCTGTGGATTTTATTTATTTATTTATAAAATATTTTACCAGGAAGGATATATTGAGATTTCTCTTGTTTTCAAGTATTACCTGGGCCCATAAACATTGCATTGTTACAATAGGGTACAATATAATATTACAAAAAATAATACTATATATATAAAAATGTATTATATATATAAATAAATTAACCCAATAGGGCTGCACTCACCTGAACATGCATACATCCTTTTTTTGGCAGCACAGGCAGATATCCACGACAAATCTCCCCATATTAAGCGAAGTGCAGTTCTTAATAAAATTAATCCCCAAGTGTAGTATAGCTTTTGCGCTTCTTTGTCCAGAGAGAGGTAAAGGTACAAAGAGACAGCCCAGTGGGACAATATGAAATGGAGATGGGCAAGAATGAATACTGAAGATCAGCAGTGAGCTATTAAAGATTTAGAAGATTAAAGGGATATGTTAAAAACCAAAACAACTTTGAATAATGAAGCTGTTTTTGAGAGTACATTATGCCCCTGTAGTCTCCCTGCTCAGGTCTCTACCATATAGGAGTTAAATCACAATTGTTTCTTCTTATGTAGCCATAGCCGCATCTTCACTGGCCGGGATTCACACAGCCAACATGAAAAAAAGTAAATTTTCTTTCAATCAATCAGATGTTACTGCACTGTGTATTGACTTTCTTCTTTACTTCCTATCTGATCAAGTTTTCTTTAAAACATAAGACAAAGTATGGACTATTTTGTCATATATATTTTTCCTACGCTTGACCTTCTTTGACCAAAGGAGGAACTTACGTCCGCTCCATTTCCTGAGTTTAAATACATTTAACCACAATACTCACCTCTCCTCCTGTGTTTTCACGCTGCTTCATTCCCCATTCGAAGATAAAATTTTGTCCCAACAGAATGAGTACAGTTTCATCATTCGTGTTAAGACTAAATTCATGCATTTTGTTCGGTTCGAAATTTAATTCAAAAGAATGAATTCTGATCTGGTCAGTGCCACAGCTGCATCTTGCACCCGCTTAGTAGATAACCACCTAATTCCCGCAACTATTAGAGAGCTATCTACTAAAAGGCTGAAAGACCAAAATTGGTCTTCCAGCCTACTTTACTAATATTAAGTAAAAATTACTTAGTATTAGTTCATAAGGTAGATTGAAGTATCCCTAATGCCCCTACTTGCTATGCCATGAGTTCCCTCCTTGTAATAAACTATACAAATGAACAAATACTGAAATTCGTTCTTTGTTCGCTCATTTAAATTTTTTTATTGAGGGACAATAACATCTAGTGGAGTCGGGAGGGGGTTTAAGAAAACAAAAAAATGGATGAGGCCCTGACAGTGTCGCTTTATCTCCTACTTTAAATGGATCCTATTGTGCCAAGAAAACAAACCTGTTTTCCTGGCACTATAGGCTCCTGCAGTGCCCCCCTCCCTCGTGGGTGAAGGGGTTAAAACCTCTTCAGTCACTTTCCTTAATCCAGCGTGATGTCCCTCGGTGCTGGTTCAGGCTATGCCCACGCTCCTCCCTCCTCGCCAACGTCAGCCGGCAGGGGAGACCTAATGCGCATTCACGGCAATGGCTGTGCTCGCATTAGGATTTTCCCATAGAAAATCATTATTCAATGCGTTCCTATGGGGAACAAATCTGACGCTTGAGGTCCTCCTGCAGTGCATAAGGACATCCAGATAATGGACTAAAGGTCCGTTTCTATTCTAGAAGTCCCTCTAGGTAGACAACCACTAGATGAGGAGGAAACTCTGAGAGGTAATTATTGCAGTTTCTCAGAAACTGCAATAATTATTACTGTAGGGTTAAGGGAGATGGGTCATTAAACCCAGACCACTTCAATGATGCCTACAGTGTCCCTCTAATAACATTTTTATCATACACATGAGGCTTGTGCAGGCTCTAGCAAGCTATTTACAGTGCAGAAGAGAAGACATTCTAAATTAAACACACTGTGAAATATAGGAAGCTAAAAATGTTTGCTCTTTTCAGGAAGTGTGCAGGTAGGCTATGTAAATGTCATCCATGGGAGGTATGTATAGGACTGCATAAACAAAGTTATTTAACTCCAAAATGGCGGAGAATTGAATATTGAACCTGCAGTGGTATTATCCACACCAAAACCATATCATTAAGTTAAAGTTGTTTTAGTGTTTATAATGTCCGTTTAAACTTCCTGGTAAGTTCATTAGAGTTTGGCTGGGGATGTTAGTGGAGGGTAATGAAGAGCAGATGTTAAGATGTGGTGATCTAAGAGACAAAAAGGGATGTTAGAGGGATTAAAGACTGGTAATACATTTTAAAAGATGAGGTCAAGAGTATTTCCTGCTATATGTGCAGAAGTAGCTACTGGAAGTGTCCAAACAAGGAGGTAATAAAGAGACATTGTGAGGCTACTGAGCTAAAAAGTGGGTTTACTGGAATGTTGAAGTCTACAGGGATGAAGGGTGGAATATGAAAGAAAAAGACGTGGGGAAGCCAGGCAGAGTAATTGGCCATAAGAGGTGTGAAACATCTGCCATACAAGCAGAGATTTTGAACAGACAGCCACTATTGTACAATAATTATAAGATGTTTGTTTAGGATTTACTATGCCAATATTCTTAAAGAAGCCATAAATGTTTAAATACATGTTACACTTCTGATATATTAGGAGAGTTTTACAGTATAGGTATATTTATTTAACAAAGCTTTAAAAAAATGCATATAATTCAAAAGAGTGCTAAAGTTTGACAAGAAAGTTAACCCTTTTACTACCAAGCGGTTTTCGAAAAGAAATTCACCCCTAGAATCCCAGTATTTTGAGTGTCCTAGAAAGTAATGTTTCATTGTATTTTTTGTTTCATAATTCCGTAGATAGCGCTTTATTTTAAGGAATTCTAGGAACAACTGTTCTCCTCACTCTTCCTGCTGCCGCTGGTTGTCTCCTGCGATCTGTTGGTGCTCGTGTTCACCCTCTCCATCCTCCACGTCCCTGCAACTCTCTCCACATCAGCTCAGCACTTCCCTTCATTGGCAGTTTTTATAGCACCAGTGACATGGCAGCCGTGCTGCCATCCAAGTAAGGGCAGATTTTGCATTAGTTTGCATGTTGCCTGCAATTGCAAACTTGAAACTATTGTATACATAATTGTGGGGTATGGCTGCATGTCCTGGCAATCTTGTATACACAAGTGCTGACGTGAAGGGGTTTAAAGCATCACTTTGAAAGCCTTAGTTGAAAAATTTAAGTGAACATTTCTTCTATTGTTTTCCTAGGTTGATTTATGCAAATGATTTGCAAAAAAAAACAGGAGACAAAATGCACATGTGAGAACTTTATTCTAATAAGACACATAATACTTTATATATATATATATATATATATATATATATATATATATATATATATATATATATATATATATATATAAATATCGCAAAGCATTGGAAGCAGGCCATTGGTCACAACAGGAAGTTGAATGTCTATTTGAAACCCACCCATGTTGTCTAAACATTACCTATGGCTCATTAGGACCCAGTCCATCCTCCATGCCACTCAATTGTATCGACAATTGAAAGCCTTTTAGAACCTATTGGTAAATGGTTTGACCGAGTGTTCAAAATACCTGTGATGACATTGCCAACCTGCGTTAAATAACTATTCCTATTACTGTAATTCTGCTGGCTGCTATTGATGTTATTAATCTATACACTATCATCCCACACTCAGAGGCATCAAACCAAGCCATGAGGGAAGTACTACAAAATCAATCTAAACCGGTAAGTCCCTCTGTGGATTAAATTTTTTAATTACTGCATTTATGTCTTATGTCGAACTACAATAAATTTGAGTCCGGGTATTACATTCAAAAGACTGGTCCCCATGTATGCAAATGCATTTATGTACAGCCGTGAACATAAATATATATTGGAACAATATGGAAGATACATTCTGAAATTCCTTAGTTTTATAGACATATTCTTCTGCTATGGAAAGGGAGTGAAAGTGAATTATATCAAACGATACAAACCTTGAATGTATTGACAGAACCACCATTGAATTTCTGTATTTAGAGATTTTAGTAACAGGGGAGAAACTGGGACATATACTGTATATGAACTCGTCTGATCGAAACACCATTCTCCACACCTCAAGTTTTCATCCCAGGAAACTCCAGGAATCATGACCTATTTCCCAATTCATCAGAATACTCTGTAATAACTCTGAACAAGCCAGAGCTGATGAAGAAATCCACAAGATGTTTGTTAGATTCTTAACGAAATGGATACTGAAACAAGTGCTTTAGCAGGCACAGAAATCAATCACAGATTAATCATTACGGGACAATATAGGTGATCGACTTATCTTCCCTGTGTCATTCCATACCCAATCTCAGGAGGTGTCGTCTTTGGTTTATTACATCTGGAATGTGTTAAAAAAAGACACTTCACTTCCACTAGCTTTCAGAAAGAATCCTATGATGAGCTACAGACGGGGAAAGAATCTGCAACACCTGTTAATATAGCTTAGTACATCAGAAAGTGACTTACACCAGGGGTTGCTTCTGCTCCTTAAGTTGTACAGCCTGTAATTCCATGGTAGCTGGAAAAATATTCTAACACCCACACACCGGGAAAATTTTCAATAGTAAACATTGCATTACTTGTACTACAATGCATGTAGTGTATCGTATTACTTGCCCCTGTGGATTAACCTAGATTGGGAAAACATCCAATGACTTGAGGGAACGTACCTGCGGATATTGTTCTGTTATATGTATAGCCCTGAATACCGGATCATCTCATACCCCAGTTGCCATGCACTTTATGGAGGCTGCCCACACATTACCAACGTTACGTGTCATGGGAATTGATCCTTGTGGCGAAACCAACCTCGCCACTGTGAACTGGAGAAGCCTGGTTCCTCACCTGCTCCCTTTGGACTATGGCCCTGCAGGTTAAACCGTTTATTTTCCCTGCAGAAAGGCTTATTCGTGTGATCTGAGTGCCATTTATCTAATAATTTGCGCCCAGATCAAAGCTATCTGGGGATATGTAGAAATGTGTGTTTTATGTACTAAATGTATCAGTATGTAATTTTATGTCTTTTACTGTCTTTTTTGTCTGCCTTGTGGGTAATGGAGTTTTGCCTCTGTCCTGGGAGATAATTAGATTCCTTCCCCAATTATCTCCAGGCCAGAGGGGAGGGACTGTGAGGCATTGTGGGAGGTAACTCATGTGTGATTGGTGTATTGTGTAATTGTTGCAAATCCCTCCCTTGCATGGGAGAAGCCTTTATAAGCCTGTTGTGTGAATAAATCAGTGTTGTTGCTGTTTAACCCTGAAGCTGAAGTGTTGTCTCATTCTTGGGGGGAATTTGACTGTATGCCGATTGCCAGGAGTGTAAGCTGTTCGTATTGCTTTTCCTGTTCGTCTGCTTCCAGGGTTCGTGTGTCTGCTGTTCGAGAGTTGGTGAATACGTGCAGTTTGGAGTTCGGGAGGTTGGTGATTGCAGTAGCTGATGGTCTATGGGAAAGGGGATTATCGCCTAAACTGGGTTTTATCCTCTTGTGTGCGAAACGGTCCGTTACAATCATGTACCTATGTCCCAATAGGGGGTGATTGGGATACACAGCTACCAAAAAGAGAAGCATTCTGGATCTAAACCCTAGGGACTTTGACTGCTCATGAACTAAATGAAAAGAACCCTCTACATTGATTCTTGCCTAAGAGATAACCTTGGGTGTCATACATTAGGCCAGGGGTAGTCAACCTGGTTCTTACCACCCACTAATGGGTGGTTTGGGATTTCTGCAGAAAAATGCCCAGCTGGCTTCAATGGCCATGGTGCAAGGCCAGCATGGGAGATCCTTTCATCTCCCCTGCTAGCCCATGCAGAGCCAGCCTTGTAGTAAGCCCTCTCGGGCTGATGAGGAAATCAAAGATCTCCCTCTTTTACCAGCCCGCTGGCACTTAGTTCCAGCAGAAGGTGGGAAGGGCATTAATTAAAAGCATCAATTATTTTCTTACCAGACTTCTTAGTGCACTCTTCTTGTTTTATTATACTGTGGCTGGAGTTGGCACCGAGGCAATCACAAGACCATGGAGCCAGAGTCCTGGGAACGCAGATTTATATTATATATAAATATATGTGTTTATTTGATGATGTTGAGCCTATCTGATTTAAATAAGCTTTACAGATGAACTGAAGAAAAATTACTTAATCAAGTTTCATAGTAAGATTAGAAAATATCTTTACAGAGAAACCAAAACTAATGTCCCATTCCTGTAACATGCAAAAAAAAAAAAAAATAGACTCTGGTTCAGAGTGAATCACTTTTAGAGGTAATTCATCAGGCACTGTAATGAACAGCTGTAACTATAACTGGAAAAATCCCCCTACTTAGTTATGTTTGCAGCTTAGCTATTTTGGCGTACATTTTAAAATTCCGACAAAGTTAGTAAATGCTGAAAATTCCCAGTTTTACCAAAGAGTGAAGCTTCCAGCAGTATTGTGGCATGATGGGACATGCATTTCCCAGGTCTGTACGTACTTAGATTTAAGGACTTACTTTGCACACTATCGGCCATTATATATATATATATATATACATAACATTAGCAGCACAACATGTTTCCAGTTCTTAATAACTTCTACATTTTCTGAAATGTCAACAGAGATAAAGGGACAATTAGAAGGATGGTGCCATCAGCAGCAAAGTAGGAGCTACAAATCTACAAATGAGTGGCAGCAGTGACAGTGGACCATTGGTAAAACATGAACATGATGTAGGTTGGTCTTGGGCATCTTCATAGTAAAGCATTCTTATTCTGGACCTTCAGAAAGATTTAGTTACCACACAATTCACAGTTTAATGGCATACTGTGGATTACACAAATTAATTCACACTATGACATCATCCTGTTTATTTTTTTTATTTTTTATTTTTTTATATTTAAGGTTTTTATTGGTTTTTACAATTATGAATTGACTTTGGTAGCACAAGGGTACAGTACTTGCGGCAAGGTAACGTTGAAAATTTAAGTAACAAATAACAGGTTACAATTAGCGGATGTTAAATTCCTCAGTAAGGTTCAGCATGTAGGTACAGTGTGTCACAGAATATTTATGGTCTTAACATTGCTAGATTTGTAACGCATTAAAATCTAAACAGGATTACGTCGACGGTATTGAATCAGCAGAGCTAATGCAGTCGAGCTCACATATGTACGTTTGTCCACTGTAACGGACGTATTTATTACATGCCTCATTGTCCCCTTATTGAATTGTAGCAACAAGCTCCTGTTACCGACGGGGAGAATTCGGGCCAAGCTTGCTGCAAGCGTCCAGTCGTGTTGGGTACGTAACAGTCTGTTATGGATGTCTGTCTTGGATGTCTGGTTTTTACATTCTTTCTGTACGTCAGGTGGAGACGAGTCTGGTCGACCCGGTCGTTTGGTTGTATTGTCATTTCTGGCCTAAGTCGGATTCCTGAGAGCGTCTTGGGTGTAATGAAGGCGTCCCATGGTTCCCATATCTTAGTGAATTTCCCATAGTTTCCTTGTTTAGCATGTGTAAGTGCTTCCATCTGCTTAATGTCATCTACTCTGGAAAACCACTCTCTGATTGACGGGGGTTTTTGTTGTTTCCATGTTTAGGTATCAATTGAGAGGCTGCCATGGCTAAGTGGTTAAAAAGGAGGGTTTCATCTTTTGCGAATCCCTGTGGGGCTAGGAGGAAGATATATTGGTTCGGTGTCATAGGGAAGTTGGCGTGAAAGAGTGTTTGTATGATAGTGTGGATTCTATTCCAGAACTTGGATATAATCGGGCATTGCCACCAGATATGAGCATGATGTTCGTCTGTATGTGCGCATCTCCAGCATGGGTCAGAGGTCGTGTTGTGTATTTTTTGGATTCGTGTTGGCGTGGATAGAATCTTTTTTGTGAGTGGATGAGAGGTGCAGAGTTGTTCGAACTTAGTTAGCGGTCTCTCCCCTTTGGGTAGTAACTTCTGGGATTTTATGAAATTTATCAGTTGGTTGTAGTGGAATATTTGGTTCCCTGTAGGTGTGTGACGGTATGAGTTGTGCTATGCTTTTTAAGTTGCCCCCTAGGGTCATCCTGTTTATTATGTTGTATGAATACACAATCTGCTCATAACAGTAGACTGTAGGAAGTAGACCAAATACTGTAGTGTCAATACAAATATTGACTTCTCAAACATACAGTAACATTTGTTTCCACTTTTGTTGCAGATCATGCAGATCATATAATACATGTGATACTTTTGGTTTACAACCTTGATTTTGATACATTTTGCTATATTCAGCAGATAAGGTTATTTTTTGTCATGCCCTTAGACCACAATAACATGGGATACACTGTATACAGAAACATACATGGAGTCATTACTGAGATGGTTGTGTGCCCCTACTGTCATATGATTGATTAAAGGTCATATAACTTGTAAGAATGTTTGAATAACCAGTGTAATACACCCATTTTAACAATGAATTTAATGCACATGTTTAAATCAGATGTACTTTATTATAGTAAGTTTCCTTAAAGTGAAATATTTTTTCCTTACAATTAAAGAATAACATATGATGGGCATATGATTACCAAACTATTGTGAAATTGTAAAATTAGATATTTTGGACCAGTTTGACTGAGGTTGCCTTGATGTGGTATAAAATACTTTCATGCAGCAACCACATTATTTAATCTTTTGCTTCAGTGAACTGCGATGGTGAGTTTTACCATGACAAGGTTAAGTATGGAAATAATGAAACTAGTGCTTTAAACTATGATATTTTTTTATTTTTTTTGCAATAATGGATGGATAGATATATAGATGATAGATAGCTAAATTATAGCAAAAAAATAAATAATATATATATATATATATATATATATATATATATATATATATATATATATATATAATTTGCTTGTGCTCCCGATGTGCTCCCGATGACTAGTATCTTGGAATAAATGAGTAACCAAGAAGTGGTTAGAGTCAGCAATAATCCTTTTGGCATCCAACATTTTTCATCAAATTAATGGCAAACATATTGTAGTTAACCACTAAAATCATGGTCTTTGACTGTTTTGTTCACTTTTGTGATTATACACAGGATGCGTTTAAATACATCTAAAAATGTATTTGGCTAGACAATGAGTCATTTATATATAAAACAAAGGACCTTAATATATTAAGTAATATCTGACATAGTTCCAAGAACGAAATCTTGGACACTTCCGAGATTATCATGATTTTTTTTTTTCATATATAACTTTAACTTAAAAAAAATAATATATATTTAATTGTATTTAGCTGGTAGCCTTTTTACCATTCTAAAATACAATACTATAAGATTGGAAAATAGGTAATTTACCCAGCACTTATCATAGCTGTGACGTGCTAACATTAAAATGACTAAAAAGCACTTCTAAAGCGTAGGCCCACATTTAACTGTTTTTCAGATGGCTGCAATAAAAGTTGCATTATTTATTACAATTCATGTGATGAAAATATAATGTTTGCCCCCTATATAAATCAGTGATAAGACTTCACTTTGAATATTCTTTGCAAGTTTGGCCTCTCAAAGAAGGAAGGAAGGAATAAGTGCAAGGCAACAAAATAATTAAGAGAATTTAAAGAAGATGACTGGGAGGGGATAAGATAACATTATACAAATATGTTCAGGTTCACACCAGCCCTCTGGTTGCCTGTTCATTATTAGGACTGTACACATGAGAAAAGGGTACCCATACATGGAGTGGTTCACTGGCTTTGTTCCTCTTCCTGAGTTGTGTTTCAAAGCTGTTGTATACAGCAGACACATACTCCAAGGAATCCATGTATAATGTGGAATTATGAGGCAAAAATGTGGTTCTTCGTTTAGCTCATTTGCATATGCCTACCTAGAATCCCTTGCAGTAGTGAGAGCACTGTTAAAGTGAGATTTCTGTGGGAAAAGCAAGTCTTATGGCTTGACTGGTGTGTGCATTTGTGTTTAGAAATGTATTAATTATCCACTTAGAGGTGGAAGGGGTTTTCATCCATACTTTCCCCCCCACTACAGCTCTGTTGGTATGTATGTCTGTGTATGTTTTTTTTTTTTTTTTTTTTTTTTTTCTAATTTAAAATACTGGTCCTTTCAGAGTAAAACATTTAATTGTACAGTAAGCATACTCACATGCAGACACCCGACAATCTCACTGACACACACAAGCTCACTGATACACAGCCTCATAGACAAACAAACAATCTCAATGATATACACAAGCTCATTGTCATATATAGCGGATCACCTGGTAACCCGACCGGTTACCTCCACTAATTCCCTTCCTTCAGCTAAACAGGAACCATTTAGGGCATAAAGAGACCCATCCCCCCCCCCCCCCCCCGTAACTGGATGACACACAGTTTTGGAGGTACAACAACACTTTATTGGCCACACATGGCTTTTATGCATAACCCGTGCAAGGGGATGAATCCCACACACATACAAAGATACATCCCACATTCCTCCCCCTCCTTGAGGTCCCAGCGTGGGAAGAGACTGCGTTCCCTTTGTCTCTAAAACCCACCATCCCATGAGCCTCTGTACCTGGGAGACCAAGCACGAGAAAAACGGACCGTCTCTTTGTCTCCCAGGCACAGAGAGACCACCTGCGGGAATTGAGCTGGTCTCTTTTGTCCCAGCGGGCACCGCAAAGCCCGACAAACTCGGCAGCACCCCAGAAGTGTCAACACCAACCTCAGGGACCCTCACAATGGCTCTTGTCACAAACTGCCTCCATTCGTGGGCTCACTGTGTGGAAATAAGGCAAGGAAAGCATCTCCTTCTGGGATATGAATGCTCCCCCGGGGTGCCGATTGTCTATACGAAACAGCAGCCACCCAGGGGAGCATTCATTCGCATTCAATTGCTTGCCTTGCGGTTTCACACTTATGTTGCATGTGCAAAAGTTCTAATTGATTGGCACGAACATTCTAATGGGGCACTGGGGAGGCCCTCGTTCTGGAAACGAACGAGCCAGGAAACAATCTATGAACACTCCCCCGGCTGGCGTTTGTCTGTACAAATGGACGCCAGCTGGAGGAGTGCTCATTAATTGTTTCCCTTGCGGTTTGTGGTTTGACATTATGTGGCAAGGTGTGAGAGTTCTAAACCAACATTCTAAATGGGGTATCGGTGTGGTCCCCATTCGGGAGGCGATTTAATTGCATTTGTGTAAGCACTCCCAAACGGAGAGATTGGGTAGAAGACACAAAAAGATGGGGAAACACACATAATAACGAACAGGCAATTCATGGACAGGCAACGGTCCCTCCACAACAAAAAAACACACGCTCACGGATGCACACAAATAGACTCACTGACAGACAATCTCACTGACACACACAGACAAGCTTATTGGTATACACACACAAAGGTAGTACAGACAAACGCTGACACGCACAAGCTTATTACAGATAAGCTTACTGTCACACACACATATGCTCCCTACAGAAAAGCTCACTGACACACACATGCTCACCAAAGACAAGCTCACCGACACACACATGCTCACCACAGGCAAGCTCACTGACACACACATGCTCCCTACATGAAAGCTCACTGATACACACACACACACATGCTTACTACAGAAAAGCTCACTGACATACCAGCTCACTCACTAGCAGCCACACATACACAAACTCACTCACTAGAAGGCACACAAACACACACACAAGCTCACTCACTAGCAGGCACGCACACACACACACACACACACACACAAGCTCACTCACTAGCAGCCACACACACACAAGGTCACTCACTAGCAGCCACACAGACAAGGTCACTCACTAGCAGGCACACACACACAAGGTCACTTACTAGCAGGCACACACACACAAGGTCACTTACTAGCAGGCACACACACACACACACACACAAACTCACTCACTAGCAGACACACACAGACATGGTCACTCATTAACAGGCACACACACACACAAGCTTACTCTCTAGCAGGCACACGCACACACACACACACACACACACACACAAACACACAATCATAACTGCGGCTGCACCAGCCCCCAGCACCTCGATCTTTACTCCCCAAGGCTGACACAAGCTGGCACAGTCTGAGAGGAAAATCATTTACATAATCGTGATGATTAGGGCTGTGGCCCGACCCCAGGTGCCACAGCCCACCAGGAAATTTCCCGATATCCTGGTGGGCCAGTCCGGCCCTGACCATCACTAGAGGATCAACACCAACAGGACCTTTTGTGTCTCCCAATATGGTAAGGACTGCGACTCTCAGAGCCTCTTTATCCGCGGTTTGAAGATGTCATGAGTGCCTGGGGCTGGAGGCATACTCCCACTCTTTCCCCTTTACCTCTACTTTTGCTCTACCCCTTCTGATGCCAGTGCAGATTTCAAGCTCTTTTTTCAGCTCTACAGCTTGTAATGAGTGTCATCCTGTTATCACAGGATGCTGTCCTGCCGCAGTCAGGCTTATTTAACCTTATGCTGCTAGTTATTGTGTTTTCTTTTATTTGCCTTTTTTTCCTTATACGCTGTTACGTACAACTCTCCTCTTGCTTGATATGAAGATATCATAGTGTGATTGGTTCCAGTGACCCAATCAAGCATGATTGCATGCCATGTTGTGTAGCATTACTATCTGTCAGTCACACATTCACCTTGTTTCAACTGAAACCAACCCTTTTAAGCACTCATAGTGTACAAATCCCCAATCTTACTATATTACACATAAGGTTTTTTTAAATGTTGTCTCTACTATATATGCTAACAGCTTCAGCTAACTAAGGCGGTTTACTCATGATACCCAAGAATTAAACCTAATTGATATTTGTACATAGCTGCAATATTGGTGCCTTTTTCGCTACATTTTCTTATAATGTTTTCTTGCTATTTTTTCATTCTCATAAAAATGTGCCAGTACATTCCATGCCATTACAACATGTCATATATGTTACTGAAAGCTTGCCATTGGTGCTGTGGCTTCACAGGTCTGTTTTGTATTCCTTTGCACTGAACAATAAAGATTAAAGAAAAAAAAATCAGCCCCCCAAAAAAGACACAAAAAACATTTGAATTAAATTTGCTCCTCATTAAATATTGAGTGTCACAAATGAATACAGTTGCCTTGCTTTGTTATTTCTGCATGGTCATTTTCTATTGCATTAGAGCAAAATTAGTGTTAAACATTGTTCTGTGTTTAGCACACAGGTCAGCATCAGAGTGTACAGGCATTACTCTGGTAACAGTCTGCTCAAGTTGGGTACTCACAAGGGTGAAGATGGGGAGATATATTTTCACACTGCGACACAGTCTGTTCTGCAACTAGGATTCAGCATGCATCAAATATATTGCAAAGGATAGATTGCTGGATTGATTATGTGTATATAGATGAATGACTGGAAAGACTATGTGCAAATTATCTGTAACTAGAGATGTCCCGAACAGTTCGCCAGGAACTGTTCCCAGGCGAACATAGCTTGTTCGCGGTCGCTGCGGCGGGCAAACATATGCGATGTTCGGTCCGCTCCCTATTCGTCATGGAGGTGGGAGGGTCTGGGAAGGAGGGTCTGCTGCTGATTGGCTGCAATGTGTCTGCTGACTGTGAGGTACAGGGTCAAAGTTTACTCAATGATGACGAATAGGGGGCGGACCGAACATTGCATATGTTCGCCCGCCACGGCTACCGCGATCAAGCTATGTTCGCCAGCGAACAGTTCCCGGCAAAATGTTTGGGACATCTCTATCTGTAACCCATAACACTTGCTAGATTGTAAACTTGTTTAATCTCTGAAGAACCAAGGCTTTTTTGAAATGTTAACCAGGCCTTTTTGTCACTTTTGCCAAGTATTCATTCTACCAATTTCTAATACTAAATATAAGATTTCAATAAATGTTTAGACGTTATAAAGTAAATACTGCAAAGAGTGAATTGACGTTTTAAAGCTAAAATTTAGCAAAATGTGGTATGCTGAGCTTTCAACTTTTAGACACAGAATCCAAAAACTGCTGCACAAAAGTATATATTTGTAGAAAGAACATCCCCCAGGCTATGTAACCAAGAGCACTGTGACACATTACAGTTAACCATCTTATCACATGCCAAGGTCAAATTAGGTTAATTGTATGTTTTTTTTTTTTGCAAACATGTTTTATATTGGAAAAACTCCAAGATCATACATATCCCACTACTGCAAACACCTAGTATTCTGCTACTGTTCCCGAGTACAATGATGCCGCACATGTATAATCCAACCCATAATCCACCCTATGATTCTGCCCATAATCAAACCTTTAAAGCTACCCATAATTCAACCCCTTTTCCTAACGATAATTCTAACTCTAATTCTACCTCTATTTCTACCTTAAATTTACCCTACCTATAATGCCAGTCCTAATCCCACCCTCTAATACTATTCCCTAATCTAACCTCTCAAGGGTATACCTCTGTTTATGAACACACTCATAGGACTTCAAATCAACAACATAATGTCATTTGTTTTTTACAGCTGTGCAACAGCATACATTCACCATTTCAGTTCCATCACCAAACTTTTCTTAACCCCTTCAGGACGGAGTCAATAGTGCACGTTCTGATCAAAACAAATGTAAACAAAAACTGGAATTTGCGCTATATGTCTGTTCAACCGTAATTCTCCGCTGTCACATTAAGTGCACCCACACTTATTATATATCATTTTGTTCAGGAGAAACAGGGCTTTAATTTATCAATAACTATTCATATATGGAACATAATTTATTATGAATAAAATTTAAAAAAATGTGAGAAAATAAGTTTTTTTTTTAAATTTGTATTTCCGTCTGCCATTTTAGCTGTGAATGTCATAATACTGTTAGGTTTTACTGCAACAAAATGCACATATTTGTAATCAGTGATGTCTCACGAGTACAACAGTACCCCCCATTAACAGGTTTTATGGTGTTTTGGAAAGTTACAGGGTCAAATATAGAACGTTCCATTTTCAAATTGAAATTTGCCAGATTAGTAATGTTACCTTTGAGATGGTGTGGTAGCCCAGGAAAGAGAATTACCCCCATAATGGCATACCATTTGAAAAAGTAGAAGCCAAGCCAAGGTATTGAAAGTGGGGTATGTTTATTCTTTTTTAGTAGCCACTTAGTCACAAACACTGGCCGAAGTTAGCGTTCAGATTTGTTTTTGTGTGAAAAAAGCAAAAAACGAATATTTGGCCAGTGTTTGTGACTAAGTGGCTACTAAGAAAGAATAAACATACCCCACTTTCAATACCTTGGCTTGGCTTCTACTTTTTCAAATGGTATGCCATTATGGGGGTAATTCTCTTTCCTGGGCTACCACACCATCTCAAAGGTAACATTACTAATCTGGCAAATTTCAATTTGAAAATGGAACGTTCTATATTTGACCCTGTAACTTTCCAAAACACCATAAAACCTGTTTCACAAACACTGGCCAAATATTCGTTTTTTGCTTTTTTCACACAAAAACAAATCTGAACGCTAACTTCGGCCAGTGTTTGTGACTAAGTGGCTACTAAGAAAGACTGGACATACCCCACTTACAATACCTCGGGTTGTCTACTTTTGCAAATGGTATGCTATCATGGGGCTAATTCTCATTCCTGGGCTACCATACGCTCTCAAAGGCAACATAACTAATCTGGCAAATTTCAATGTGAAAAAAATGAAATGCAAGCCTTATATGTGACTCTCTAACTTTCCAAAACACCATAAAACCTGTACATTGGGGGTACTGTTATTCTCGGGAGACTTCACTAAACACAAATATTAGTGTTTTAAAACAGTAAAACATATTACAACAATAATATAGTCCATAAAAGTGCCGTTCGTTTGTAAAAAAATGCAAAAAACTTCACTTTTACTTAAAATATCATCGTTGTAATACAATTTACCAGTTTAAAACACTAATATTTGAGTTCAGCGAAGTCTCCCGAGTAAAACAGTACCCCCTATGTACAGGTTTTATGGTGTCTTGGAGAGTTACAGGGTCACATATAGTGCTTGCTAATTAAATTCTCTGCACTTTCTCCCTGTGTTGTCAGGCATGTCAATCAAATTTTAATTAATCAAATCACTTAATTATGTTAAAAGATTACTTAAATATACATGTAGAATTTTAATATATATACATATATATGTAATTAAATTCTACATGTATACTAATGTAATCTTTTATGTAATTATATGTATTTATCTACATATATATATTTGCGGTTTTTTGTATTTTATATATAGATAGATATATATATATATAGAATGTCATGCTAAGTGTATTTTGTTACCAATATATATATATTAATAACAAAATACCGTTAGAATGAAATTACATATGGATATATAATTTATATTAAATTTTGTTTCAATATTTTATTTATTTATTTTATTATTTTATTTATTTATTATTTTAATTATACGTATATATATATATATAATATATATACATATTATATATATGTAACGTCATTCTAAGTGTATTTTAATACTAATATATATATACTTATATTAGTATTAAAATACACTTTGTATGACGTTACATATATATAATATGTATATATATTATATATATAATATATATACATATATTATATATATAAAAATGCATTTAATTTATTTTATAATATGTTTAATATTTGTTTTTTACACTACCTACCTACCTACCAGCAGGGGGACTGTCTGATATTTTAGACAGTCCCCCTGCTGGCAGATCCATAGCCAGCTATAGGGGGCCATGTGATCGCTCTTTGAGAGCGATCACATGGCCCCCGGGGGCCTCATTTGCCGGAGGGGGGCTGCCTGGGCTTTAAAGCCCATTTAAAGCGCGACGGCATGGAACGCCATAACGGCGTTAAGGGGTTAATATGTCAAGACTGAAACATTGGTTCTACGCAAATGCACGTCTCCTTAAACTAAATACACTCTTTTGTTTACTTTGATACCCTACAAGCATGAGGTAGTCCAGTGTTAATTAGGTGACTGTTTTTTAACACTATACTTTTCTAAATAAACCCATTTCTATGAGAACTAAAGTTTTAGTTTTTTTGGGGTACACATAAACTTAAACCTGGTTTATTTGGCCCATGTTAGCTTTTCAGTTTGACATGCTTGCCCAGTGTATTAAATTGGGGAGGGGAGAAGTGTATTAATTTGAGGGAGGGAGGGGGCCAGTGAATTAATTTAAGAGAGGGTGTCTATTAATTTGGGGGAGGGGGCCAGTGTATTAAATTAGGGGGGATGTGTATTATTTGAGGAGGAGTGTGGTCATGGTATTAAATTGGGAGGGGTAGTAGGCAGTGTATTAGAGTGGTGGGAGGGGCGCTGAATGCTTCCCATGGAAATGCTGATTGGCGCATTTTTTTGCCACACATGCACAATAGCATCCCAATGCTTTCCAATGGAAAGCATTAGATTAGCTGATATCATCAAGTTTGATTATCTCAGCCAAAGTGAAGAAGACAGTCAAAGGACTTCAAAATCAACAAGATAACGTCATTTGTTTTTACAGCTATGCAACAGCATACATTCACCATTTCAGTCACATTAACAAACTTTTCTTAATATGTCAAGGTAGTTGGACTGAAACATTGGGTATATGCAAATGCACATCTCTATTAAAATAAATTCACTCTTTTGTTTACTTTGAAGTCCTACGAGCTTGAGAATATACAGGGTCAGAGGCAACTTTTCTTTTTTATACTGTACTTTTGTAAATAAACCTAAGTTTCTATGAAAACTGAAATGTTTGTTTTTTGTGGCCCACATAAACGTAAATCTTGTCCCTCTGGTGCGCTGGTTCAGGTTTCTCCTCTGCTCTTGCCGGCTAACCTGCAGTAATTACCTTCGCAGGGTTAAATTACTTGGGGCTATGCACCCAGACCATTTCAATGAGCTGAAGTTGTCAGGTTGCCGATAGTGTCTCTTTAAGCAGTAAACGTGAAAGATCAACATATTGCCTATATATGGTAGAACTACTTAACTTAATTTGATTCTAGCAAGGCCAGCCTTGGGGTGTGCAAGCTGTGCGGCTGCACAGGTCACTATGGTAACAGGGATGCCCAGCGGCCAACACAGTTTGCAACAGCAATGGCCATCTTAGGGTTCACTGGCAGGGGGCACAGCATTTGCCAGTGAAAAGGGCAATTCAATGTTTTATTTAATATACTGCAGGGTAGGCAGAATATTAAATAAAAATGATTCGCTGGTGTTAGGTGGTGATACCTCACTCTCTGCACCCTTTGCTGATGCAGACATAATATCCTGTCCCTTGCGGCTATGGTGCTCAGTGAGTGAGTTATAGTGCAGTTGAAGGGATTCGCAGCGCTGTGCTTCGATTCAACACTGAGCACCAGAGAGGTTATTATGGGGTGTACCAGCAGGGGGTGCAGAGCGTGCAATCTGCCAGGTTGTTCCTCCACGTTTTTGCTCTGAACATGCAGGGGATTAGATTCAGTCTCTCTATATTCCCTACCCCTTCGACAACTAAGCCCACCCCCTTAGAAACCCTTGCTTGCCATGCTGATGATGGATCCTGAGCCTTGCAGCTGCTACACAGCAACCATGGCCCAGGATCTGTGGGGATGGAGTTGCTAGGAGCCTAGCTGAAATAGATCAGCCACCACATGGTGAGAGACAGATGTGCCTTCACCCCCCTGAATGGTGAGCAAACACATTACATGCCATATACTTCACTCCTTGTCATAAAACTCATCCTGCCATATAACACCACCTTGTCATATAACACCCACCCTGACAAATCCCTTTCGAAATTGTCATAAAACACTCACCTATAATACCCTTCCTGCCATATACACCCCCACCTGCCATAAACACCCCCACTTTCCATGCCAATTTGTCATAATACCCACCATGCCATATACCCCACCTTGACATAATACCCTCGCTGCAATATAAAGCCCACCCCTGACATATTACAACCATCCCCAGCATACTCACCACCTTCACACAAAAATAAATTCAGCGCGGAAGCAAAGTGATAATAGTTCAAAAGAAGCTGGAACACCAATACGGAGTCTCTCTTTTCCGATCAGAAAATTGGATAAAAACAGGGGGGTAGGTGCAGTGCTTCAGTAATCCTTGACAAGGTATATGTGAAGAGAACCAGAGAAGGAATAATAGTGTAGTATTTAAAACTGTAGTGGTGATAAGTAAAATAAAAGATGTGCGCTCACACTTTCCTGGAGCTTCAATACAGCTCCAGTGTATGCGCCTGGGCGGAATAATCCCCGCCTATGGATCAAGTGCAGAGGAAATTCTTCAAGTTATATGTGTGGTAGGGGGTATCCTCATAAAAAACAAACAAATTAAAATCGTATATGGTGAAGTATGTAGAGCTATGAAACAAGGGTAGGTAAAAACTATAAAATGTGCACTCACATGTAATGGAGCTGTAAAACCTGATAGCGCTTGAAGTGGTATGATCCCCACTCAAGGATATAGGTGTAAATGCAAATTCTTCCCTCCATGTATATGTGAAGATAAACAAACAGAACCACAATAGTGTACACTGTAAAAAAGAAGTGTATGCAGAAATAAATCATTTAAGCCTACTCACATGCTAATGAGCAAGTTCCGGTTTGCTCAATCCAAAGCGCTTGGGTGGTATGATCCCCACCAGGGATATAGCTCCAAACAATCAGACAGCAGCAAAGTTAAGTCCAATTAAAAAAGAACTTTAATGTTAAAAAAATATAATAAAAGAAATACAATATATAATAAAATAGTGATAAAAAAAGTTATAAACAATACACTTAACGCACTTAACAACAAATTGTATTTTGAGCTGTTAGATACTATGCCACTGCTGCTGTAAGTGCGGTGCTTTATTTTCTGTTAATTAAGAGAGTTAGTGTATATTTAAACCAGACTTCCAGGCCACTTATGTGTGATTTCTCATTCCTTGCAGAGCCTTGCAGAGCCTTTTATTAATCAAAAGTAGGGATGTCCCGAACTGTTCGCTGGCAAATAGTTCCTGGTGAAAATTGCTTGTTCGCATTCGCCATGGACGGCGAACACATGCGCTGTTCGGTCCGCCCCCTATTCGTCATCATTGAGTAAACTTTGACCCTGGCCTGTACCTCACAGTCAGCAGACACATTCCAGCCATCCAGCAGCAGACCCTCCCTCCCAGACCCTCCCACCTCCTGGACAGCATCCATTTTACATTCATTGTGAAGCTGCATTCTTAGTGAGAGTAGGGACAGTGTAGCTGCTGCTGATTTTATAGGGAAATTGATAGCTAGGCTGCTGTATTCAGTGTCCACTACAGTCCTGAAGGACTCATCTGATCTCTGCTATAAGGACAGCACCCCAAAGAGCCCTTTTTAGGGATAGAACATCAGTCTGCTTTTTTTTTTTTCCTGTGTAATGTAATTGCAGTTTCCTGCCTGCTTGCCTGCCTGCCAGCCAGCCTGTGTGTCAGGCTCACAGCATATACTGTGCCCACTTGCCCAGTGCCACCACTGATATCTGGTGTCACAACAGCTTGCATTTAAAAACAATTTTTTTTTTCACTGTAATAGATTAATTAGCAGTTAGTTGTCTGCAAGCGTATGTGTGTCAGGCCAACAGCGTGTACTCTGCCAGTGTGCACAGTGCCACTCATATCTGGTGGCACAATAGCGTGCATTTAAAAACCCACAAACTTTTTTTCACTGTAATAGATTGAATAGCAGTAAGTTGTCTGCAAGCGTCTGTGAGTCAGGCTCACAGTGGATACTGTGCCCACTTGCCCAGTGCCACCACTCACTCACTGGTGTCTCAATAACTTGCATTTAAAAAAAACGAAACTTTTTTGACTGTAATATAATAGCAGTCAGTTTTCTTCACTAGTGTGCGTTTCAGGGCCTGCCAGGGCACAGTGTCACACCAGTGCAACTCATATCTGGTGTAACAGTAGTGTACATTTTAAAAACAAAATACAATTTTGAATGTAATAGATTGAATAGCAGTTAGTTGTCTGCCAGCGTGTGTGTCAGGCTCACAGCGTATACTGTGCCCACTTGCCCAGTGCCACCACTCACTCACTGGTGTCCCAATAGCTTGCATTTAAAAAAAAATAAACTTTTTTGACTGTAATATAATAGCAGTCAGTTTCCTTCACTAGTGTGCGTTTCAGGGCCTGCCCAGTGTCACCACTCACTCACTGGTGTAACAATAGCTTGCATTTAACAAAAAAAAACCTTTTTTGACTGTAATATAATAGCAGTCAGTTTCCTTCACTAGTGTGCGTTTCAGGGCCTGCCCAGTACCACCACTCACTCACTGGTGTCACAATAGCTTGCATTTAAAAAAAAACAAAAAACTTTTTGGACTGTAATATAATAGCAGTCAGTTTCCTTCACGAGTGTGCGTTTCAGGGCCTTCCAGTGCACAGTGTCACACCAGTGCAACTCATATCTGGTGTAATAGTAGTGTACATTTTTTAAAAAAAATACAATTTTGACTGTAATAGATTGAATAGCAGTTAGTTGTATGCCAGCTTGTGTGTCAGGCTCGCAGCGTATACTGTGCCCACTTGCCCAGTGCCACCACTCATATCTGGTGTCACAATAGCTTGCATTTAACAAAAAAAAACTTTTTGGACTGTAATATAATAGCAGTCAGTTTCCTTCACAAGTGTGCGTTTCAGGGCCTGCCCAGTGCCACCACTCACTCATATCTGGTGTCCCAATAGCTTGCACGCATAGTACCACTAATCGAAATAAAAATGACAGGCAGAGGCAGGCCACCCCACAGGGGCCGTCGTGGTCATGGTTCTGTGATTCCCTTTGGCCCTAGAATAATGGCCAGTGTTCAGAGGCCACGTACCCTGAACTTGAAAAGTTCTGAGGACATAGTTGAATGGCTAACACAGGACACCCAATCTTCTACATCTTCCGCTCGGAACCTCGACGCACCATCCTCCTCCAGCTTAGCTTCGGGCACCTCTCAAGTTACCACTCGCCCACCTGCCGCCACCACCAACACTAGCACCACAGCTGCTTCACTTGATATGTCAGAGGAGTTATTTACACATCAGTTGGAAGAAATGAGTGATGCGCAACCATTATTGCCAGAGGATGTAGATAACAGGGATATATCTCAGTCAGGCAGCATTACACACGTACGGTGTGATGATGATGATGTTGTACCCACTGCTGCTTCCTTTGCTGAGTTGTCAGATACAAGTGAAGCGGTTGATGATGACGATGCGTCCGTGGATGTCACGTGGGTGCCCGCTAGAAGAGAAGAAGAACAGGGGGAAAGTTCAGATTGGGAGACAGAGAGGAGGAGGAGGAGACGAGTTGGAAGCAGGGGAAGGTCGTCGCAAGGAGCTAGTGGCACAGTCAGACAAATACATCGGCACCAGGGGTCAGCCAGACAGCACGCCAATCAACGCATGCTGTTGCCACCACCAGAATGCCGTCATTGCAGAGCTCAGAAGTGTGGCATTTTTTTTGTGTGTCTGCCTCTGACAACAGCGATGCCATGTAAACCTGTGCCAAAAGAAAATGAGTCGTGGGAAGTCCAACACCCACCTAGGTACAACTGCTTTGCGAAGGCACATGATCGCACATCACAAACGCCTATGGGATCAACACATGAGTACAAGCAGCACACAAACTCAAAGCCGCCATCCTCCTCCTGGTCCAGCATCTTCAGCCACGTTAACCACTGCTGTCCTCCTTTCCCACTCTCAACCATCCGCCCCTCCGTCTCTCGCCTTGAGCAGTTCCTGCTCATCTGCCCACAGTCAGGTGTCTGTCAAGGACATGTTTGAGCGTAAGAAGCCAATGTCACAAAGTCACCCCCTTGCCCGGCGTCTGACAGCTGGCTTGACTGAACTCTTAGCCCGCCAGCTTTTACCATACAAGCTGGTGGAGTCTGAGGCGTTCAAAAAATTTGTAGCTATTGGGACACCGCAGTGGAATGTACCCGGCTAAAATTTATTTGCACAAAAGGCAATCCCCAACCTGTACTCGATTGTGCAAAAGGAAGTAATGGCATGTCTGGCACACAGTGTTGGGGCAAGGGTCCATCTGACCACTGATACCTGGTCTGCAAAGCATGGTCAGGGCAGGTATGTCACCTACACTGCGCATTGGGTAAACCTGCTGATGGCTGCGAAGCATGGGATGCGTGGCTCTGCAGAGGAGTTGGTGACACCACCACGACTTGCAAGCAGCCCTGCTGCCACCTCCTCTACTCCTCCTACTCCATCCTCTTCCATAACCTCCTCGGCTGAGTCCTCTACTGCTGCTGCGTCTTGCTCCACATCAACGGCACCCCCCAGCTCCCCAGGTACGGTTCCACATCCCGGATACGAGTATCACGCCGTCTTGGGATTGACTTGCCTGAAAGCAGAGAGTCACACCGGACCAGCACTCCTGTCTGCCCTGAACGCACAGGTGGATCAGTGGCTGACTCCGCACCAACTGGAGATCGGCAAAGTGGTTTGTGACAACGGAAGATATTTGTTGGCGGCATTGCATTTGGGCAAGTTGACACATGTTCCGTGCATGGCACATGTGTGTAATCTGATAGTACGCTTTTTGCATAAGTACCCAGGCTTACAGGACGTCCTTAAGCAGGCCAGGAAGGTGTGTGGCCATTTCAGGCATTCCTACACGGCCATGGCGCACTTTTCCGATATCCAGCGGTGAAACAACATGCCAGTGAGGCGCTTGATTTGCGACAGCCCGACACGTTGGAATTCAACACTCCTAATGTTCGACCGCCTGCTCCAACAAGAAAAAGGCATTAACGAGTATTTGTATGACCGGGGTGCTAGGACAGCCTCTGTGGAGCTGGGAATTTTTTTGCCACGTTACTGGACGCTCATGCGCAATGCCTGTAGGCTCATGTGTCCTTTTGAGGAGGTGACAAACCTAGTCAGTTGCACCGAATGCACCATCAGCGACATCATACCATTTGTTTTCTTCCTGGAGCGTGCCCTGCGAAGAGTGCTGGATCAGGCCATAGCTGAGCATGAAGAGGCAGAGTTGTGGTCACCATCACCACCAGAAACAGCCTTATCAGCATCGCTTGCTGGACCTGCGGCAACGCTGGAAGAGGATTGTGAGGAAGAGGAATCAGAGGAGGAATGTGGCTTTGAGGAGGAGGAGGAAGACCAACCACAACAGGCATCCCAGGGTGCTCGTTGTCACCTATCTGGTACCCGTGGTGTTGTACGTGGCTGGGGAAGAACATACCTTCAGAAAGATCACTGAGGATGAGGAACAGGACATAAGTAGCTCGGCATCCAACCTTGTGCAAATGGGGTCTTTCATGCTGTCGTGCCTGTTGAGGGACCCTCGTATAAAAAGGCTGAAGAAGAACGACCTGTACTGGGTGTCCACGCTACTAGACCCCCGGTATAAGCAGAAAGTGCCTAAAATGTTACCGAATTACGGCAAGTCGGAAAGGATGCAGCAGTTCCAAAATCAATTAAAAGTATGCTTTACACAGCTTATAAGGGTGATGTCACAGCACAGCGGGAATCTAACAGGGGAAGAGGTGAAAGTAATCCTCCTCCTCCCACGACCACGCCGGCAAGGACAAGACGCTTTACAGACGTGTTGTTGATGGAGGACATGCAGAGCTTTTTAAGTCCTACGCATCGCCACAGCCCTTCGGGGTCCACCCTCAGAGAACGACTTGACCGACAGGTAGCAGACTACATCGCCTTAACTGCAGATATCGACACTCTGAGGAGCGATGAACCCCTTGACTACTGGGTGTGCAGGCTTGACCTGTGGCCTGAGCTATCCCAATTTGCGATAGAACTTCTGTCCTGCCCCGCTTCAAGTGTCCTGTCAGAAAGGACCTTCAGTGCAGCAGGAGGTATTGTCACTGAGAAGAGAAGTCGCCTAGGTCAAAAAAGTCTAGATTACCTCACCTTTATTAAGATGAATGAGGGATGGATCCCGAAGGGACTGACAGTGGGCGATACATTCAACTAAAAAAGGCCTGATGAAGGGGACTACTTAACACACCACTCCTATCTGGTGGCACATTAGATTGCACGCGCAGTGCCCCAAATTTGAAGTAGGAGGACCGACCAAGCATGTTTTTCCATCTCCCGCTTCCTAAATTCAATGCCTTATATACACGTCCCCTGATAGGGGATGTAACAGGGATTAAACTGATAAGAATAGTACTACTTAACACACCACTCCTATCTGGTGGCACATTAGATTGCACGCACAGTGCAGTAGGGGGACCGACCAAGCATCTTTTTCCATCTCCCGCTTCCTAAAATCGATGCCTTATATACACGTCCCCTGATAGAGGACGTAACAGGGATTAAACTGATATGAATAGTACTACTTAACACACCACTCCTATCTGGTGGCACATTAGATTGCACGCGCAGTGCCCCAAATTTGAAGTAGGAGGACCGACCAAGCATCTTTTTCCATCTCCCGCTTCCTAAAATCGATGCCTTATATACACGTCCCCTGATAGGGGACGTAACAGGGATTAAACTGATAGGAATAGTACTACTTAACACACCACTCCTATCTGGTGGCACATTAGATTGCACGCGCAATGCCCCAAATTTGAAGTAGGAGGACCGACCAAGCATCTTTTTCCATCTCTCGCTTCCTAAAATCGATGCCTTATATACACGTCCCCTGATAGGGGACGTAACAGGGATTAAACTGATAGGAATAGTACTACTTAACACACCTTATAATAACGCAGAGAGAGGCAACGCAGAGAGAGGAGTCTGAAGAAGAGGAGTCAGAGGAGGAAGGTGGCTTTGAGGAGGTGGAAGACCAAACACAGCAGGCGTCCCAGGGGGGTTGTTGTCACCTTTCTGGGACTTTGGTGTTGTACGTGGCTGGGTGGAGGAAGAGACCTTCAATAACATCAGTGAGGACAAGGAACGGGACATTGCTAGCTTGGTATCCAACCTTGTGCAGATGGGGAGTTTGCGGTTGTGCAAATGGACTGTTTGCGGTTGTTTGCGGTGCGTTAAACGGGGAGTTTGGTCTGTCACTGTGAAGCGGGAGTAACCCTTACACTACCTGATCGATACAACATCATACCTGATGTTTTAAAGCAGGTTATTCCAAACAATTTAGGAATGTTAGGTGATTTATGCCCTTTATGGATTAAAACCAGACTCTGCATCAACTATGTAATTTTCCATGGCAGTTTAGCCATGGATCCCCCTCCGGCATGCCACAGTCCAGGTGTCCAGGTGTCCCCTTGAAACAACTTTTCCATCACTATTGTGGCCAGAAAGAGTCCCTGTGGGTTTTAAAATTCGCCTGCCCATTGAAGTCTATGGCGGTTCGCCCGGTTCGCCCGTTCGCGAACATTTGCGGAAGTTTGCGTTCGCCGTTCGCTAACCAAAAATTTTATGTTTGCGACATCACTAATCAAAAGATCAATCCATATGGTAAACCATCGGCCCCCTTTCACATTCCTATGCAATTTACATTACCCCTTCTGTCATCTGACCTCTGCTAAGTGGCCAATTCATTTATGTACTACCTAAATTACATTAAAGGGACACTATAGTCACCTGAACAACTACAGCTTAATGTAGTTGTTCAGGTGAGATCTATAGCTCCCTGCAGGCAATCTAATGTAAACACTGTATTTTCAGAGAAAATACAGTGTTTACATTGATTGATAGGAATACCTCCAGTGGCCGTCACTCAGACGGCCACCAGAGGGACTTCCTATCACGCAGGGCTCTAAAAAGGCCCTGTAAACGTCAGACGTTTGAAAATACGTCTGACGTGTTCAGGAGAGAGAAGGCACTGTGTGCGCGCCTTCTCTCTCCAGCCTGTCAGCGGAGGAGGGGGGCGGGCAAAGACGGCGAGCTGAGCTGTCACTCAGCTCGCGGCCGCGCGCATGCGCGGTAGTGCGCTCAGGACTTCAGAGGGCGGCATGAATACCGCCCTCTGAAGTATGTGCGCATGTGCGGCGAAGCCGCGCATGCGCACAAGGGAGCAATGACGCTTCCAAATGGAAGCGTCTGATTGCTCCCTGCTCGCGCCCGCCTATTTCGTCATTTTGACTAAATAGGGGGCGCGGCTTAACGAGGCTCACCGCGCTGGAACCAGGTGAGTAAAATTGCCTCCCTGGAGATTCCCTTTAAATGGCAATATTCTATAGTGCAACAATGAATTATGCGCCCTTGGCATGACATGCGTTTCTGTGGCTCAAGGCACCTTCATATAGACAATTTTATATAATTCAGCTTTATCCTTAAATCAGTCATTGTTCCCATACTATCCACCTCATATATCCTTTATACATGACCTCCAGCTATTGAAATATTTATCTTATACATGGGCTAAAACGTTAAATTATCTGTAAAACAAATTTGAGTTTCATACAATTGAATTCAAGAGGCACACTAACTCTTTATACGCTAAATGTTATGTCTAACAGTTAGGAGCCATCAGGTCTTCTGATGTAGGAAAGAATAAATCTGCAACGGGGGAATTTTCTTCCAGATGTGGAGTATGAGATGAGATCACAGCAGGCAGATGTCAAAATGAAAATTACATTAAGCACAGTTCTTCTACAAGTACGAGGTCAGCAACAGAATGAAGTCAGGTATTGCAAGGTTATTTACAGAGTTTGGAGGCAGAATTATTATTTTTTTTTCTTAAACGTGCTACAATCGAAAAGCAATAATAAATGCATATGACAAACCTGACCATAACTATATTTTATTTAAGTAGGGAACCTTACAAGTGCCATCTTTCGGTGGGGCGTGCCCAGCTTCCGGTGAGAGCGGTCGCATGGCTTAGGAGCTCCGCTGTCTACCCGACCTAAAGCAACTTTATACACAGCAACTAACGACTAAATCGCCCAAATCACTTACCCTAATCACCCCTGGGGGTATAGGGGCACATAATGCCTCCTACAAAACAACTAAAGCTGTCCGAATCAGCTAAACTGAAGAAGTCTGAGCGCCGCAAGGAAATCCAAGATGGCGACGAAACATCTAACTTATCAGACGGTCAGTCCGACTATGAATCGAGCTCCTCCAAATACTCTGAAGCTCCTATAATGGAGCGCAGCCTTCATAGGATGCTGCAAGAGCTCAGAGCAACCATAACCGCAGACTTCCACCGTATTAATGGGGATTTAAGGAAATAAATTTCCAATATTGGCGAAAGAACCAGCCACTTGGAAAATAAAACCGACGAATTATGTGTGGCCCACAATGAAGTAGTGGACAAGATTTAGAAGCTGTCTGAAGAAAATTCATTACTAAAAACTAAACTTGCCGATATGGAAGACAGGTCAAGAAGGCAGAATGTCCGGTTTAGAGGAATTCCGGATGATGTACTCTCTATATGCAAATCCCTGGTCCCAGGCCTTCCCGATTCTGCATGGGCCTATGACCGCATGCACAGGCTACCACGACCTGGTCGTTTGTCTGCTGAAGTCCCAAGGGACGTTATCGTGAAGTTTCACTACTATGCGCATAAAGAAACTTTACTGGTAGCAGCAAGGAAAGTTCAATCACTTCCCGAACCCCACCAAAGGGTTGCATAATTTGCTGATCTGTCGGCGGCCACGATGGAGAAATGAAGGGAATTCATCACAGTTACTAAGACTCTTAGAAACAATAATATGGTCTACACATGGGGTTACCCCACCAAACTGATTATATGACGACAAGGCAGAAACGACACTGCGAATGATTCGGCGGAAGGAAGGAAGCTGATCACAACTTGGGGCCTATGGAAAGGGTCACCTACTCATCAGGATACGTCCGAAAAAGCCTTCCCACGGCGACTCCAAGCGGACTGGCAAATGGCAAAATCTCCAGCCAAGACTCCCTGAACTTTCTCGCTGTGCATATCTACATGAATAGTGTTGTCGCGAACCCGAAATTGACTTCAATGGGCAGGCGAATTTTAAAACCAACAGGGACTCTTTCTGGCCACAAAGTGATGGAAAAGTTGTTTCAAGGGGACTAACACCTGGACTGTGGCATGCCGGAGGGGGATCCATGGCAAAACTCCCATGGAAAATTGCACAGTTGATGCAGAGTCTGCTTTTAATCCATAAAGGGCAGAAATCACCTAACATTGACACCTGTCCTCAAAGCCCTGCCCTGATACACACTGACACAGAGCAGAATAGAGACTGTTCCCCGTCCTCAGAGACCATGATACACACTGACACAGAGCAGAATAGAGCCTGTTACCCCTACATAGGGTCAATTGGCAGATATGGCGGGGTCGTGGGAGGGGGAGGATGACTTTCACCTCTTCCCCTGTTAGATTCCCCTTGTGCTGTGACATCACCCTTATACGCTGTGTAAAGCATACTATTTAATTTGATCAGCATGGCCACTTGAGGTTTTATAGTTTTCACGCTGCTTGCAGTTTATATATGGTTCACAAAAATCAAACAAACGATAAAGTAAACGTGTAATATTCTTTCAAACCCTTACACATTGTGTGTACGTATTTTTTGTCTTAAGTTTGTGGCTTTAAAGAGGTTTACGTTGTTTCTATGATGTGCATAACATGTTCTTGTAAATGTTTGTTAAATTTTTCCTGGAATTGTAATTTTTCAATCTGAATAAAGGTAGTCAAATCCCTGATACACACTGACACAGAGCAGAATAGGGACTGTTCCCCCTACATAGGGTCACTTGGCAGATATGGATTGACACCTATCCTAATGACCCCTGATACACACTGACACAGAGCAGAATAGAGACTGTTCCCCCTACATAGGGTCACTTGGCAGATATGGATTGACACCTGTCCTCAAAACCCCTGATACACACTGACACAGAGCAGAATAGGGACTGTTCCCCCTACATAGGGTCACTTGGCAGATATGGATTGACACCTGTCCTCAAAACCCCTGATACACACTGACACAGAGCAGAATAGAGACTGTTCCCTGTCCACAGAGACCATGATACACACTGACACAGAGCAGAATAGAGACTGTTCACCGTCCACAGAGACCATGATACACACTGACACAGAGCAGAATAGGGACTGTTACCCCTACATAGGGTCACTTGGCAGATATGGATTGACACCTGTCCTCAAAACCCCTGATACACACTGACACAGAGCAGAATAGGGACTGTTCCCCCTACATAGGGTCACTTGGCAGATATGGATTGACACCTGTCCTCAAAACCCCTGATACACACTGACACAGAGCAGAATCGAGACTGTTCCCTGTCCACAGAGACCATGATACACATTGACACAGAGCAGAATAGAGACTGTTCACCGTCCACAGAGACCATGATACACACTGACACAGAGCAGAATAGAGACTGTTCACCGTCCACAGAGACCATGATACACACTGACACAGAGCAGAATAGGGACTGTTACCCCTACATAGGGTCACTTGGCAGATATGGATTGACACCTGTCCTCAAAACCCCTGATACACACTGACACAGAGCAGAATAGAGACTGTTCCCTGTCCACAGAGACCATGATACACACTGACACGGAGCAGATTAGAGACTGTTCACCGTCCACAGAGACCATGATACACACTGACACAGAGCAGAATAGGGACTGTTACCCCTACATAGGGTCACTTGGCAGATATGGATTGACACCTGTCCTCAAAACCCCTGATACACACTGACACAGAGCAGAATAGGGACTGTTCCCCCTACATAGGGTCACTTGGCAGATATGGATTGACACCTGTCCTCAAAACCCCTGATACACACTGACACAGAGCAGAATAGAGACTGTTCCCTGTCCACAGAGACCATGATACACACTGACACAGAGCAGAATAGAGACTGTTCACCGTCCACAGAGACCATGATACACACTGACACAGAGCAGAATAGGGACTGTTACCCCTACATAGGGTCACTTGGCAGATATGGATTGACACCTGTCCTCAAAACCCCTGATACACACTGACACAGAGCAGAATAGAGACTGTTCCCTGTCCACAGAGACCATGATACACACTGACACAGAGCAGAATAGAGACTGTTCACCGTCCACAGAGACCATGATACACACTGACACAGAGCAGAATAGGGACTGTTACCCCTACATAGGGTCACTTGGCAGATATGGATTGACACCTGTCCTCAAAACCCCTGATACACACTGACACAGAGCAGAATAGGGACTGTTTCCCCTACATAGGGTCACTTGGCAGATATGGATTGACACCTGTCCTCAAAACCCCTGATACACACTGACACAGAGCAGAATAGGGACTGTCCCCCCTACATAGGGTCACTTGGCAGATATGGATTGACACCTGTCCTCAAAACCCCTGATACACACTGACACAGAGCAGAATCGAGACTGTTCCCTGTCCACAGAGACCATGATACACACTGACACAGAGCAGAATAGAGACTGTTCACCGTCCACAGAGACCATGATACACACTGACACAGAGCAGAATAGAGACTGTTCACCGTCCACAGAGACCATGATACACACTGACACAGAGCAGAATAGGGACTGTTACCCCTACATAGGGTCACTTGGCAGATATGGATTGACACCTGTCCTCAAAACCCCTGATACACACTGACACAGAGCAGAATAGAGACTGTTCCCTGTCCACAGAGACCATGATACACACTGACACGGAGCAGAATAGAGACTGTTCACCGTCCACAGAGACCATGATACACACTGACACAGAGCAGAATAGGGACTGTTACCCCTATATAGGGTCACTTGGCAGATATGGATTGACACCTGTCCTCAAAACCCCTGATACACACTGACACAGAGCAGAATAGGGACTGTTCCCCCTCCATAGGGTCACTTGGCAGATATGGATTGACACCTGTCCTCAAAACCCCTGATACACACTGACACAGAGCAGAATAGAGACTGTTCCCTGTCCACAGAGACCATGATACACACTGACACAGAGCAGAATAGAGACTGTTCACCGTCCACAGAGACCATGATACACACTGACACAGAGCAGAATAGGGACTGTTACCCCTACATAGGGTCACTTGGCAGATATGGATTGACACCTGTCCTCAAAACCCCTGATACACACTGACACAGAGCAGAATAGAGACTGTTCCCTGTCCACAGAGACCATGATACACACTGACACAGAGCAGAATAGAGACTGTTCACCGTCCACAGAGACCATGATACACACTGACACAGAGCAGAATAGGGACTGTTACCCCTACATAGGGTCACTTGGCAGATATGGATTGACACCTGTCCTCAAAACCCCTGATACACACTGACACAGAGCAGAATAGGGACTGTTCCCCCTACATAGGGTCACTTGGCAGATATGGATTGACACCTGTCCTCAAAACCCCTGATACACACTGACACAGAGCAGAATAGGGACTGTTCCCCCTACATAGGGTCACTTGGCAGATATGGATTGACACCTGTCCTCAAAACCCCTGATACACACTGACACAGAGCAGAATCGAGACTGTTCCCTGTCCACAGAGACCATGATACACACTGACACAGAGCAGAATAGAGACTGTTCACCGTCCACAGAGACCATGATACACACTGACACAGAGCAGAATAGAGACTGTTCACCGTCCACAGAGACCATGATACACACTGACACAGAGCAGAATAGGGACTGTTACCCCTACATAGGGTCACTTGGCAGATATGGATTGACACCTGTCCTCAAAACCCCTGATACACACTGACACAGAGCAGAATAGAGACTGTTCCCTGTCCACAGAGACCATGATACACACTGACACGGAGCAGAATAGAGACTGTTCACCGTCCACAGAGACCATGATACACACTGACACAGAGCAGAATAGGGACTGTTACCCCTATATAGGGTCACTTGGCAGATATGGATTGACACCTGTCCTCAAAACCCCTGATACACACTGACACAGAGCAGAATAGGGACTGTTCCCCCTCCATAGGGTCACTTGGCAGATATGGATTGACACCTGTCCTCAAAACCCCTGATACACACTGACACAGAGCAGAATAGAGACTGTTCCCTGTCCACAGAGACCATGATACACACTGACACAGAGCAGAATAGAGACTGTTCACCGTCCACAGAGACCATGATACACACTGACACAGAGCAGAATAGGGACTGTTACCCCTACATAGGGTCACTTGGCAGATATGGATTGACACCTGTCCTCAAAACCCCTGATACACACTGACACAGAGCAGAATAGAGACTGTTCCCTGTCCACAGAGACCATGATACACACTGACACAGAGCAGAATAGAGACTGTTCACCGTCCACAGAGACCATGATACACACTGACACAGAGCAGAATAGGGACTGTTACCCCTACATAGGGTCACTTGGCAGATATGGATTGACACCTGTCCTCAAAACCCCTGATACACACTGACACAGAGCAGAATAGGGACTGTTCCCCCTCCATAGGGTCACTTGGCAGATATGGATTGACACCTGTCCTCAAAACCCCTGATACACACTGACACAGAGCAGAATAGAGACTGTTCACCGTCCACAGAGACCATGATACACACTGACACAGAGCAGAATAGGGACTGTTACCCCTACATAGGGTCACTTGGCAGATATGGATTGACACCTGTCCTTAAAACCCCTGATACACACTGACACAGAGCAGAATAGAGACTGTTCCCTGTCCACAGAGACCATGATACACACTGACACAGAGCAGAATAGAGACTGTTCACCGTCCACAGAGACGATGATACACACTGACACAGAGCAGAATAGGGACTGTTACCCCTACATAGGGTCACTTGGCAGATATGGATTGACACCTGTCCTCAAAACCCCTGATACACACTGACACAGAGCAGAATAGGGACTGTTCCCCCTACATAGGGTCACTTGGCAGATATGGATTGACACCTGTCCTCAAAACCCCTGATACACACTGACACAGAGCAGAATAGAGACTGTTCCCTGTCCACAGAGACCATGATACACACTGACACAGAGCAGAATAGAGACTGTTCACCGTCCACAGAGACCATGATACACACTGACACAGAGCAGAATAGGGACTGTTACCCCTACATAGGGTCACTTGGCAGATATGGATTGACACCTGTCCTCAAAACCCCTGATACACACTGACACAGAGCAGAATAGAGACTGTTCCCTGTCCACAGAGACCATGATACACACTGACACAGAGCAGAATAGAGACTGTTCACCGTCCACAGAGACCATGATACACACTGACACAGAGCAGAATAGGGACTGTTACCCCTACATAGGGTCACTTGGCAGATATGGATTGACACCTGTCCTCAAAACCCCTGATACACACTGACACAGAGCAGAATAGGGACTGTTCCCTGTCCACAGAGACCATAATACACACTGACACAGAGCAGAATAGAGACTGTTCACCGTCCACAGAGACCATGATACACACTGACACAGAGCAGAATAGGGACTGTTACCCCTACATAGGGTCACTTGGCAGATATGGATTGACACCTGTCCTCAAAACCCCTGATACACACTGACACAGAGCAGAATAGAGACTGTTCCCTGTCCACAGAGACCATGATACACACTGACACGGAGCAGAATAGAGACTGTTCACCGTCCACAGAGACCATGATACACACTGACACAGAGCAGAATAGGGACTGTTACCCCTATATAGGGTCACTTGGCAGATATGGATTGACACCTGTCCTCAAAACCCCTGATACACACTGACACAGAGCAGAATAGGGACTGTTCCCCCTCCATAGGGTCACTTGGCAGATATGGATTGACACCTGTCCTCAAAACCCCTGATACACACTGACACAGAGCAGAATAGAGACTGTTCCCTGTCCACAGAGACCATGATACACACTGACACAGAGCAGAATAGAGACTGTTCACCGTCCACAGAGACCATGATACACACTGACACAGAGCAGAATAGGGACTGTTACCCCTACATAGGGTCACTTGGCAGATATGGATTGACACCTGTCCTCAAAACCCCTGATACACACTGACACAGAGCAGAATAGAGACTGTTCCCTGTCCACAGAGACCATGATACACACTGACACAGAGCAGAATAGAGACTGTTCACCGTCCACAGAGACCATGATACACACTGACACAGAGCAGAATAGGGACTGTTACCCCTACATAGGGTCACTTGGCAGATATGGATTGACACCTGTCCTCAAAACCCCTGATACACACTGACACAGAGCAGAATAGGGACTGTTCCCCCTACATAGGGTCACTTGGCAGATATGGATTGACACCTGTCCTCAAAACCCCTGATACACACTGACACAGAGCAGAATAGAGACTGTTCACCGTCCACAGAGACCATGATACACACTGACACAGAGCAGAATAGGGACTGTTACCCCTACATAGGGTCACTTAGCAGATATGGATTGACACCTGTCCTCAAAACCCCTGATACACACTGACACAGAGCAGAATAGGGACTGTTCCCCCTACATAGGGTCACTTGGCAGATATGGATTGACACCTGTCCTCAAAACCCCTGATACACACTGACACAGAGCAGAATCGAGACTGTTCCCTGTCCACAGAGACCATGATACACACTGACACAGAGCAGAATAGAGACTGTTCACCAACCACAGAGACCATGATACACACTGACACAGAGCAGAATAGAGACTGTTCACCGTCCACAGAGACCATGATACACACTGACACAGAGCAGAATAGGGACTGTTACCCCTACATAGGGTCACTTGGCAGATATGGATTGACACCTGTCCTCAAAACCCCTGATACACACTGACACAGAGCAGAATAGAGACTGTTCCCTGTCCACAGAGACCATGATACACACTGACACGGAGCAGAATAGAGACTGTTCACCGTCCACAGAGACCATGATACACACTGACACAGAGCAGAATAGGGACTGTTACCCCTATATAGGGTCACTTGGCAGATATGGATTGACACCTGTCCTCAAAACCCCTGATACACACTGACACAGAGCAGAATAGGGACTGTTCCCCCTCCATAGGGTCACTTGGCAGATATGGATTGACACCTGTCCTCAAAACCCCTGATACACACTGACACAGAGCAGAATAGAGACTGTTCCCTGTCCACAGAGACCATGATACACACTGACACAGAGCAGAATAGAGACTGTTCACCGTCCACAGAGACCATGATACACACTGACACAGAGCAGAATAGGGACTGTTACCCCTACATAGGGTCACTTGGCAGATATGGATTGACACCTGTCCTCAAAACCCCTGATACACACTGACACAGAGCAGAATAGAGACTGTTCCCTGTCCACAGAGACCATGATACACACTGACACAGAGCAGAATAGAGACTGTTCACCGTCCACAGAGACCATGATACACACTGACACAGAGCAGAATAGGGACTGTTACCCCTACATAGGGTCACTTGGCAGATATGGATTGACACCTGTCCTCAAAACCCCTGATACACACTGACACAGAGCAGAATAGGGACTGTTCCCCCTACATAGGGTCACTTGGCAGATATGGATTGACACCTGTCCTCAAAACCCCTGATACACACTGACACAGAGCAGAATAGAGACTGTTCACCGTCCACAGAGACCATGATACACACTGACACAGAGCAGAATAGGGACTGTTACCCCTACATAGGGTCACTTGGCAGATATGGATTGACACCTGTCCTCAAAACCCCTGATACACACTGACACAGAGCAGAATAGAGACTGTTCCCTGTCCACAGAGACCATGATACACACTGACACAGAGCAGAATAGAGACTGTTCACTGTCCACAGAGACCATGATACACACTGACACAGAGCAGAATAGAGACTGTTCACCGTCCACAGAGACCATGATACACACTGACACAGAGCAGAATAGGGACTGTTACCCCTACATAGGGTCACTTGGCAGATATGGATTGACACCTGTCCTTAAAACCCCTGATACACACTGACACAGAGCAGAATAGAGACTGTTCCCTGTCCACAGAGACCATGATACACACTGACACAGAGCAGAATAGAGACTGTTCACCGTCCACAGAGACGATGATACACACTGACACAGAGCAGAATAGGGACTGTTACCCCTACATAGGGTCCCTTGGCAGATATGGATTGACACCTGTCCTCAAAACCCCTGATACACACTGACACAGAGCAGAATAGGGACTGTTCCCCCTACATAGGGTCACTTGGCAGATATGGATTGACACCTGTCCTCAAAACCCCTGATACACACTGACACAGAGCAGAATAGAGACTGTTCCCTGTCCACAGAGACCATGATACACACTGACACAGAGCAGAATAGAGACTGTTCACCGTCCACAGAGACCATGATACACACTGACACAGAGCAGAATAGGGACTGTTACCCCTACATAGGGTCACTTGGCAGATATGGATTGACACCTGTCCTCAAAACCCCTGATACACACTGACACAGAGCAGAATAGGGACTGTTCCCCCTACATAGGGTCACTTGGCAGATATGGATTGACACCTGTCCTCAAAACCCCTGATACACACTGACACAGAGCAGAATAGAGACTGTTCACCGTCCACAGAGACCATGATACACACTGACACAGAGCAGAATAGGGACTGTTACCCCTACATAGGGTCACTTGGCAGATATGGATTGACACCTGTCCTCAAAACCCCTGATACACACTGACACAGAGCAGAATAGAGACTGTTCCCTGTCCACAGAGACCATGATACACACTGACACAGAGCAGAATAGAGACTGTTCACTGTCCACAGAGACCATGATACACACTGACACAGAGCAGAATAGAGACTGTTCACCGTCCACAGAGACCATGATACACACTGACACAGAGCAGAATAGAGACTGTTCACCGTCCACAGAGACCATGATACACACTGACACAGAGCAGAATAGGGACTGTTACCCCTACATAGGGTCACTTGGCAGATATGGATTGACACCTGTCCTCAAAACCCCTGATACACACTGACACAGAGCAGAATAGAGACTGTTCCCTGTCCACAGAGACCATGATACACACTGACACAGAGCAGAATAGAGACTGTTCACCGTCCACAGAGACCATGATACACACTGACACAGAGCAGAATAGGGACTGTTACCCCTACATAGGGTCACTTGGCAGATATGGATTGACACCTGTCCTCAAAACCCCTGATACACACTGACACAGAGCAGAATAGGGACTGTTCCCCCTACATAGGGTCACTTGGCAGATATGGATTGACACCTGTCCTCAAAACCCCTGATACACACTGACACAGAGCAGAATAGAGACTGTTCCCTGTCTACAGAGACCATGATACACACTGACACAGAGCAGAATAGAGACTGTTCACCGTCCACAGAGACCATGATACACACTGACACAGAGCAGAATAGGGACTGTTACCCCTACATAGGGTCACTTGGCAGATATGGATTGACACCTGTCCTCAAAACCCCTGATACACACTGACACAGAGCAGAATAGGGACTGTTCCCCCTACATAGGGTCACTTGGCAGATATGGATTGACACCTGTCCTCAAAACCCCTGATACACACTGACACAGAGCAGAATAGAGACTGTTCACCGTCCACAGAGACCATGATACACACTGACACAGAGCAGAATAGGGACTGTTACCCCTACATAGGGTCACTTGGCAGATATGGATTGACACCTGTCCTCAAAACCCCTGATTCACACTGACACAGAGCAGAATAGAGACTGTTCCCTGTCCACAGAGACCATGATACACACTGACACAGAGCAGAATAGAGACTGTTCACTGTCCACAGAGACCATGATACACACTGACACAGAGCAGAATAGAGACTGTTCACCGTCCACAGAGACCATGATACACACTGACACAGAGCAGAATAGGGACTGTTACCCCTACATAGGGTCACTTGGCAGATATGGATTGACACCTGTCCTTAAAACCCCTGATACACACTGACACAGAGCAGAATAGAGACTGTTCCCTGTCCACAGAGACCATGATACACACTGACACAGAGCAGAATAGAGACTGTTCACCGTCCACAGAGACGATGATACACACTGACACAGAGCAGAATAGGGACTGTTACCCCTACATAGGGTCCCTTGGCAGATATGGATTGACACCTGTCCTCAAAACCCCTGATACACACTGACACAGAGCAGAATAGGGACTGTTCCCCCTACATAGGGTCACTTGGCAGATATGGATTGACACCTGTCCTCAAAACCCCTGATACACACTGACACAGAGCAGAATAGAGACTGTTCCCTGTCCACAGAGACCATGATACACACTGACACAGAGCAGAATAGAGACTGTTCACCGTCCACAGAGACCATGATACACACTGACACAGAGCAGAATAGGGACTGTTACCCCTACATAGGGTCACTTGGCAGATATGGATTGACACCTGTCCTCAAAACCCCTGATACACACTGACACAGAGCAGAATAGAGACTGTTCCCTGTCCACAGAGACCATGATACACACTGACACAGAGCAGAATAGAGACTGTTCACCGTCCACAGAGACCATGATACACACTGACACAGAGCAGAATAGGGACTGTTACCCCTACATAGGGTCACTTGGCAGATATGGATTGACACCTGTCCTCAAAACCCCTGATACACACTGACACAGAGCAGAATAGGGACTGTTCCCTGTCCACAGAGACCATAATACACACTGACACAGAGCAGAATAGAGACTGTTCACCGTCCACAGAGACCATGATACACACTGACACAGAGCAGAATAGGGACTGTTACCCCTACATAGGGTCACTTGGCAGATATGGATTGACACCTGTCCTCAAAACCCCTGATACACACTGACACAGAGCAGAATAGAGACTGTTCCCTGTCCACAGAGACCATGATACACACTGACACGGAGCAGAATAGAGACTGTTCACCGTCCACAGAGACCATGATACACACTGACACAGAGCAGAATAGGGACTGTTACCCCTATATAGGGTCACTTGGCAGATATGGATTGACACCTGTCCTCAAAACCCCTGATACACACTGACACAGAGCAGAATAGGGACTGTTCCCCCTCCATAGGGTCACTTGGCAGATATGGATTGACACCTGTCCTCAAAACCCCTGATACACACTGACACAGAGCAGAATAGAGACTGTTCCCTGTCCACAGAGACCATGATACACACTGACACAGAGCAGAATAGAGACTGTTCACCGTCCACAGAGACCATGATACACACTGACACAGAGCAGAATAGGGACTGTTACCCCTACATAGGGTCACTTGGCAGATATGGATTGACACCTGTCCTCAAAACCCCTGATACACACTGACACAGAGCAGAATAGAGACTGTTCCCTGTCCACAGAGACCATGATACACACTGACACAGAGCAGAATAGAGACTGTTCACCGTCCACAGAGACCATGATACACACTGACACAGAGCAGAATAGGGACTGTTACCCCTACATAGGGTCACTTGGCAGATATGGATTGACACCTGTCCTCAAAACCCCTGATACACACTGACACAGAGCAGAATAGGGACTGTTCCCCCTACATAGGGTCACTTGGCAGATATGGATTGACACCTGTCCTCAAAACCCCTGATACACACTGACACAGAGCAGAATAGGGACTGTTCCCCCTACATAGGGTCACTTGGCAGATATGGATTGACACTTGTCCTCAAAACCCCTGATACACACTGACACAGAGCAGAATCGAGACTGTTCCCTGTCCACAGAGACCATGATACACACTGACACAGAGCAGAATAGAGACTGTTCACCGTCCACAGAGACCATGATACACACTGACACAGAGCAGAATAGAGACTGTTCACCGTCCACAGAGACCATGATACACACTGACACAGAGCAGAATAGGGACTGTTACCCCTACATAGGGTCACTTGGCAGATATGGATTGACACCTGTCCTCAAAACCCCTGATACACACTGACACAGAGCAGAATAGAGACTGTTCCCTGTCCACAGAGACCATGATACACACTGACACGGAGCAGAATAGAGACTGTTCACCGTCCACAGAGACCATGATACACACTGACACAGAGCAGAATAGGGACTGTTACCCCTATATAGGGTCACTTGGCAGATATGGATTGACACCTGTCCTCAAAACCCCTGATACACACTGACACAGAGCAGAATAGGGACTGTTCCCCCTCCATAGGGTCACTTGGCAGATATGGATTGACACCTGTCCTCAAAACCCCTGATACACACTGACACAGAGCAGAATAGAGACTGTTCCCTGTCCACAGAGACCATGATACACACTGACACAGAGCAGAATAGAGACTGTTCACCGTCCACAGAGACCATGATACACACTGACACAGAGCAGAATAGGGACTGTTACCCCTACATAGGGTCACTTGGCAGATATGGATTGACACCTGTCCTCAAAACCCCTGATACACACTGACACAGAGCAGAATAGAGACTGTTCCCTGTCCACAGAGACCATGATACACACTGACACAGAGCAGAATAGAGACTGTTCACCGTCCACAGAGACCATGATACACACTGACACAGAGCAGAATAGGGACTGTTACCCCTACATAGGGTCACTTGGCAGATATGGATTGACACCTGTCCTCAAAACCCCTGATACACACTGACACAGAGCAGAATAGGGACTGTTCCCCCTACATAGGGTCACTTGGCAGATATGGATTGACACCTGTCCTCAAAACCCCTGATACACACTGACACAGAGCAGAATAGAGACTGTTCACCGTCCACAGAGACCATGATACACACTGACACAGAGCAGAATAGGGACTGTTACCCCTACATAGGGTCACTTGGCAGATATGGATTGACACCTGTCCTTAAAACCCCTGATACACACTGACACAGAGCAGAATAGAGACTGTTCCCTGTCCACAGAGACCATGATACACACTGACACAGAGCAGAATAGAGACTGTTCACCGTCCACAGAGACGATGATACACACTGACACAGAGCAGAATAGGGACTGTTACCCCTACATAGGGTCACTTGGCAGATATGGATTGACACCTGTCCTCAAAACCCCTGATACACACTGACACAGAGCAGAATAGGGACTGTTCCCCCTACATAGGGTCACTTGGCAGATATGGATTGACACCTGTCCTCAAAACCCCTGATACACACTGACACAGAGCAGAATAGAGACTGTTCCCTGTCCACAGAGACCATGATACACACTGACACAGAGCAGAATAGAGACTGTTCACCGTCCACAGAGACCATGATACACACTGACACAGAGCAGAATAGGGACTGTTACCCCTACATAGGGTCACTTGGCAGATATGGATTGACACCTGTCCTCAAAACCCCTGATACACACTGACACAGAGCAGAATAGAGACTGTTCCCTGTCCACAGAGACCATGATACACACTGACACAGAGCAGAATAGAGACTGTTCACCGTCCACAGAGACCATGATACACACTGACACAGAGCAGAATAGGGACTGTTACCCCTACATAGGGTCACTTGGCAGATATGGATTGACACCTGTCCTCAAAACCCCTGATACACACTGACACAGAGCAGAATAGGGACTGTTCCCTGTCCACAGAGACCATAATACACACTGACACAGAGCAGAATAGAGACTGTTCACCGTCCACAGAGACCATGATACACACTGACACAGAGCAGAATAGGGACTGTTACCCCTACATAGGGTCACTTGGCAGATATGGATTGACACCTGTCCTCAAAACCCCTGATACACACTGACACAGAGCAGAATAGAGACTGTTCCCTGTCCACAGAGACCATGATACACACTGACACGGAGCAGAATAGAGACTGTTCACCGTCCACAGAGACCATGATACACACTGACACAGAGCAGAATAGGGACTGTTACCCCTATATAGGGTCACTTGGCAGATATGGATTGACACCTGTCCTCAAAACCCCTGATACACACTGACACAGAGCAGAATAGGGACTGTTCCCCCTCCATAGGGTCACTTGGCAGATATGGATTGACACCTGTCCTCAAAACCCCTGATACACACTGACACAGAGCAGAATAGAGACTGTTCCCTGTCCACAGAGACCATGATACACACTGACACAGAGCAGAATAGAGACTGTTCACCGTCCACAGAGACCATGATACACACTGACACAGAGCAGAATAGGGACTGTTACCCCTACATAGGGTCACTTGGCAGATATGGATTGACACCTGTCCTCAAAACCCCTGATACACACTGACACAGAGCAGAATAGAGACTGTTCCCTGTCCACAGAGACCATGATACACACTGACACAGAGCAGAATAGAGACTGTTCACCGTCCACAGAGACCATGATACACACTGACACAGAGCAGAATAGGGACTGTTACCCCTACATAGGGTCACTTGGCAGATATGGATTGACACCTGTCCTCAAAACCCCTGATACACACTGACACAGAGCAGAATAGGGACTGTTCCCTGTCCACAGAGACCATAATACACACTGACACAGAGCAGAATAGAGACTGTTCACCGTCCACAGAGACCATGATACACACTGACACAGAGCAGAATAGGGACTGTTACCCCTACATAGGGTCACTTGGCAGATATGGATTGACACCTGTCCTCAAAACCCCTGATACACACTGACACAGAGCAGAATAGAGACTGTTCCCTGTCCACAGAGACCATGATACACACTGACACGGAGCAGAATAGAGACTGTTCACCGTCCACAGAGACCATGATACACACTGACACAGAGCAGAATAGGGACTGTTACCCCTATATAGGGTCACTTGGCAGATATGGATTGACACCTGTCCTCAAAACCCCTGATACACACTGACACAGAGCAGAATAGGGACTGTTCCCCCTCCATAGGGTCACTTGGCAGATATGGATTGACACCTGTCCTCAAAACCCCTGATACACACTGACACAGAGCAGAATAGAGACTGTTCCCTGTCCACAGAGACCATGATACACACTGACACAGAGCAGAATAGAGACTGTTCACCGTCCACAGAGACCATGATACACACTGACACAGAGCAGAATAGGGACTGTTACCCCTACATAGGGTCACTTGGCAGATATGGATTGACACCTGTCCTCAAAACCCCTGATACACACTGACACAGAGCAGAATAGAGACTGTTCCCTGTCCACAGAGACCATGATACACACTGACACAGAGCAGAATAGAGACTGTTCACCGTCCACAGAGACCATGATACACACTGACACAGAGCAGAATAGGGACTGTTACCCCTACATAGGGTCACTTGGCAGATATGGATTGACACCTGTCCTCAAAACCCCTGATACACACTGACACAGAGCAGAATAGGGACTGTTCCCCCTACATAGGGTCACTTGGCAGATATGGATTGACACCTGTCCTCAAAACCCCTGATACACACTGACACAGAGCAGAATAGAGACTGTTCACCGTCCACAGAGACCATGATACACACTGACACAGAGCAGAATAGGGACTGTTACCCCTACATAGGGTCACTTAGCAGATATGGATTGACACCTGTCCTCAAAACCCTTGATACACACTGACACAGAGCAGAATAGGGACTGTTCCCCCTACATAGGGTCACTTGGCAGATATGGATTGACACCTGTCCTCAAAACCCCTGATACACACTGACACAGAGCAGAATCGAGACTGTTCCCTGTCCACAGAGACCATGATACACACTGACACAGAGCAGAATAGAGACTGTTCACCAACCACAGAGACCATGATACACACTGACACAGAGCAGAATAGAGACTGTTCACCGTCCACAGAGACCATGATACACACTGACACAGAGCAGAATAGGGACTGTTACCCCTACATAGGGTCACTTGGCAGATATGGATTGACACCTGTCCTCAAAACCCCTGATACACACTGACACAGAGCAGAATAGAGACTGTTCCCTGTCCACAGAGACCATGATACACACTGACACGGAGCAGAATAGAGACTGTTCACCGTCCACAGAGACCATGATACACACTGACACAGAGCAGAATAGGGACTGTTACCCCTATATAGGGTCACTTGGCAGATATGGATTGACACCTGTCCTCAAAACCCCTGATACACACTGACACAGAGCAGAATAGGGACTGTTCCCCCTCCATAGGGTCACTTGGCAGATATGGATTGACACCTGTCCTCAAAACCCCTGATACACACTGACACAGAGCAGAATAGAGACTGTTCCCTGTCCACAGAGACCATGATACACACTGACACAGAGCAGAATAGAGACTGTTCACCGTCCACAGAGACCATGATACACACTGACACAGAGCAGAATAGGGACTGTTACCCCTACATAGGGTCACTTGGCAGATATGGATTGACACCTGTCCTCAAAACCCCTGATACACACTGACACAGAGCAGAATAGAGACTGTTCCCTGTCCACAGAGACCATGATACACACTGACACAGAGCAGAATAGAGACTGTTCACCGTCCACAGAGACCATGATACACACTGACACAGAGCAGAATAGGGACTGTTACCCCTACATAGGGTCACTTGGCAGATATGGATTGACACCTGTCCTCAAAACCCCTGATACACACTGACACAGAGCAGAATAGGGACTGTTCCCCCTACATAGGGTCACTTGGCAGATATGGATTGACACCTGTCCTCAAAACCCCTGATACACACTGACACAGAGCAGAATAGAGACTGTTCACCGTCCACAGAGACCATGATACACACTGACACAGAGCAGAATAGGGACTGTTACCCCTACATAGGGTCACTTGGCAGATATGGATTGACACCTGTCCTCAAAACCCCTGATACACACTGACACAGAGCAGAATAGAGACTGTTCCCTGTCCACAGAGACCATGATACACACTGACACAGAGCAGAATAGAGACTGTTCACTGTCCACAGAGACCATGATACACACTGACACAGAGCAGAATAGAGACTGTTCACCGTCCACAGAGACCATGATACACACTGACACAGAGCAGAATAGGGACTGTTACCCCTACATAGGGTCACTTGGCAGATATGGATTGACACCTGTCCTTAAAACCCCTGATACACACTGACACAGAGCAGAATAGAGACTGTTCCCTGTCCACAGAGACCATGATACACACTGACACAGAGCAGAATAGAGACTGTTCACCGTCCACAGAGACGATGATACACACTGACACAGAGCAGAATAGGGACTGTTACCCCTACATAGGGTCACTTGGCAGATATGGATTGACACCTGTCCTCAAAACCCCTGATACACACTGACACAGAGCAGAATAGGGACTGTTCCCCCTACATAGGGTCACTTGGCAGATATGGATTGACACCTGTCCTCAAAACCCCTGATACACACTGACACAGAGCAGAATAGAGACTGTTCCCTGTCCACAGAGACCATGATACACACTGACACAGAGCAGAATAGAGACTGTTCACCGTCCACAGAGACCATGATACACACTGACACAGAGCAGAATAGGGACTGTTACCCCTACATAGGGTGACTTGGCAGATATGGATTGACACCTGTCCTCAAAACCCCTGATACACACTGACACAGAGCAGAATAGAGACTGTTCCCTGTCCACAGAGACCATGATACACACTGACACAGAGCAGAATAGAGACTGTTCACCGTCCACAGAGACCATGATACACACTGACACAGAGCAGAATAGGGACTGTTACCCCTACATAGGGTCACTTGGCAGATATGGATTGACACCTGTCCTCAAAACCCCTGATACACACTGACACAGAGCAGAATAGGGACTGTTCCCTGTCCACAGAGACCATGATACACACTGACACAGAGCAGAATAGAGACTGTTCACCGTCCACAGAGACCATGATACACACTGACACAGAGCAGAATAGGGACTGTTACCCCTACATAGGGTCACTTGGCAGATATGGATTGACACCTGTCCTCAAAACCCCTGATACACACTGACACAGAGCAGAATAGGGACTGTTCCCCCTACATAGGGTCACTTGGCAGATATGGATTGACACCTGTCCTCAAAACCCCTGATACACACTGACACAGAGCAGAATAGGGACTGTTCCCCCTACATAGGGTCACTTGGCAGATATGGATTGACACCTGTCCTCAAAACCCCTGATACACACTGACACAGAGCAGAATCGAGACTGTTCCCTGTCCACAGAGACCATGATACACACTGACACAGAGCAGAATAGAGACTGTTCACCGTCCACAGAGACCATGATACACACTGACACAGAGCAGAATAGAGACTGTTCACCGTCCACAGAGACCATGATACACACTGACACAGAGCAGAATAGGGACTGTTCCCCCTCCATAGGGTCACTTGGCAGATATGGATTGACACCTGTCCTCAAAACCCCTGATACACACTGACACAGAGCAGAATAGAGACTGTTCCCTGTCCACAGAGACCATGATACACACTGACACAGAGCAGAATAGAGACTGTTCACCGTCCACAGAGACCATGATACACACTGACACAGAGCAGAATAGGGACTGTTACCCCTACATAGGGTCACTTGGCAGATATGGATTGACACCTGTCCTCAAAACCCCTGATACACACTGACACAGAGCAGAATAGAGACTGTTCCCTGTCCACAGAGACCATGATACACACTGACACGGAGCAGAATAGAGACTGTTCACCGTCCACAGAGACCATGATACACACTGACACAGAGCAGAATAGGGACTGTTACCCCTATATAGGGTCACTTGGCAGATATGGATTGACACCTGTCCTCAAAACCCCTGATACACACTGACACAGAGCAGAATAGGGACTGTTCCCCCTCCATAGGGTCACTTGGCAGATATGGATTGACACCTGTCCTCAAAACCCCTGATACACACTGACACAGAGCAGAATAGAGACTGTTCCCTGTCCACAGAGACCATGATACACACTGACACAGAGCAGAATAGAGACTGTTCACCGTCCACAGAGACCATGATACACACTGACACAGAGCAGAATAGGGACTGTTACCCCTACATAGGGTCACTTGGCAGATATGGATTGACACCTGTCCTCAAAACCCCTGATACACACTGACACAGAGCAGAATAGAGACTGTTCCCTGTCCACAGAGACCATGATACACACTGACACAGAGCAGAATAGAGACTGTTCACCGTCCACAGAGACCATGATACACACTGACACAGAGCAGAATAGGGACTGTTACCCCTACATAGGGTCACTTGGCAGATATGGATTGACACCTGTCCTCAAAACCCCTGATACACACTGACACAGAGCAGAATAGGGACTGTTCCCCCTACATAGGGTCACTTGGCAGATATGGATTGACACCTGTCCTCAAAACCCCTGATACACACTGACACAGAGCAGAATAGAGACTGTTCCCTGTCCACAGAGACCATGATACACACTGACACAGAGCAGAATAGAGACTGTTCACCGTCCACAGAGACCATGATACACACTGACACAGAGCAGAATAGAGACTGTTCACCGTCCACAGAGACCATGATACACACTGACACAGAGCAGAATAGGGACTGTTACCCCTACATAGGGTCACTTGGCAGATATGGATTGACACCTGTCCTCAAAACCCCTGATACACACTGACACAGAGCAGAATAGAGACTGTTCCCTGTCCACAGAGACCATGATACACACTGACACAGAGCAGAATAGAGACTGTTCACTGTCCACAGAGACCATGATACACACTGACACAGAGCAGAATAGAGACTGTTCACCGTCCACAGAGACCATGATACACACTGACACAGAGCAGAATAGGGACTGTTACCCCTACATAGGGTCACTTGGCAGATATGGATTGACACCTGTCCTTAAAACCCCTGATACACACTGACACAGAGCAGAATAGAGACTGTTCCCTGTCCACAGAGACCATGATACACACTGACACAGAGCAGAATAGAGACTGTTCACCGTCCACAGAGACCATGATACACACTGACACAGAGCAGAATAGGGACTGTTACCCCTACATAGGGTCACTTGGCAGATATGGATTGACACCTGTCCTCAAAACCCCTGATACACACTGACACAGAGCAGAATAGGGACTGTTCCCCCTACATAGGGTCACTTGGCAGATATGGATTGACACCTGTCCTCAAAACCCCTGATACACACTGACACAGAGCAGAATAGAGACTGTTCCCTGTCCACAGAGACCATGATACACACTGACACAGAGCAGAATAGAGACTGTTCACCGTCCACAGAGACCATGATACACACTGACACAGAGCAGAATAGGGACTGTTACCCCTACATAGGGTCACTTGGCAGATATGGATTGACACCTGTCCTCAAAACCCCTGATACACACTGACACAGAGCAGAATAGAGACTGTTCCCTGTCCACAGAGACCATGATACACACTGACACAGAGCAGAATAGAGACTGTTCACCGTCCACAGAGACCATGATACACACTGACACAGAGCAGAATAGGGACTGTTACCCCTACATAGGGTCACTTGGCAGATATGGATTGACACCTGTCCTCAAAACCCCTGATACACACTGACACAGAGCAGAATAGGGACTGTTCCCTGTCCACAGAGACCATAATACACACTGACACAGAGCAGAATAGAGACTGTTCCCCGTCCACAGAGACCATGATACACACTGACACAGAGCAGAATAGGGACTGTTACCCCTACATAGGGTCACTTGGCAGATATGGATTGACACCTGTCCTCAAAACCCCTGATACACACTGACACAGAGCAGAATAGAGACTGTTCCCTGTCCACAGAGACCATGATACACACTGACACAGAGCAGAATAGAGACTGTTCACCGTCCACAGAGACCATGATACACACTGACACAGAGCAGAATAGAGACTGTTCCCCGTCCACAGAGACCATGATACACACTGACACAGAGCAGAATAGGGACTGTTACCCCTACATAGGGTCACTTGGCAGATATGGATTGACACCTGTCCTCAAAACCCCTGATACACACTGACACAGAGCAGAATAGAGACTGTTCCCTGTCCACAGAGACCATGATACACACTGACACAGAGCAGAATAGAGACTGTTCACCGTCCACAGAGACCATGATACACACTGACACAGAGCAGAATAGAGACTGTTCACCGTCGACAGAGACCATGATACACACTGACACAGAGCAGAATAGGGACTGTTACCCCTACATAGGGTCACTTGGCAGATATGGATTGACACCTGTCCTCAAAACCCCTGATACACACTGACACAGAGCAGAATAGAGACTGTTCCCTGTCCACAGAGACCATGATACACACTGACACAGAGCAGAATAGAGACTGTTCACCGTCCACAGAGACGATGATACACACTGACACAGAGCAGAATAGGGACTGTTACCCCTATATAGGGTCACTTGGCAGATATGGATTGACACCTGTCCTCAAAACCCCTGATACACACTGACACAGAGCAGAATAGGGACTGTTCCCCCTCCATAGGGTCACTTGGCAGATATGGATTGACACCTGTCCTCAAAACCCCTGATACACACTGACACAGAGCAGAATAGAGACTGTTCCCTGTCCACAGAGACCATGATACACACTGACACAGAGCAGAATAGAGACTGTTCACCGTCCACAGAGACCATGATACACACTGACACAGAGCAGAATAGGGACTGTTACCCCTACATAGGGTCACTTGGCAGATATGGATTGACACCTGTCCTCAAAACCCCTGATACACACTGACACAGAGCAGAATAGAGACTGTTCCCTGTCCACAGAGACCATGATACACACTGACACAGAGCAGAATAGAGACTGTTCACCGTCCACAGAGACCATGATACACACTGACACAGAGCAGAATAGGGACTGTTACCCCTACATAGGGTCACTTGGCAGATATGGATTGACACCTGTCCTCAAAACCCCTGATACACACTGACACAGAGCAGAATAGAGACTGTTCCCTGTCCACAGAGACCATGATACACACTGACACAGAGCAGAATAGAGACTGTTCACCGTCCACAGAGACCATGATACACACTGACACAGAGCAGAATAGGGACTGTTACCCCTACATAGGGTCACTTGGCAGATATGGATTGACACCTGTCCTCAAAACCCCTGATACACACTGACACAGAGCAGAATAGGGACTGTTCCCCCTACATAGGGTCACTTGGCAGATATGGATTGACACCTGTCCTCAAAACCCCTGATACACACTGACACAGAGCAGAATAGAGACTGTTCCCTGTCCACAGAGACCATGATACACATTGACACAGAGCAGAATAGAGACTGTTCACCGTCCACAGAGACCATGATACACACTGACACAGAGCAGAATAGAGACTGTTCACCGTCCACAGAGACCATGATACACACTGACACAGAGCAGAATAGGGACTGTTACCCCTACATAGGGTCACTTGGCAGATATGGATTGACACCTGTCCTCAAAACCCCTGATACACACTGACACAGAGCAGAATAGAGACTGTTCCCTGTCCACAGAGACCATGATACACACTGACACAGAGCAGAATAGAGACTGTTCACTGTCCACAGAGACCATGATACACACTGACACAGAGCAGAATAGAGACTGTTCACCGTCCACAGAGACCATGATACACACTGACACAGAGCAGAATAGGGACTGTTACCCCTACATAGGGTCACTTGGCAGATATGGATTGACACCTGTCCTTAAAACCCCTGATACACACTGACACAGAGCAGAATAGAGACTGTTCCCTGTCCACAGAGACCATGATACACACTGACACAGAGCAGAATAGAGACTGTTCACCGTCCACAGAGACGATGATACACACTGACACAGAGCAGAATAGGGACTGTTACCCCTACATAGGGTCACTTGGCAGATATGGATTGACACCTGTCCTCAAAACCCCTGATACACACTGACACAGAGCAGAATAGGGACTGTTCCCCCTACATAGGGTCACTTGGCAGATATGGATTGACACCTGTCCTCAAAACCCCTGATACACACTGACACAGAGCAGAATAGAGACTGTTCCCTGTCCACAGAGACCATGATACACACTGACACAGAGCAGAATAGAGACTGTTCACCGTCCACAGAGACCATGATACACACTGACACAGAGCAGAATAGGGACTGTTACCCCTACATAGGGTCACTTGGCAGATATGGATTGACACCTGTCCTCAAAACCCCTGATACACACTGACACAGAGCAGAATAGAGACTGTTCCCTGTCCACAGAGACCATGATACACACTGACACAGAGCAGAATAGAGACTGTTCACCGTCCACAGAGACCATGATACACACTGACACAGAGCAGAATAGGGACTGTTACCCCTACATAGGGTCACTTGGCAGATATGGATTGACACCTGTCCTCAAAACCCCTGATACACACTGACACAGAGCAGAATAGGGACTGTTCCCTGTCCACAGAGACCATAATACACACTGACACAGAGCAGAATAGAGACTGTTCACCGTCCACATAGACCATGATACACATTGACACAGAGCAGAATAGGGACTGTTACCCCTACATAGGGTCACTTGGCAGATATGGATTGACACCTGTCCTCAAAACCCCTGATACACACTGACACAGAGCAGAATAGAGACTGTTCCCTGTCCACAGAGACCATGATACACACTGACACAGAGCAGAATAGAGACTGTTCACCGTCCACAGAGACCATGATACACACTGACACAGAGCAGAATAGGGACTGTTACCCCTACATAGGGTCACTTGGCAGATATGGATTGACACCTGTCCTCAAAACCCCTGATACACACTGACACAGAGCAGAATAGAGACTGTTCCCTGTCCACAGAGACCATGATACACACTGACACAGAGCAGAATAGAGACTGTTCACCGTCCACAGAGACCATGATACACACTGACACAGAGCAGAATAGGGACTGTTACCCCTACATAGGGTCACTTGGCAGATATGGATTGACACCTGTCCTCAAAACCCCTGATACACACTGACACAGAGCAGAATAGGGACTGTTCCCCCTACATAGGGTCACTTGGCAGATATGGATTGACACCTGTCCTCAAAACCCCTGATACACACTGACACAGAGCAGAATAGAGACTGTTCCCTGTCCACAGAGACCATGATACACATTGACACAGAGCAGAATAGAGACTGTTCACCGTCCACAGAGACCATGATACACACTGACACAGAGCAGAATAGAGACTGTTCACCGTCCACAGAGACCATGATACACACTGACACAGAGCAGAATAGGGACTGTTACCCCTACATAGGGTCACTTGGCAGATATGGATTGACACCTGTCCTCAAAACCCCTGATACACACTGACACAGAGCAGAATAGAGACTGTTCCCTGTCCACAGAGACCATGATACACACTGACACAGAGCAGAATAGAGACTGTTCACTGTCCACAGAGACCATGATACACACTGACACAGAGCAGAATAGAGACTGTTCACCGTCCACAGAGACCATGATACACACTGACACAGAGCAGAATAGGGACTGTTACCCCTACATAGGGTCACTTGGCAGATATGGATTGACACCTGTCCTTAAAACCCCTGATACACACTGACACAGAGCAGAATAGAGACTGTTCCCTGTCCACAGAGACCATGATACACACTGACACAGAGCAGAATAGAGACTGTTCACCGTCCACAGAGACGATGATACACACTGACACAGAGCAGAATAGGGACTGTTACCCCTACATAGGGTCACTTGGCAGATATGGATTGACACCTGTCCTCAAAACCCCTGATACACACTGACACAGAGCAGAATAGGGACTGTTCCCCCTACATAGGGTCACTTGGCAGATATGGATTGACACCTGTCCTCAAAACCCCTGATACACACTGACACAGAGCAGAATAGAGACTGTTCCCTGTCCACAGAGACCATGATACACACTGACACAGAGCAGAATAGAGACTGTTCACCGTCCACAGAGACCATGATACACACTGACACAGAGCAGAATAGGGACTGTTACCCCTACATAGGGTCACTTGGCAGATATGGATTGACACCTGTCCTCAAAACCCCTGATACACACTGACACAGAGCAGAATAGAGACTGTTCCCTGTCCACAGAGACCATGATACACACTGACACAGAGCAGAATAGAGACTGTTCACCGTCCACAGAGACCATGATACACACTGACACAGAGCAGAATAGGGACTGTTACCCCTACATAGGGTCACTTGGCAGATATGGATTGACACCTGTCCTCAAAACCCCTGATACACACTGACACAGAGCAGAATAGGGACTGTTCCATGTCCACAGAGACCATAATACACACTGACACAGAGCAGAATAGAGACTGTTCACCGTCCACATAGACCATGATACACATTGACACAGAGCAGAATAGGGACTGTTACCCCTACATAGGGTCACTTGGCAGATATGGATTGACACCTGTCCTCAAAACCCCTGATACACACTGACACAGAGCAGAATAGAGACTGTTCCCTGTCCACAGAGACCATGATACACACTGACACAGAGCAGAATAGAGACTGTTCACCGTCCACAGAGACCATGATACACACTGACACAGAGCAGAATAGAGACTGTTCCCCGTCCACAGAGACCATGATACACACTGACACAGAGCAGAATAGGGACTGTTACCCCTACATAGGGTCACTTGGCAGATATGGATTGACACCTGTCCTCAAAACCCCTGATACACACTGACACAGAGCAGAATAGAGACTGTTCCCTGTCCACAGAGACCATGATACACACTGACACAGAGCAGAATAGAGACTGTTCACCGTCCACAGAGACCATGATACACACTGACACAGAGCAGAATAGAGACTGTTCACCGTCGACAGAGACCATGATACACACTGACACAGAGCAGAATAGGGACTGTTACCCCTATATAGGGTCACTTGGCAGATATGGATTGACACCTGTCCTCAAAACCCCTGATACACACTGACACAGAGCAGAATAGAGACTGTTCCCTGTCCACAGAGACCATGATACACACTGACACAGAGCAGAATAGAGACTGTTCACCGTCCACAGAGACGATGATACACACTGACACAGAGCAGAATAGAGACTGTTCACCGTCCACAGAGACCATGATACACACTGACACAGAGCAGAATAGGGACTGTTACCCCTACATAGGGTCACTTGGCAGATATGGATTGACACCTGTCCTCAAAACCCCTGATACACACTGACACAGAGCAGAATAGGGACTGTTCCCCCTCCATAGGGTCACTTGGCAGATATGGATTGACACCTGTCCTCAAAACCCCTGATACACACTGACACAGAGCAGAATAGAGACTGTTCCCTGTCCACAGAGACCATGATACACACTGACACAGAGCAGAATAGAGACTGTTCACCGTCCACAGAGACCATGATACACACTGACACAGAGCAGAATAGGGACTGTTACCCCTACATAGGGTCACTTGGCAGATATGGATTGACACCTGTCCTCAAAACCCCTGATACACACTGACACAGAGCAGAATAGAGACTGTTCCCTGTCCACAGAGACCATGATACACACTGACACAGAGCAGAATAGAGACTGTTCACCGTCCACAGAGACCATGATACACACTGACACAGAGCAGAATAGGGACTGTTACCCCTACATAGGGTCACTTGGCAGATATGGATTGACACCTGTCCTCAAAACCCCTGATACACACTGACACAGAGCAGAATAGAGACTGTTCCCTGTCCACAGAGACCATGATACACACTGACACAGAGCAGAATAGAGACTGTTCACCGTCCACAGAGACCATGATACACACTGACACAGAGCAGAATAGGGACTGTTACCCCTACATAGGGTCACTTGGCAGATATGGATTGACACCTGTCCTCAAAACCCCTGATACACACTGACACAGAGCAGAATAGGGACTGTTCCCTGTCCACAGAGACCATAATACACACTGACACAGAGCAGAATAGAGACTGTTCACCGTCCACAGAGACCATGATACACACTGACACAGAGCAGAATAGGGACTGTTACCCCTACATAGGGTCACTTGGCAGATATGGATTGACACCTGTCCTCAAAACCCCTGATACACACTGACACAGAGCAGAATAGGGACTGTTCCCCCTACATAGGGTCACTTGGCAGATATGGATTGACACCTGTCCTCAAAACCCCTGATACACACTGACACAGAGCAGAATAGAGACTGTTCCCTGTCCACAGAGACCATGATACACACTGACACAGAGCAGAATAGAGACTGTTCACCGTCCACAGAGACCATGATACACACTGACACAGAGCAGAATAGAGACTGTTCACCGTCCACAGAGACCATGATACACACTGACACAGAGCAGAATAGGGACTGTTACCCCTACATAGGGTCACTTGGCAGATATGGATTGACACCTGTCCTCAAAACCCCTGATACACACTGACACAGAGCAGAATAGAGACTGTTCCCTGTCCACAGAGACCATGATACACACTGACACAGAGCAGAATAGAGACTGTTCACTGTCCACAGAGACCATGATACACACTGACACAGAGCAGAATAGAGACTGTTCACCGTCCACAGAGACCATGATACACACTGACACAGAGCAGAATAGGGACTGTTACCCCTACATAGGGTCACTTGGCAGATATGGATTGACACCTGTCCTTAAAACCCCTGATACACACTGACACAGAGCAGAATAGAGACTGTTCCCTGTCCACAGAGACCATGATACACACTGACACAGAGCAGAATAGAGACTGTTCACCGTCCACAGAGACGATGATACACACTGACACAGAGCAGAATAGGGACTGTTACCCCTACATAGGGTCACTTGGCAGATATGGATTGACACCTGTCCTCAAAACCCCTGATACACACTGACACAGAGCAGAATAGGGACTGTTCCCCCTACATAGGGTCACTTGGCAGATATGGATTGACACCTGTCCTCAAAACCCCTGATACACACTGACACAGAGCAGAATAGAGACTGTTCCCTGTCCACAGAGACCATGATACACACTGACACAGAGCAGAATAGAGACTGTTCACCGTCCACAGAGACCATGATACACACTGACACAGAGCAGAATAGGGACTGTTACCCCTACATAGGGTCACTTGGCAGATATGGATTGACACCTGTCCTCAAAACCCCTGATACACACTGACACAGAGCAGAATAGAGACTGTTCCCTGTCCACAGAGACCATGATACACACTGACACAGAGCAGAATAGAGACTGTTCACCGTCCACAGAGACCATGATACACACTGACACAGAGCAGAATAGGGACTGTTACCCCTACATAGGGTCACTTGGCAGATATGGATTGACACCTGTCCTCAAAACCCCTGATACACACTGACACAGAGCAGAATAGGGACTGTTCCCTGTCCACAGAGACCATAATACACACTGACACAGAGCAGAATAGAGACTGTTCACCGTCCACAGAGACCATGATACACACTGACACAGAGCAGAATAGGGACTGTTACCCCTACATAGGGTCACTTGGCAGATATGGATTGACACCTGTCCTCAAAACCCCTGATACACACTGACACAGAGCAGAATAGAGACTGTTCCCTGTCCACAGAGACCATGATACACACTGACACAGAGCAGAATAGAGACTGTTCACCGTCCACAGAGACCATGATACACACTGACACAGAGCAGAATAGAGACTGTTCCCCGTCCACAGAGACCATGATACACACTGACACAGAGCAGAATAGGGACTGTTACCCCTACATAGGGTCACTTGGCAGATATGGATTGACACCTGTCCTCAAAACCCCTGATACACACTGACACAGAGCAGAATAGAGACTGTTCCCTGTCCACAGAGACCATGATACACACTGACACAGAGCAGAATAGAGACTGTTCACCGTCCACAGAGACCATGATACACACTGACACAGAGCAGAATAGAGACTGTTCACCGTCGACAGAGACCATGATACACACTGACACAGAGCAGAATAGGGACTGTTACCCCTACATAGGGTCACTTGGCAGATATGGATTGACACCTGTCCTCAAAACCCCTGATACACACTGACACAGAGCAGAATAGGGACTGTTCCCTGTCCACAGAGACCATAATACACACTGACACAGAGCAGAATAGAGACTGTTCACCGTCCACAGAGACCATGATACACACTGACACAGAGCAGAATAGGGACTGTTACCCCTACATAGGGTCACTTGGCAGATATGGATTGACACCTGTCCTCAAAACCCCTGATACACACTGACACAGAGCAGAATAGAGACTGTTCCCTGTCCACAGAGACCATGATACACACTGACACAGAGCAGAATAGAGACTGTTCACCGTCCACAGAGACGATGATACACACTGACACAGAGCAGAATAGGGACTGTTACCCCTACATAGGGTCACTTGGCAGATATGGATTGACACCTGTCCTCAAAACCCCTGATACACACTGACACAGAGCAGAATAGGGACTGTTCCCCCTACATAGGGTCACTTGGCAGATATGGATTGACACCTGTCCTCAAAACCCCTGATACACACTGACACAGAGCAGAATAGAGACTGTTCCCTGTCCACAGAGACCATGATACACACTGACACAGAGCAGAATAGAGACTGTTCACCGTCCACAGAGACCATGATACACACTGACACAGAGCAGAATAGGGACTGTTACCCCTACATAGGGTCACTTGGCAGATATGGATTGACACCTGTCCTCAAAACCCCTGATACACACTGACACAGAGCAGAATAGAGACTGTTCCCTGTCCACAGAGACCATGATACACACTGACACAGAGCAGAATAGAGACTGTTCACCGTCCACAGAGACCATGATACACACTGACACAGAGCAGAATAGTGACTGTTACCCCTACATAGGGTCACTTGGCAGATATGGATTGACACCTGTCCTCAAAACCCCTGATACACACTGACACAGAGCAGAATAGGGACTGTTCCCTGTCCACAGAGACCATAATACACACTGACACAGAGCAGAATAGAGACTGTTCACCGTCCACAGAGACCATGATACACACTGACACAGAGCAGAATAGGGACTGTTACCCCTACATAGGGTCACTTGGCAGATATGGATTGACACCTGTCCTCAAAACCCCTGATACACACTGACACAGAGCAGAATAGAGACTGTTCCCTGTCCACAGAGACCATGATACACACTGACACAGAGCAGAATAGAGACTGTTCACCGTCCACAGAGACCATGATACACACTGACACAGAGCAGAATAGAGACTGTTCCCCGTCCACAGAGACCATGATACACACTGACACAGAGCAGAATAGGGACTGTTACCCCTACATAGGGTCACTTGGCAGATATGGATTGACACCTGTCCTCAAAACCCCTGATACACACTGACACAGAGCAGAATAGAGACTGTTCCCTGTCCACAGAGACCATGATACACACTGACACAGAGCAGAATAGAGACTGTTCACCGTCCACAGAGACCATGATACACACTGACACAGAGCAGAATAGAGACTGTTCACCGTCGACAGAGACCATGATACACACTGACACAGAGCAGAATAGGGACTGTTACCCCTATATAGGGTCACTTGGCAGATATGGATTGACACCTGTCCTCAAAACCCCTGATACACACTGACACAGAGCAGAATAGAGACTGTTCCCTGTCCACAGAGACCATGATACACACTGACACAGAGCAGAATAGAGACTGTTCACCGTCCACAGAGACGATGATACACACTGACACAGAGCAGAATAGGGACTGTTACCCCTATATAGGGTCACTTGGCAGATATGGATTGACACCTGTCCTCAAAACCCCTGATACACACTGACACAGAGCAGAATAGGGACTGTTCCCCCTCCATAGGGTCACTTGGCAGATATGGATTGACACCTGTCCTCAAAACCCCTGATACACACTGACACAGAGCAGAATAGAGACTGTTCCCTGTCCACAGAGACCATGATACACACTGACACAGAGCAGAATAGAGACTGTTCACCGTCCACAGAGACCATGATACACACTGACACAGAGCAGAATAGGGACTGTTCCCCCTACATAGGGTCACTTGGCAGATATGGATTGACACCTGTCCTCAAAACCCCTGATACACACTGACACAGAGCAGAATAGAGACTGTTCCCTGTCCACAGAGACCATGATACACACTGACACAGAGCAGAATAGAGACTGTTCACCGTCCACAGAGACCATGATACACACTGACACAGAGCAGAATAGGGACTGTTACCCCTACATAGGGTCACTTGGCAGATATGGATTGACACCTGTCCTCAAAACCCCTGATACACACTGACACAGAGCAGAATAGAGACTGTTCCCTGTCCACAGAGACCATGATACACACTGACACAGAGCAGAATAGAGACTGTTCACCGTCCACAGAGACCATGATACACACTGACACAGAGCAGAATAGGGACTGTTACCCCTACATAGGGTCACTTGGCAGATATGGATTGACACCTGTCCTCAAAACCCCTGATACACACTGACACAGAGCAGAATAGGGACTGTTCCCTGTCCACAGAGACCATAATACACACTGACACAGAGCAGAATAGAGACTGTTCACCGTCCACAGAGACCATGATACACACTGACACAGAGCAGAATAGGGACTGTTACCCCTACATAGGGTCACTTGGCAGATATGGATTGACACCTGTCCTCAAAACCCCTGATACACACTGACACAGAGCAGAATAGGGACTGTTCCCCCTACATAGGGTCACTTGGCAGATATGGATTGACACCTGTCCTCAAAACCCCTGATACACACTGACACAGAGCAGAATAGAGACTGTTCCCTGTCCACAGAGACCATGATACACACTGACACAGAGCAGAATAGAGACTGTTCACCGTCCACAGAGACCATGATACACACTGACACAGAGCAGAATAGAGACTGTTCACCGTCCACAGAGACCATGATACACACTGACACAGAGCAGAATAGGGACTGTTACCCCTACATAGGGTCACTTGGCAGATATGGATTGACACCTGTCCTCAAAACCCCTGATACACACTGACACAGAGCAGAATAGAGACTGTTCCCTGTCCACAGAGACCATGATACACACTGACACAGAGCAGAATAGAGACTGTTCACTGTCCACAGAGACCATGATACACACTGACACAGAGCAGAATAGAGACTGTTCACCGTCCACAGAGACCATGATACACACTGACACAGAGCAGAATAGGGACTGTTACCCCTACATAGGGTCACTTGGCAGATATGGATTGACACCTGTCCTTAAAACCCCTGATACACACTGACACAGAGCAGAATAGAGACTGTTCCCTGTCCACAGAGACCATGATACACACTGACACAGAGCAGAATAGAGACTGTTCACCGTCCACAGAGACGATGATACACACTGACACAGAGCAGAATAGGGACTGTTACCCCTACATAGGGTCACTTGGCAGATATGGATTGACACCTGTCCTCAAAACCCCTGATACACACTGACACAGAGCAGAATAGGGACTGTTCCCCCTACATAGGGTCACTTGGCAGATATGGATTGACACCTGTCCTCAAAACCCCTGATACACACTGACACAGAGCAGAATAGAGACTGTTCCCTGTCCACAGAGACCATGATACACACTGACACAGAGCAGAATAGAGACTGTTCACCGTCCACAGAGACCATGATACACACTGACACAGAGCAGAATAGGGACTGTTACCCCTACATAGGGTCACTTGGCAGATATGGATTGACACCTGTCCTCAAAACCCCTGATACACACTGACACAGAGCAGAATAGAGACTGTTCCCTGTCCACAGAGACCATGATACACACTGACACAGAGCAGAATAGAGACTGTTCACCGTCCACAGAGACCATGATACACACTGACACAGAGCAGAATAGGGACTGTTACCCCTACATAGGGTCACTTGGCAGATATGGATTGACACCTGTCCTCAAAACCCCTGATACACACTGACACAGAGCAGAATAGGGACTGTTCCCTGTCCACAGAGACCATAATACACACTGACACAGAGCAGAATAGAGACTGTTCACCGTCCACAGAGACCATGATACATACTGACACAGAGCAGAATAGGGACTGTTACCCCTACATAGGGTCACTTGGCAGATATGGATTGACACCTGTCCTCAAAACCCCTGATACACACTGACACAGAGCAGAATAGAGACTGTTCCCTGTCCACAGAGACCATGATACACACTGACACAGAGCAGAATAGAGACTGTTCACCGTCCACAGAGACCATGATACACACTGACACAGAGCAGAATAGAGACTGTTCCCCGTCCACAGAGACCATGATACACACTGACACAGAGCAGAATAGGGACTGTTACCCCTACATAGGGTCACTTGGCAGATATGGATTGACACCTGTCCTCAAAACCCCTGATACACACTGACACAGAGCAGAATAGAGACTGTTCCCTGTCCACAGAGACCATGATACACACTGACACAGAGCAGAATAGAGACTGTTCACCGTCCACAGAGACCATGATACACACTGACACAGAGCAGAATAGAGACTGTTCACCGTTGACAGAGACCATGATACACACTGACACAGAGCAGAATAGGGACTGTTACCCCTACATAGGGTCACTTGGCAGATATGGATTGACACCTGTCCTCAAAACCCCTGATACACACTGACACAGAGCAGAATAGGGACTGTTCCCTGTCCACAGAGACCATAATACACACTGACACAGAGCAGAATAGAGACTGTTCACCGTCCACAGAGACCATGATACACACTGACACAGAGCAGAATAGGGACTGTTACCCCTACATAGGGTCACTTGGCAGATATGGATTGACACCTGTCCTCAAAACCCCTGATACACACTGACACAGAGCAGAATAGAGACTGTTCCCTGTCCACAGAGACCATGATACACACTGACACAGAGCAGAATAGAGACTGTTCACCGTCCACAGAGACGATGATACACACTGACACAGAGCAGAATAGGGACTGTTACCCCTACATAGGGTCACTTGGCAGATATGGATTGACACCTGTCCTCAAAACCCCTGATACACACTGACACAGAGCAGAATAGGGACTGTTCCCCCTACATAGGGTCACTTGGCAGATATGGATTGACACCTGTCCTCAAAACCCCTGATACACACTGACACAGAGCAGAATAGAGACTGTTCCCTGTCCACAGAGACCATGATACACACTGACACAGAGCAGAATAGAGACTGTTCACCGTCCACAGAGACCATGATACACACTGACACAGAGCAGAATAGGGACTGTTACCCCTACATAGGGTCACTTGGCAGATATGGATTGACACCTGTCCTCAAAACCCCTGATACACACTGACACAGAGCAGAATAGAGACTGTTCCCTGTCCACAGAGACCATGATACACACTGACACAGAGCAGAATAGAGACTGTTCACCGTCCACAGAGACCATGATACACACTGACACAGAGCAGAATAGGGACTGTTACCCCTACATAGGGTCACTTGGCAGATATGGATTGACACCTGTCCTCAAAACCCCTGATACACACTGACACAGAGCAGAATAGGGACTGTTCCCTGTCCACAGAGACCATAATACACACTGACACAGAGCAGAATAGAGACTGTTCACCGTCCACAGAGACCATGATACACACTGACACAGAGCAGAATAGGGACTGTTACCCCTACATAGGGTCACTTGGCAGATATGGATTGACACCTGTCCTCAAAACCCCTGATACACACTGACACAGAGCAGAATAGAGACTGTTCCCTGTCCACAGAGACCATGATACACACTGACACAGAGCAGAATAGAGACTGTTTACCGTCCACAGAGACCATGATACACACTGACACAGAGCAGAATAGAGACTGTTCCCCGTCCACAGAGACCATGATACACACTGACACAGAGCAGAATAGGGACTGTTACCCCTACATAGGGTCACTTGGCAGATATGGATTGACACCTGTCCTCAAAACCCCTGATACACACTGACACAGAGCAGAATAGAGACTGTTCCCTGTCCACAGAGACCATGATACACACTGACACAGAGCAGAATAGAGACTGTTCACCGTCCACAGAGACCATGATACACACTGACACAGAGCAGAATAGAGACTGTTCACCGTCGACAGAGACCATGATACACACTGACACAGAGCAGAATAGGGACTGTTACCCCTACATAGGGTCACTTGGCAGGTATGGATTGACACCTGTCCTCAAAGCCCATGATACACACTGGGGGGAGCTACTGTCCTCCCCATCCCCTGCGCGGTGGGTGGGGGCCATAAATCACAATGGGGGGACCTACTGTCCTCCCCTCCTTGGCCCCCACCCCTGCGCGGTGGGTGGGGGCCATAAATCACAATGGGGGGGCCTACTTTCCTCCCCCCCGGCCCCCATCCCTGCGCGGTGGGTGGGGGGCATAAATCACAATGGGACGGACCTACTGATAGGAGTGGAGTATTGTTCATATCAGTTTAATACCTTCCGCGTCTCCTATCAGTGGACGTGTATATGGCAGCCATTTTAGGAACCGCACACCTGGGACCCAAGCAAGGTCACCTCGTTCAAGCTGCTATGGTTCCTTGATGAGCCAGCTGCCCATGAGTTAACATGTCCCGTGGAGAAGCACTCTGTCCTGTAAAGCCTCACCACAAAAAAATTAAATAAATAACAGCACTCGGAGTGGTGAGTTTAGTAAATGTTCATATCAGTTTAATACCTTCCGCGTCTCCTATCAGTGGACGTGTATATGGCAGCCATTTTAGGAACCGCACACCTGGGACCCGAGCAAGGTCACCTCTTTCAACAGGCGACATGATTTGTCCCTGTAAAACTATCCTGGATATTCTCTACAATTTCTATGGATATGGCATTGATTTATGTAACAGGGAGATGGAAGAAGATGCTTGGTCGGTCCTCTTACTTGAAATTTGGGGCACTGCGCGGGCAAGCTAATGTGCCACCACATAGGAGTGGTGAGTTTAGTATTGTTCATATCAGTTTAATACCTTCCGCGTCTCCTATCAGAGGACATGTATATGGCAGCCATTTTAGGAACCGCACACCTGGGACCCGAGCAAGGTCACCTCTTTCAACAGGCGACATGATTTGGCCCTGTAAAACTATCCTGGATATTCTCTACAATTTCTATGGATATGGCATTGATTTATGTAACAGGGAGATGGAAGAAGATGCTTGGTCGGTCCTCTTGCTTGAAATTTGGGGCACTGCGCGGGCAAGCTAATGTGCCACCAGATAGGAGTGGTGAGTTTAGTATTGTTCATATCAGTTTAATACCTTCCGCGTCTCCTATCAGAGGACATGTATATGGCAGCCATTTTAGGAACCGCACACCTGGGACCCGAGCAAGGTCACCTCTTTCAACAGGCGACATGATTTGGCCCTGTAAAACTATCCTGGATATTCTCTACAATTTCTATGCATATGGCATTGATTTATGTAACAGGGAGATGGAAGAAGATGCTTGGTCGGTCCTCTTACTTGAAATTTGGGGCACTGCGCGGGCAAGCTAATGTGCCACCACATAGGAGTGGTGAGTTTAGTATTGTTCATATCAGTTTAATACCTTCCGCGTCTCCTATCAGTGGACGTGTAAATGGCAGAGATTTTTAATTGTAGAACCACCTCCCCTGTTTAGGCCAAGGTGGGAAGATGCTTAGACCACTGGTATATTGGTGCCATCTTGGAGGATTTTTTTTTGGTTTGGTTTTTGAAGCCACAGTGCTGCACCAGTGGGCCTAAAAATTAGGCATGTACACATGCCTGAAAAATTTGGTATTGTTGCAGCCGCTGCTGTAGCAGCGGCCAGAAAAATTGATGTTTGTTTCACAGGCAGAAAGTGCCCTAAAACATGGCGGCTTGAACCCTAGTTGGTGGCGGATAAGTCACGCAAGTCAAACGTCATTCAGAGCTAAAATACAGCAGCATGTGGACCATTTTTAGCCCAAGGCAGCTCATCTCATCAGGCCTTTTTTAAGCGAATATGTCGCCCAGTGTCAGTCCCTTCGGGATCCATCCCTCATTCATCTTAATAAAGGTGAGGTAATCTAGACTTTTTTGACCTAGGCGACTTCTCTTCTCAGTGACAATACCTCCTGCTGCACTGAAAGTCCTTTCTGACAGGACACTTGAAGCGGGGCAGGCCAGAAGTTCTATCGCAAATTGGGATAGCTCAGGCCACAGGTCAAGCCTGCACACCCAGTAGTCAAGGGGTTCATCGCTCCTCAGAGTGTCGATATCTGCAGTTAAGGCGAGGTAGTCTGCTACCTGTCGGTCGAGTCGCTCTCTGAGGGTGGATCCCGAAGGGCTGTGGCGATGCATAGGACTTAAAAAGGTCCGCATGTCCTCCATCAACAACACGTCTTTAAAGCGTCCTGTCCTTGCCGGCGTGGTCGTGGGAGGAGGAGGAGGAGGATGACTTCCACCTCTCCCCCTGTTAGATTCCCGTTGTGCTGTGACATCACCCTTATACGCTGTGTAAAGCATACTTTTTAATTTATTTTGCAAATGCTGCATCCTTTCCGACTTGTAATTCGGTAACATTTCCGCCACTTTCTGCTTATACCGGAGGTCTAGTAGCGTGGACACCCAGTACAGGTCGTTCTCCTTCAGCCTTTTTATACGAGGGTCCCTCAACAGGCAGGACAGCATGAAAGACCCCATTTGCACAAGGTTGGATGCCGAGCTACTCATTTCCCGTTCCTCCTCCTCACTGATGTCATTGAAGGTATGTTCTTCCCCCCAGCCATGTACAACACCACGGGTACCAGATAGGTGACAACGAGCACCCTGGGATGCCTGTTGTGTTTGGTCTTGCTCCTCCTCCTCCTCCTCAAAGCTACAATCCTCCTCTGACTCCTCTTCCTCACAATCCTCTTCCAGCGTTGCCGCAGGTCCAGCAAGCGATGCTGATAAGGCTGTTTCTGGTGGTGATGGTGACCACAACTCTTCCTCTTCCTCTTCACGCTCATCTACAGCCTGATCAAGCACTCTTCGCAGGGCACGCTACAGGAAGAAAACAAATGGTATGATGTCGCTGATGGTGCCTTCGTTGCGACTGACTAGGTTTGTCACCTCCTCAAAAGGACGCATGAGCCTACAGGCATTGCGCATGAGCGTCCAGTAACGTGGCAAAAAAATTCCCAGCTCCCCAGATGCTGTCCTAGCACCCCGGTCATACAAATATTCATTAACAGCTTTTTCTTGTTGGAGCAGGCGGTCGAACATTAGGAGTGTTGAATTCCAACGTGTAGGGCTGTCGCAAATCAAGCGCCTCACTGGCATGTTGTTTCGCCGCTGGATATCGGCAAAGTGAGCCATGGCCGTGTAGGAACGCCTGAAATGGCCACACACCTTCCTGGCCTGCTTCAGGACGTCCTGTAAGCCTGTGTACTTATGCACAAAGCGTTGTACGATCAGATTACACACATGTGCCATGCACGGCACATGTGTCAACTTGCCCAACTTCAATGCCGCTATCAAATTTTTTCCGTTGTCACACACCACTTTGCCGATATCCAGTTGCTGCGGAGTCAGCCACTTTTCCACTTGTGCGTTCAGGGCGGACAGGAGTGCTTGTCCGGTGTGACTCTCTGCTTTCTAGCAAGTCAAACCCAAGACGGCATGACACTGCCGTATCCGGGATGTGGAATAGTACCTGGGGAGCTGGGGGGTGCCGTTGATGTGGAGCAAGAAGCAGCGGCACAAGAGGACTCAGCCGAGGAGGTTATGGAAGAGGATGGAGTAGGAGGAGTAGAGGAGGTGGCAGCAGGACTGCCTGCAATTTGTGGCGGTGTCACCAACTCCTCTGCAATGCCACGCATTCCTTGCTTGTCAGCCGTCAGCAGGTTTACCCAATGCGCAGTGTAGGTGATATACCTGCCCTGACCATGCTTTGCAGACCAGGTATCAGTGGTCAAATGGACCCTTGCCCCAACACTGTGTGCCAGACATGCCATGACTTCCTTGTGCACAATCGAGTACAAGTTGGGGATTGCCTTTTGTGAAAAGAAATTCCGGCCGGGTACCTTCCACTGCGGTGTCCCAATAGCTACAAATTTTTTGAATGCCTCAGACTCAACCAGATTGTATGGTAAAAGCTGGCGGGCTAATAGTTCGGACAAGCCAGCTGTCAGACGCTGGGCAAGGGGGAGACTTGGTGACATTGGCTTCTTACGCTCAAACATGTCCTTGAAAGACACATGACTGTGGGCAGATGAGCGGGAACTGCTCAAGGCGGGAGACGGAGTGGCGGATGGTTGAGAGGGGGCAAGAAGGACAGCAGTGGTTGACGTGGCTGAAGATGCTGGACCAGGAGGAGGATGGCGGCTTTGAGTAGGCGTGCTGCTTGTACTCATGTGTTGATCCCATAGGCGTTTGTGATGTGAGATCATGTGCCTACGCAAATCAGTTGTACCTAGGTGGGTGTTGGACCTCCCACTCCCTTTCCTTTGGCACAGGTTGCAAATGGCATCGCTGTTGTCAGAGGCAGACACACAAAAAAATGCCACACTGCTGAGCTCTGCAATGACGGCATTCTGGTGGTGGACACAGCATGCGTTGATTGGCGTGCTGTCGGGCTGACCCCGGGTGCCGATGCATGCTGTCTGACTGTGCCACTAGCTCCTTGCGACGACCCCCCCCCGCTTCCAACTCGTCTCCTCCTCCTCTCTGTCTCCCCATCTGAACTTTCGCCCTGTTCTTCTTCTTGCTGAGCGGGCACCCACGTGACATCCATGGACGCATCGTCATCATCAACCGCTTCGCTTGTATCTGACAACTCAGAAAAGGAAGCAGCAGCGGGTACAACATCATCATCATCACACCGTACCTCCATGTGTTTAATGCTGCCTGCCTGAGACATATCCCTGTTATCTACATCCTCTAGCAATAATGGTTGCGCATCACTCATTTCTTCAAACGGGTGTGTGAATAACTCCTCTGACATACCAAGTAAAGCGGCTGTGGTGCTAGTTTTGGTGGTGGCGGCAGGCGGGTGAGTGGTATCTTGAGAGGTGCCTGAAGCTAAGCTGGAGGAGGATGGTGCGTCAAGGTTCCGAGCGGAGGCTGTACAAGATAGGGTGTCCTGTGTTAGCCAGTCAACTATGTCCTCAGAACTTTTCAAGTTCAGGGTACGTGGCTTCTGAAAACTGGGCATTATTCTAGGGCAAAAGGGAATCACAGCACCACGACCACGACGGCCCCTGCGGGGTGGCCTGCCTCTGCCTGTCATTTTTTTTGGGATTAGTGGTACTATGCGTGCAAGCTACTGTGAGACCAGATATGATTGGCAATGTGAACTGTAACAGTTCTGCAGAGCACACACTGTAGGCCTGACACACCCGCTTGAAGACAAGTAACTGCTATTCAATCTATAACAGTGAAAAATAAATTTTGGTTTTAAAAGCACGCTATAGAGACACCAGATATGATTGGCAATGTGCACTGGAACAGTTCTGCAGAGCACACGCTGAAGGAAGGACTGACAGAGCCGCTTGAAGACAAGTAACTGCTATTCAATCTATAACAGTGAAAAACTAATTTTGGTTTTAAAAGCACGCTATAGAGACACCAGATATGATTGGCAATGTGCACTGGAACAGTTCTGCAGAGCACACACTGTAGGCCTGAGACACCCGCTTGAAGACAAGTAACTGCTATTCAATCTATAACAGTGAAAAACAAATTTTGGTTTTAAAAGCACGCTATAGAGACACCAGATATGATTGGCAATGTGCACTGGAACAGTTCTGGAGAGCACACGCTGAAGGAAGGACTGACAGAGCCGCTTGAAGGACACTGACTGGCTGCTATTAGCTTACACTAGAAACCTTTTTTCTTTGTAAAAGCACGCTAAAGAGACACCAAATATGATTGGCAACTGTCAAAGCACGCTGGAACAGGTCTACAGAGCACACGCTGAAGTAGGCCTGACACCCAGACGCTTGCAGACAACTAACTGCTCTTCTATTACAGTGAAAAAAAATTATTTATTTTAAATCTAAAGCTTAAGCTATTGTAAAAACAGATATGAGTGGTGGCACTGGGCAAGAGGGCACAGTATCCACTGTGAACCTCACACAGAAGCTGGCAGGCAGGCAACTGCTCTTCTATTACAGTGGAAACAAAATTTTGGTTGTAAAAGCACGCTATAGAGACACCAGATATGAGTGGCAACTGTCAAAGTACGCTGGCAGGGTTGTGCAGGGCACACGCTGAAGGAAGGCCTGACAGAGCCGCTTGAAGGACACTGACTGTCTGCTATTAGCTTACACTGGAAACCTTTTTTCTTTGTAAAAGCACGCTAAAGAGACACCAGATATGATTGGCAACTGTCAAAGCACGCTGGCACAGGTCTGCAGAGCACACGCTGAAGTAGGCCTGACACCCAGACGCTTGCAGACAACTAACTGATCTTCTATTACAGTGAAAAAAAATGATTTGTTTAAAATCTAAAGCTTAAGCTATTGTTAAAACAGATATGAGTGGTGGCACTGACTGTGCAAATGGGCAAGGCATCCAACCTGACACAGAAGCTGGCAGGCAGGCAACTGCTCTTCTATTACAGTGAAAAAAAATGATTTCTTTTAAATCTAAAGCTTAAGCTATTATAAAAACAGATATGAGTGGTGGCACTGGGCAAGAGGGCACAGTATCCACTGTGAACCTCACACAGAAGCTGGCAGGCAGGCAACTGCTCTTCTATTACAGTGGAAACAAAATTTTGGTTGTAAAAGCACGCTATAGAGACACCAGATATGAGTGGCAACTGTCAAAGTACGCTGGCAGGGTTGTGCAGGGCACACGCTGAAGGAAGGCCTGACAGAGACGCTTGAAGGACACTGACTGGCTGCTATTAGCTTACACTGGAAACCTTTTTTCTTTGAAAAAGCACGCTATAGAGACACCAGATATGAGTGGCAATTGTCAAAGTACGCTGGCAGGGTTGTGCAGGGCACACGCTGAAGGAAGGCCTGACAGAGCCGCTTGAAGGACACTGACTGGCTGCTATTAGCTTACACTGGAAACCTTTTTTCTTTGTAAAAGCACGCTATAGAGACACCAGATATGAGTGGCAATTGTCAAAGTACGCTGGCAGGGTTGTGCAGGGCACACGCTGAAGGAAGGCCTGACAGAGCCGCTTGAAGGACACTGACTGGCTGCTATTAGCTTACACTGGAAACCTTTTTTCTTTGTAAAAGCACGCTAAAGAGACACCAGATATGATTGGAAACTGTCAAAGCACGCTGGCACAGGTCTGCAGAGCACACGCTGAAGTAGGCCTGACACCCAGACGCTTGCAGACAACTAACTGATCTTCTATTACAGTGAAAAAAAATGATTTCTTTAAAATCTAAAGCTTAAGCTATTGTTAAAACAGATATGAGTGGTGGCACTGACTGTGCAAATGGGCAAGGCATGCAACCTGACACAGAAGCTGGCAGGCAGGCAACTGCTCTTCTATTACAGTGAAACAAAATGATTTCTTTAAAATCTAAAGCTTAAGCTATTGTTAAAACAGATATGAGTGGTGTCACTGACTGTGCAAATGGGCAAGGCATCCAACCTGACACAGAAGCTGGCAGGCAGGCAACTGCTCTTCTATTACAGTGAAAAAAATGATTTCTTTAAAATCTAAAGCTTAAGCTATTGTTAAAACAGATGTGAGTGGTGGCACTGACTGTGCAAATGGGCAAGGCATCCAACCTGACACAGAAGCTGGCAGGCAGGCAACTGCTCTTCTATTACAGAGAAAACAAATTATTTATTTAAAATCTAAAGCTTAACCAATTGTTAAAACAGATATGAGTGGTGGCACTGACTGTGCAAATGGGCAAGGCATCCAACCTGACACAGAAGCTGGCAGGCAGACAACTGCTCTTCTATTACAGTGAAAACAAATTATTTATTTTAAATCTAAAGCTTAACCAATTGTTAAAACAGATATGAGTGGTGGCACTGGGCAAGTAGGCACAGTATCCAATGTGAACCTCACACAGAAGCTGGCAGGCAGGCACCTGCAATTACATTACACAGGGGAAAAAAAAAAAAGCAGCCTGATGTTATAGCCCTAAAAAGGGCTTTTTGGGGTGCTGTCCTTACAGCAGAGATCAGATGAGTCCTTCAGGATTGTAGTGGACACTGAATACCCTAGCCTAGCTATCATTTTCCCTATCTAATCAGCAGCAGCTAAATTTTCCCTCCTCTCACTAAGCATGCAGCTTCAGAATGAATCGAAAATGGATGCTGGGAGGGAGGTTTAAGGGTGTGGAAGGGAGGGAGTGCTGCTGATTGGCTGGAATGTGTCTGCTGACCGAGAGGCACAGGGTCAAAGTTTGCCCAATGATGACGAATAGGGGGCGGATCGAACTGCGCATGTGTCCGCCCGCCGCGGCGAACGCGAACACGCTAAGTTCGCCGGGAATTGTTCGCCGGCGGACAGTTCGGTACATCACTATACATGAAGGTCGTGTTGGTATACAAATGAGTATTGGGGCCATTACTTTGCATGTGCCACTGTCTATGTATGTTTATTAGCTCTATGTCGCATGTTAAATTATGTCGATACATTCCAGGGTGTTTTCGCCCAAAAATGTTCTATACCCGTGGCACCTGATAGTCTCTGGCTGCCCTGATCGCAAGATAGGCTCTATACTTAAATTTGTCCACTTGCTCTGTTGCAACATTATTTCACCTCTCATGCCTCAGAGTCCTTATGGGTCCGTACTGGTGAAAGTAGTAACCACTGGCGACAAATGATGCTTTCGCAGCTTATGACCAGTATAACTTCTCCGTATAAATATATATTCCATCATCGCACATGTTACGAGCCAAAGGGTATACCTCTATTTCGCGTGCGACCTATACATAATTTACTGTTTTTAAACACGTATATTTTTACCATGTTTAATGTGTTTTGCACTGTAATTCAGAGTTATTTGGGAAATGCTGACGAGCAACTTGTCTTATGAACAACTCAGCAATCATGACAAGATCAGTTGCTGGTCTGCTCATATCTCAGAGACTGCGTGTCCAGGCAGTACTCAAATCCAATGTCAAATTTCACCAACCGCGATTATAGGCGGCGTAATGATAACCAAATTTATTCCGTAATTCTCACTCGATACGGATATCATTCGGAGACATTGTGTCCCAGCAATATCAGTCCCAGTGGGTGGTTTATAAGTATTTTCTATATTTTATGTTTCCGTTGACATTACAATTTCTTATATTGTGTAACGTTGTGAAAACATCACATGGGTCGGGAGGAGCTTCAAAGACCCTCCCTGAGTCACTTATGGGTATAACCTTTTCTACCCTAAAGTTGACCGATTTCGGTAACCCTAGAAAGGGTTTTGTTTGTATATACTTTAGTTATTGTTGTACTTCTTTCTTTTGCTCTCCCCCTCCCCCCTTCTTGTATTCCGCCTAGACTTTACTAACCATGCTACCTCCCAGGTAATCCCATCACCCAAGGATAACAAATGCCACAGCACCGTCACAACACATTTGGACGAAATAACCAACTGTATGCCACCAGAAGGGCCAATATTCTATCTGCTTAAAGGTAATCATTTGCAAGGCAATATTTCCTAGGGCACGAATGGCTATCTCACCGCCATATCACCGAACAACAGTCATGCCCCCTCAAACATTAAAAATTATTTCCCTTAACAGCCCCTATAAAAGAAAGCAACTACTAAAAGACATGCACAGGTCTGAGGCAGCTATCGTTTGTGTTCAGGAAACCCACTTTGCAAAGAAAAACCCTCCTCAGATACGATCTCCGAAGTACCCTGCAGCATACTTTGCTTATTCCCAGAGTAAATCTAAGGGAGTAGCAATCTTTTTTCACACCGACTGGGTATTCACGTTGCGCAAACAATTTACAGATCTAGATGGGAGACTACTGATACTAGTAGGAGAACTAAATGGCATACTGGTGACAGTGGCTTCCCTATATGCCCCTAATGAAGCGCAATTTTCTTTCCTCAACAAAGCAATCAAAAAGGGAACCTCCATCAAACACGGCCATGTAATTATCTGTGGGGACTGTAACTGTACCCTTGATCCCTCGCTGGATATCCAACGTATCAAAAACAAAACCCCTAGCAAACTATGCACTCACAACAGTAAATTGTTCTCTCGACTCATACATGAACATGACCTCTATGATACATGGAGGAATCTATTTCCAACTGCACAAGACTATACATATTTTTCACCGGTACACCTCACGTATACACGCATTGACCTGTGCCTGATTGACAAATCTACACTTTCTCATCTTTTAGACCAATCCATAGGGCTTAGAACATGGTCAGATCATGCCCCTATACTGATCACACTGACAGTGCCATACCCAACTAAAGGAAGGGGTAAATGGCGCCTAAACGAATCCCTTCTAGATGACCCCGCCTACAGTCAACAAATTTCCACGACACTCAATACTTACTGTTTAGTAAATACCACCGACGATACTACGGTAGAAACCCAATGGATGGCGCACAAAGCGGTCGTTAGGGGTGAACTCATTAAATTGGGATCCACCGCCAAAAAACAATTTCTCACCAAAGATTCTACACTTCTTCAGACACTTCGTACTCTAGAAAATTCCAACAAAAAGGCCCCCTCCAAGTCCTTATCCCAACAAATCGCTAAAATACAGGGGGACATTCAAAATCTTCATGCCCAAACTTATGCCAAGCAAGCACTTAAAACCCAACAAACATACTACATAAGAGGTAACAAGGCAGGCAAATTACTAGCCAATCAACTAAAAACAAAATACTTACAAACGAAAATCCCATATATCTCTTCCAAAGATAATATCAGAATATACAATCCCAACGGCATTGTCGATGAACTATCCTGCTACTATGAGGACCTCTACAATCTTGCTGCTAACAAAGAAACGCATATACCGAATTCATCAGAAATATCGCATTACCTCTCACGAATCACACTCCCACAAACCACGGCACATCAAAACGATCTCTTAGATGCCTTATTTACTGAAGAAGAAGTGTCAACACAACTAACTCCACACCTTACCAACCTGTTCAATAAAATTAGACTAACAGGCAAATTCCCACGAGAAATGTTGGAAGCTTACATAATTACATTACCTAAACCAAATAAACCTCCAACGCTCTGTGGCAATCTAAGACCAATTTCATTGCTTAATGCCGACGTAAAATTATATGCCAAACTGATCGCAAATAGACTTAAACCCCTCCTAAACACATTAGTATCGGAAGAACAAGCTGGTTTTGTCCCTGGAAAACAAGTGGGGGACAATACAAGATATTGCATGGATTTAATTGACTGGGCCAACAGCCAAAACAAGAGTGGCATCATAATGGCGTTAGACGCGGAAAAGGCATTCGATCGCCTGAATTGGGAGTACCTGGCCACTACGCTAACAGCCTTCGGTTTCTCCAAAACCTTTCTTAATAGTGTTATTCCGCCCCCTCTGCCAAAGTGTTCAACTCTGGCTTAACCTCCAGAAGCTTCCGAATCTCAAACAGCACTAGGCAAGGGTGCCCCTTATCGCCCTTGATATTCATTCTGTGCTTGGAACCTCTGATCCAAAACATAAAACTGGATGCAAAGCTACCTGGCCTTGTTACTCCGGCTGGAGAGAAGAAATTAGCTCTCTTTGGCGATGATGTAGTCTTCTTCCTCACAAATCCGAAAGAATCTATTCCACATCTTCTACATACTTTAACTAACTACGGCGCTATCTCCTATTATAAAAACAATATTAGTAAAACTCAAATTCTTCCCATACGACTCGATGGACATGTAGTGTCTGATCTGAAAGGTACTTACCCCGTTGAATGGAAATCCACAGCAATCTCCTACTTAGGAATCAAATTAACACACTCCAAAACACTAACCATAAAAGAAAATCATATCGCTGTCCTAGCCAAGCTTTCCAAACAAATGGATTCTTGGAATAATTTATACACGTCCTAGAATAAACTCTATCAAAATGATGATCCTACCCCATATACTTTATCTATTCAGAACACTCCCCATTGCTTTACCTAACTCTTATCAAACGTTTTCAAATGGGTATAAATGCTCATATCTGGAAAAAAAAACCTCCAAGAGTTGCTTTTCGCTCTCTATGGCGACCATTCAAAGAAGGTGGACTTAATGTCCCTAACATATCACATTATTATAGGGCAACATTACTGGCGCAGGGCCTTAATATCCTAAAAGGCAAATCCAATCCAGTTTGGGTCAAATTAGAAACCGCCTGCGGAGGTATACATTCCCTCTCTGATACCCTGTGGACACGATCCTCCCTAACAAGTCCCTCCATGCTCCCAGCATCACACTTTTTAATAAAATCCTGGACTTCATGGAGCACAATATTGTGGTCCAGAGTGGAATCACTTTACCTCGCACCTCTTTCAGCCCTTTCTAACATATCCCCCGACCTTCATACACGACACTGGTCGACTTTAGGAATAACAAATGTACATAAGCTACTCAGCAAAGATGGCATTCGCCCGTTCCCTGATCTACAGGTAGAATATAACTTACAGCCCAGAGATATCTTCCTATAGTTACGTATCAAACATATTTTACTTTCCGAATCAATTAAGTTTATCAATCCGTTATCACTCAGCAAATTGTTTTTTTAAGTGGTACAATGCAAAATTAACCCGATCTTCTTGCAAATCTCTCTCCTTATGTTACTCAGCGCTGGCTGACCTACATGCATCCACTAAACTGCCTTATATGCATAAATGGGAGTCGACTTTGGGAATAGCTCCTACTCTCAACGAGTGGGAACAAGCCATTACCTACACAAAACAGTCATCAAACTGTGTCACACAGTGGGAAGCTTACTTTAAAATGTTAATGAGGTGGTATTTGGTCCCGAGCAGAATTCACAAAATTTATCCTGAGTCCTCCTAATTTTGTTGGAGATGTCACACTGAAAAAGGTTCTATAGAGCACATATTTTGGTACTGTGATAAAATACGAGTATTCTGGCAGGAAATTCGAAAAACCATTTACGCACTCTGTAAATATAAACTCCCATTGACACCAGAGAACTACTTACTTCATATCATTCCAGGCTTAAAAGATATACCAGCTAGAGATGCGGTGCTGAATGTGCTCCTAGCAGCAAAAATTTGCATTGCAGCCCACTGGAAAAACATCACATGTCCTACAATATCGGAGGTACTCCGTAGAACGGACTCCACATACCACCATGAGAGAGAATGGGCGAAGAGGGGCAATATGAACATCTTCCTAGACAGGTGGCAAAACTGTGAACCATTTATGGCTTCGACTGTAACACCACAATAGGTCCTGCCCACTTATAGACACCCCTTGTTCCCATCTAACACAAAAATGATCACATTGGCTTACAGCTGTGATCCCAGAGCGGGGTCACGTCAAGTCACATCACACCACATCACATTACATGACTTAACCCAGAATAAACATATCACTTACACATCCTTGGCGTAAAATGTTCCCTTGTTCCATACCCCCATTCTCCTTTCTAGTTCACAACTTTTCACACCTTTCAACCACTTATATTACCTCTTATATTTTTATTTATGTGATACATCATGCTCACTCTCCAAACCAACTCAATAGCCTAGCGTACACTGATTGGAATTGATCACATTGCCCACGGGCATAAAGGACAAAGCAATAAGCTTTGCGGAATAATCAACATCGTGGCTACACCTGCCAACTGCTTTCTGGCAACCGTTAGGTTTGGGAAGGGACGCCATAGGCTTGGTCCGTAGACTCACATGCATCTTGTAACATGTAAAAAAACAAGAGAAATAGGCGCTCACTAAATACACTTTTAGGGGGCAGCAGTGAACCGAGCAGGAATTCCCAATGCCTACTCAGAATAGTGAAACAAACAAGAAAAAATAGTGGTAAACCGCGCCCAAACAGTACAAGTAATAATAAAATCGTATACATACAAATAGTCCTATAATAAGGAATGTATGGAACCTTCAATAAAAAATACAAAATAGTAATGGTGCAGTATATCAGGCAAGTAAAAAGTGGTTAAAACTTTATAAAAGACTAACTCACACTTTGCAGAGCTACTCAGAGCTCTGCCGTATAGCGCCTAGACGGTACAATCCCCGTCTCGGGATGTCAAGTGCTGGTGCAGTGCGTGATCCAATCCTCAGTAGTATATGGAAGAAAATATAGAGATAGGATCCAATAGTACAGCATGTATTGCAAACAGTGTTGGTAAAAAAGGAAAAATATCCTACTTACAAATTTTGGAGCAAATATCTTGCTCTGGTATGTACAGCATACGGTGGTATAATCCCCACCAACGGATATAAATCAGGATGCAGGAAAATCAGGAACAGCAGATAAAATAGTAAAAACTATAGCTTTATTTAAAGTATAAAATATAACAAATATATATAAAATCAATAACTTAACGCGTTTCGCCCGGTCTGGGGCTTCTTCAGAAGTATAAAGTCCAAGTTTTGATAAAATCCGCTTATATAGGGGTTCCTGATTGGTAAAATTAAGTCCTGATGGCGACGTGCGCGACCCGGAAGTAGGAAGCCAAAACACATCAGGACTTAATTTTACCAATCAGGAACCCCTATATAAGCGGATTTTATCAAAACTTGGACTTTATACTTCTGAAGAAGCCCCAGACCGGGCGAAACGCGTTAAGTTATTGATTTTATATATATTTGTTATATTTTATACTTTAAATAAAGCTATAGTTTTTACTATTTTATCTGCTGTTCCTGATTTTCCTGCATCCTGATTTATATCCGTTGGTGGGGATTATACCACCGTATGCTGTACATACCAGAGCAAGATATTTGCTCCAAAATTTGTAAGTAGGATATTTTTCCTTTTTTACCAACACTGTTTGCAATACATGCTGTACTATTGGATCCTATCTCTATATTTTCTTCCATATACTACTGAGGATTGGATCACGCACTGCACCAGCACTTGACATCCCGAGACGGGGATTGTACCGTCTAGGCGCTATACGGCAGAGCTCTGAGTAGCTCTGCAAAGTGTGAGTTAGTCTTTTATAAAGTTTTAACCACTTTTTACTTGCCTGATATACTGCACCATTACTATTTTGTATTTTTTATTGAAGGTTCCATACATTCCTTATTATAGGACTATTTGTATGTATACGATTTTATTATTACTTGTACTGTTTGGGCGCGGTTTACCACTATTTTTTCTTGCATCTTGTAACATATCTGTCTCTACTCCAAAATGTATCGTAATGAGCACGTAAATTGGAATATTGTTTATATTAACCGTCAGTGGCGTACACATGACCTATGGGGCCCCGGTGCGAAAATTGATCCGTGGGCCCCCCCGCACGCTTACTCTGCGCAGGCCGGGGCCGCAACACATGGTGGTGGGCACCTGGTCGCAGGGGTTGCAGGGTTGCGACCCCTGCGACCGCGGTATGTACACCAGTGCATGCAGATGCACACACACTTAAAGGACCACTACAGACACCCAGATCACATCAGCTCAATGAAGTGGTCTGGGTGTCAGGTCCCTCTAGTTTTAACCCTGCAGCTAAAAGCATAGCAGTTTCAGAGAAACTGCTATGTTTCACTGAGGGTTAATCCAGCCTCTAGCGGCTGTCTCACTGACAGCCGCTAGAGGAGCTTCCGCGATTCTAAGACACTGAACGTCCATAGGAAAGCATTGAGTAATGCTTTCCTATGAGTGGTTTGAATGCGCGCACGGCTCTTGCCGTGCATTCGCATTCGGAGCTGAGCGGCGGAGGGATCCCCAGCGCCAAGGGAGTCCGGCGCTGGAGAAAGGTAAGTGCTCAAGACACACACACACTCTCACGAACAGACACATACACACTAGCTAACAGACACACACATTTACTGACAGAGACACACTCAGCGACAGACATACATACACACTCACTTACAAAACATACACTCTCACTGACAAACACACACTCACTAACAGACATCAAACAGACTCACTAACACAAACACACTCAGTAACAGACACACACAGTAACACACTCACTGACACTCACAAGCAGACACACACTCACTGACACTCATAGTAACACTCACAGTAACGCTCACAGTAACACTCACAGTAACACTAACACACACATTAACACTCATAGTATCAGTAACACACACAGTAACACTAACACACACACTAACACTCACAGTAACACTAACACACACACTAACACTAACACACACACTAACACTCCCAGTAACACTAACACTCACAGTAACACTAACACACACACTAACACACACAGTAACACTAACACACACACACACACACACACACTAACACACACACACTAACACACACACACACACTAACACAAACACACACACACTAACAATTTTTTTTTTATTTAACCCCCCCAGCATCCTTACCTTTTAGAGTGCTGAGGGGATTCCCTGGGGTCCAGTGGTGCTGCTGGGCTCCTGGGGGGCGGTCACCCGGCGGGCAGTCAGGCTGGCCGGTGCGCGAGGGAGCACTCTCCCCTGAGTGCGTCCTCTTCAGCTCCCTCGCGCGCCGCGTAGGGATGCCGGCGCCGGAAGATGACGTCATCTTCCGGCTCCGGTATCAGTGCGGTGCGCGAGGGAGCTGAAGAGGAAGCACTCAGGGGAGAGTGCTCCCTCGCGCACCGGCCAGCCTAACTGCCCGCCGGGTGTAAGCAGGGCCAGCCTCGGGGGGCCCGGAGGTGGTCGGCTCCTGGGCCCCCCAGGAGAAGAGGCTGGCCCATTGTGTACATACCGGGTTGCAGGGGCCCCTGGTGGGCCGGGCCCGGTCGCAGCCGCGACCCCTGTGACCCTGGTATGTACGCCACTGTTAACCGTACAGCTCGTACTTTTTGCAACTCCCTTATCAAATATATCTCGGTACACACTGTAAACCTGTTCAATTGTCGCACCATTGTACAATGTAACAACAATGTTATCTTATTTGCTACAGCCGACTCAATTTCATGCTCCAAACCTTTAATCCGACCGTGTCATAGGCTGCAATGATTGATGTATCATGATGTATCATTCTGTATAATACTCCTGTACTTTGTGTTTTGCTATTTTCTGTATAAAACCAATAAACACTATATATTGAAAAAAAAAAACAACAAGTGCCATCTTTCTAAAATAGTGTCATACACTTTTTATACCCTAGACAAAATTGTGTCATAATGCACAGTTACATAAATGAAAAATGAGGAACCAATTTTATGTATTCGAAACATGGTGTACACAATTCATCCCATAATGAATTGGTGAACTATCAAAAGAATCGCAATCTAAAAAAATATATATATTTTAACTAATGCAATTGAAACTAGAAGCATTGATTTAAATTGAATTGGAGATCTGAAAATACTATTTTTTTTATAATTATTTAATTAAGAGTGGGTATACATATGAAGTTTAAAAAAAAAAAAAAGGAAATATTACGTGAGAAATATTACGTCCAATACACAAGAGGTAAAAAGAGTGAAGAACTACATAGTTAAACAATAAAACAAAAAAAGAATTCCATTAGTCCCCTAAGTATAAGTGGCTAATAGAAAAGGACCCAGGCTTAAATGCTAGGAAACAATAAACCCACTGAGCTTTTAAGAATAATAAAGCACAAAATCTAGGAGAAAAAAGAAAAAACAACATAAGAAATAAAAAGAGAAAGCAAAAGGAGTGAATGAATGAAGAAGATGCCAGAAAGGATATGTAAGGGAAAGTGAGGAAGGGGAAAGTAGAAAGGGGAGAGAATAATATGCCTCCCTAAAAAAACTTAAAAGGAGCAGTTTAAGAAAGCTGATAAAAATCATTCCAGGGATCCCATGTCTACAGATTATTTGTCCATCAAAATGTTTTCTTATATCTTTACTATAACTGCTGCTTTTCTTTGGTGGTGGTGGGTTCGTAACACCAGCCCAGAGCTAATGGTAAGGACATTTTGGACAGACTTAGTTTTGTTCTGGTTAAAGTAGCAATGGAACAGAACAGGGGTAATACTCAGGGGCACAGATTAACAGGTTTACAGAAAACCTGATCAATGAGTCATTAATATTAGACCAGAAAGTGGTCACATTGCCACCACATGTGGTGTGGTACTTAACAAGTAAAATGTACTCTGGGACCCACAATTTCTCCAATGTAAATCAAATTGGAAAATCCCTTTATGTACAGTTTTGCAGGGATATTGTTCCAATAGAACTGTATTTGATAACATTGGGATCGCAAACCTACATCATTAGAAACATTTTCTGTGACTTTCCAGATGTCCTTGATTGATATCCCTTTCCTAATTCACATTGTGACTTGGGGGTTTATTGGAGATGTAAATGGAACCAAGAAATGTGCAAAGGAAGAAATAAACAAGGAGGGGGTTTTAGTTTTCAAGTACATCAATTTAAAAAAATGTTACATTTGTAAATTCTGCTCGCAGGATGTTTGCTGAGTGGTAAAGTTGTGAATATCAGAAGAAAATCGGGCATGGATAATTGAGCGTTCTCTTTCAAACTTTCAAATACTCCACCAGCCACCCTTCATATAAATCTCTGTACCTCTATAAACCTGTTCGTAATTATTGAACAGTTGTGGACTTGAACCTGGGGGGGAAAGTCCTTGTTATTAAGGAAAGGTAAACGGCAAGGGGTGGGGCAACCTGAGTAAGCAAGTTTGTATCTATAATTGAATGTATCCCATATAAAAATTGACTTAAGAAGGGCAGAGCAGGTGGGTCACAGCTAAGGTCTCACAATGGGTTTTAAGCCACACAAAAAAATTCATAGGAGGCCAGGAGCCAGCAGTTGAGACTCAAGATCTACTCATCTGTCTCTACCTGAGGTTTATTAGAAGGTTTTGATTTTGGCCACCTGAGATATATATATTGAAACATTGTAATATTAGATATTAGGAAAGCCTTAGGGTCTACTCTTTTCTACATTAGGTTACTTAGAATGGTGACAGTATGAAGAGAAAATGTTGATATGCACAAACAGCTCCACAAAACAGCTCTGATGTCCCCTTTAAAATATAAATGCCCTGCATTAGTATTTATTTTTTAATTTGAACTGCAATGTTTATATTTTCCATTACCTGCTATGGATAAGATAATACCAATAGATATATCAGTTTCAGCTCCAAACCCAGTGCCACTCAACAATATCTTTTTCCTAGGGAGATGGCTGACACTACTGTCTCCATTGACCTCTGTTATGTCCCTCAGTCCTTGAACGACTTGCCCATTCATCAGTGCCAATTGTTAGTTATCCTTTCTGGCCTCTTGCATTGGATTTATCTCATGTAAAGTGTAACAAACCAACTTTACATCAGGCAGTAATCGGTCAATGTTCATAAATGGATTTAGGCTCTGCTTTGTAGTCCAATCTAGCTGTGGTTTAGGTCCTCCCATACGATGGTAACTCTCACTCACCATTCCTCTGGTATTCTATGGTCTTGTTTGGGCAACTTGTGTGAGGGACAATTACACCTAATGTGCCCACACTGCTGAGAAGAATAGCAGTGTATTCCTGTTTTTAGATCTGACATAGCAGTTGTAAGGTGTGGTGTGGTTCCATCACCCCCATTCTGTGGCCGCCTCAGAGATGGCTCACTTGACTATACTAGTAGCACTTTAATAATTTTTAACACTCTAGGGGTCCTTCTAGGGGGAGCTAAAGTTCTGGCAAGTTGTGTGGTGACAGGCCTCAGCACATCACTTGTTGAGGAACTGCTGGTAGATAGAGCCTGAGGGGGAAACTAGTTGCAGTGCAGGGGATACATTGATGCACCGATAAGTGTCTAGGTGTTGATCTGCCAGCCTGGCAGCCTCCTCTACTGTTAGAAGGTTTCAATCTCTTACCCAGTCACAAACCGTTGTGTTACGTGCTGTAAAAAATAGCTTCTTGACAAAAAGCTGGAGTCCCTCCACCACTGTGGACACTTGAACATCCACCATAAGATTTTGTTTTGGAGAAATTAAAAATCAGAATGGTTCCCCCTTCCCCTAATTTTCTGCCTATTAGTCTCTTCTCTTTGTATTACTTTTTCTCTTCTTGATACCTCAATTAAATTCTATTTGACTTTTTTTAATATAAAGATTATGTTTTTGTAAAATTTATGTTTAGAAGTTTTAGTAGACAAGAATAACTATTATTTAAATATTGAAGGTCTGATGACAATCCATTCATACCCCCTCCCCCCCCCCCCCTCCTCCCATTCATCTCATTACTATTCATACCATTGCGGACATAGGAGGAAATCGAAAATAACATTTTACTGAGTCTACCCATGATATAACTAATAGATGTGCTAGGGTAAATTGTTTTTAAGAGTTCATACTCGGGCCTTCATGTAATTTTACCAATTCTTAGGAGAATTTGATTTTTTTTGTTATACCATGAGGACCATTTTTTCCAATAGCCTTCTAATCCCAATTTGTTATCTGGTTCCTACTAACAAAGTGTCAAGATTTAAATGGAAAAGTGCCATTGCCAGATTCAGTTGAAGCTTTTTACCTGTTATAATACAGGAAATGCACTGGATTTCAACACAGAAAAAATTAATTCACGATATACAATATCAACATCAAATTCAATCATGTTATAACAAGAAATTAGAGAATCAATTTATCTGTAAATAATATGACGAATTAGACAAAGAGGGGAGGTATATTATATTAATTTTCATGATTAATAAGGAACTTTTAACTATTGTAAATATTTATGCTCCAAATGAGAACACTATAATATTTTAAGAAGCACTTTTGACACAAGTAAATAAAATATCACAATGTACACTTGTAATGGGTGGGGATTTTAATTAAATTAGTGATGTGAATTTGGATAAATAAAATCTAAACAGCAAACATAGAGCTGGAGCAAAAAAAATATTTCCTAAGGAGACATCTAAAGGGACAATCTCTTGGATGTTTGGTAAATATTAAATCCAGAGGTGAAAGAGTATACCTTTTACTCAACTCCATATTCTCGTATAGACATTATCTTGTTGAAAAACTCTCTTTATGAGGAGGATCTGCACTGTAAATGTTTTAATATTAAATTGAATAAAACTATAAGACTGGAGATTGAATGAATCTATACTAAAATTGACTCAGGTTAAGCAGAAATTCTAATTAGAAATGGAAAATTTAAATAAAATGATTATAATCAGGTCTCAAAAGGTATGTTATGGTATGTTATATTATAAAAATAGGGGCAATGGGAAAAATAAAAGGTTTATCGTATCAACAACTTTATGTAAAATTTATTCAATTAGAACATTTAAACAAAGAAAATCCATCAAAGTCCACATTTGAAGAGGTTCTATAAATTAAAAATCTAATAAAAATCAAAGATATAGAAATCTAAACCTACTGAAATTAAAACAAGGGAGAAAGAAGGGTGTGCCTTAAAAACAAATACAAATAATACTTATGGAGATATGTAACAGTCCAGGCAATTGTGCAATAGTCCAATATTAGAGTGGTTCACGTAGGCAGAAGAAGATCCTTGTGAGACAACAAGTGAAGTTTATGGTCACAATTGTGAACTCGTGGTCCGGAGGTATATATATGAAGAAAAATAAAGTGATTCGCAAAAAAATGCAAAACAACCCTTGTGGCTATCAAACGGGGAAAGTAATATATTATGTGTTTTTAATTTTCAGTCTGCACTATTGGTCTCCCTTTGTACTTTTTAGGTTGTGCTTTTTAGTGTTTTATATTTACGATATCAAAGACATTGAGGAGTCTTTTGCACCTCCTGGATTTGGGGTATTTATATTTTATATTACTTTCCCCGTTTGATAGCCACAAGGGTTGTTTTGCATTTTTTTGCGAATCACTTTATTTTTGTATACTGTATATTCCTCACATTAACCCTGGTGGTGATTATGGCACAAAAAAAGAGCATGTTTTCTGAGCTTAAGTCCAGTAGGGAAGCTAGGTTTAACTCTATGTTTTCCAGACAGATAGAGGGCATTCCAATTATTCAAAATGCAAATTCTGATGAATATTTTTTTAAATTGGAAAAAATTGCAATAAAAGAAACAAAAAATGGTGGGAAATTTCTTTTCTAGAAGCTTATATTAAAGAAAACCTAATCCCAAGGGGTTTAAGGTTGAGAAAAGATCCTGCCAATGGTTTAGAATTCTCACCACATGCTTTAAGATGGGACGCAGCTCTTGAAAAATGTTCTATAATATTAATGGAAATTATTATTGATTTCGAAAAAGACAATTTGAGTAAATTATCCACTGACATGGAAAAATTAGAACAAGATTTTTGTCTAGATAAAGATAATGAAGTCTTTAAGAAAAAGGAAAGTTTTTTACTTGAAAAGGTAAATAAAATAGACGAAAAAATAGCAGAGACAAAAAATAGAAAATATGTCAGGGATAAGAATGATAGAGAATCAAATTTCCATTCTATCACTAATAAGCCAAATAGGTTTAATCACAATGGTGGCTATAATAATAATTTTAAAAATAATTTTAGGATAGACAGAAAAGGAGAAAAGGGGATTCATAGTCCAAGTTATAAAAGAATAGGTGGGCCCGAAGTTCCATCTAGGAAAAAATCCCCAATGAAAATAATAAAGGATAAACCTGTTGAGAGCCCTTGGAAACTAGTGAAATCTCAGGGTACTATTAATAAAAAGAAAAAATTTCCAATAAAAAACCCCGAACAAAAGAAGGATCTCTCCAGGATCCATTCTGATTCACAAAAGATTTTTGAGGAGATTGATCATTTTTTAGACAAGGGGCGAAACCTAAAGAAAAAGGGACAAACAAATCAGTTTTTCTCCCCCAAACTATCCGAAATAGACCTTACAAACAGATTTGCCCCCCTGGGGGAATGGAATGCCCCAGGGAAAAGGAGGCGCATAAGCGAAGGGACGACCCGCTCTAAATAAAGTCATTAGCTTTATCAAAAGGGATTTTTATTATTGGAGATGTCATTTTGACAAAAAAAGAAATTGGAATTTTAGAAAAAGGTTTAAAATTCTCTTCAAACAGTGCTGCTAAACCCTTTGATTTATTTATTGATCTTAATAAGTTTATACGTAAAATGTCGATTAAACGTTTTTTTTAAAAGAAAGAGCTAGAAGGTTTTTGTAACAGGAATGATAAACCAAATAGTTCTCCAAAATCTAATTTTAAACCAAAATCTAATTTTTTCCCTAATGAAAGAGGACACCAGATAGAGGCTTTTTAAAAAATGGTTAATAAGGATATGAATCAATTGGATTTTAAAATGAGAAATTTTAATCTAACCAGGGAAGAAAATATAACTTTAAAATGCCTAAAAGACCGTAGAGATATCACTATTAAGAGTGCGGATAAGGGAGGAGGTACTGTGGTTATGTCCACAGAATACTATCTCAAAGAATCAAATAGACTTTTGGGCGACACCGCCACTTGTAAAAAATTATCCTCTAACCCTAACGCTACCTTTAATGGTGAGCTAAAGCTGCTACTTGCTAAATACAAAGAAGAAGGCATTATTGATGGAAAAAAATTCTCATTCCTTTATTCAGATACCCCTAGAATCCCAACTTTCTACTTTTTGCCGAAAGTGCATAAATCGACAACTAGCCCTCCAGGGAGACCAATTATTAGCGGAATAGATTCTTTAACATCTAAATTATCAGAATTTATAGATTTTTACCTTCAGAAATATGCTCAGGGGGCTAGATCTTATCTAAAAGATACAAAGAGTCTCTTGCAAGAACTAGAGTGTCTCGAATGGGAAAAGATTTTCTCTGGGTAACAGTTGATGTTACCTCATTATATACGATTATTAGACATGATCTAGGGCTCACAGCAATTAAAGCAGCATTGGATCTAGATGTAGAGATATCCCAAGATTTTAACCAATTTCTATTAGATAGTATTCATTTTATTCTTACACATAATTTTTTTTTCTTTTAATGAAGATTTTTATTTACAACTACAGGGGACAGCCATGAGTACCAAGTTCGCGCCGAGTTATGCAAACATTTTTTTAGACCATTGGGAAAAGAATTTTATTTGGACAAACAACCCATTCGGCGCGAGCTTGGTATTTTGGAGAAGGTATATAGATGATATTCTTTTTATATGGAATGGCTCTGAAAGCACTCTTCTAGATTTTATCGAATATATTAATTCCAATCAAGTTAATTAAATTTTTTCTCCAATTTTTAGCCAAAATGAGATTAATTTTTTAGATCTGACCATTTTCATTGAAGATGGAAAGATAAAGACAAAGACATTCTTTAAGCCCACTGATGCCAACAGTTACATCAATACAGAGAGCAATCATCATCCAAATTGGCTCCGTGGTGTTCCACGGAGTCAAGTTACAAGGATTAGGAGAAATTGTACGGATGGGAAAACTTTTTTGGATCAAGCCTTGTTTTTAAAAAATAAGTTTTTAGAAAAGGGATATGCAAATAATTTTATAAATAAGGAGATCTCCTATAATAAGAAAAGAGGAGATTTATTACGAAATAAGGAGAAACAAGTCCCACTGACTAATAACAAATTCGCTTTCTCTTTTAATACCCAGTACAACACCCATGCTAAAAAAATTAAGACAATTTTAAGAAAACACTGGCCACTTTTATTAGAGGATGATTTTTTGAAAACAGAACTCCCTCCTGTCCCACAAATTATTTTTAGAAAAGGGAAAAGTTTTAAAAATGTTTTGGCACCAAGCACCTTTAGAAAAGGAGATAAACAAGAAGTTAAAAAATCTGGAGTTTTTTTTACGTGTGGTTCATGTAAAAGTTGTCACCATAGGAATTATAAAACCCAATATTTTTGTAGTACACAAACGAAAAAGAATTTTAAAATTAAAGAATATATTACATGCAATTCCACACATGTGGTTTATCTACTAACATGTGGTTGCGGTATTCAATACGTTGGATGGACAATTAGACCAGTGAAAAAAAGATTTTTAGAGCATTTTAATAATATTAAAAATCAACTGCTTACTCATTCAGTTCCTGTTCACTGCAATAGATGTCAGAATTTTAATTCAAATAATTTTTCATGTATTGGGATTGAAAAGGTGTCTTTAGATGGGAGAGGTGGGGATTTAGTTTTAAAATTAAGACAAAGAGAAGGCTTTTGTATTCATACATTGAAAACAATGCAACCAGAAGGTATGAATGTAGATTTTGATATGGCATGTTTTTTGTAAATAATGATCATTTTTCTTGTATTTTATATTTTTCTAGTTACACTTTTTTCTGATACTATCTCTATTTTTAAGAATTTGATATGTTTTACTGTATTTTATTTTTTATGAGTATTTTACCTATCGGTTTTATGATACATTTTCTCTCCTCTGGAGCGCATTTGCGCTCCACATTTATAGAATCGAACATCACGGCATTTGGAACGCATATGCGTTCCATTTCTAATTTTGTTTTCCGGTTGTGGAGGGACTGAGTTGTATTTGCACCCACTGAGAACTTCACTTCCTGCTTTCCGACGGAGTAGAACGCATTTGTGTTCCAGACACAGACGAACTGGGACTTCCGGGTTTGCGAAAAAGAGGCTTGGAGCGCACGCGCCTCTTTGAAGCGCGAAAAATAAAGAAACCTGATAGAGGATATTTTCTACAGCTGGTTCCGATCGAAGAAACCTCCAGGACTGGCTGATTGTTTTTAAGGCAGAGTATTTAAGTGTTTTGAATGTATGTATTATGTGTATATTGATGCCACAAGCCCCTGATGAAGTCTTAACAGACGAAACGCGTAGGGTGGCAAGCTTTGTTTATTCATATTATATTTTTTTACTGTGGACCTCTTCATCTCTCGTGTCTCTGAAATTTTGGATGATGAAATCGTTCCTTTGGTGAAAGACATCGACTTTGATTTGAAGGGCCCTTTTACTACTATTATTTTGTAAGTGTGTCCAATAAAGCTTTATCTTTAATATTATACAGCTATACACTATGGTCTGTCTTTTTGCTTCATTTTAAGCATCTGTTTCCACTACTGAGAAGGGAAGAAGCATTTGAAGAAGACCGATTATACCCTGCCTACTTTTTACGTTTGTTTGTGGATATATATGAAGAAAAACAGAAGACAAGAGACTCCAATGGTGCAGTATGTCTTAATTAGAAAAAAATATATCGGAAAAAATAAAGAGAAACTACTCACACTTTCCAGAGCTATAATTCCAACTCTGGTTTATATGGCATGGAGTGGAACAATCCCCACTCAAGGATATGTGGAGTGTCTCTGATGTTCTTCGGTATAGCAGTCCAATATGACAGTCCAACTCGGAATAAAAATAAAATATATAGTGCTCCCTGAATAGCTGATAGGGTAATAAAAGGTAGGATAAAATATACTCACGATATTATGAGCAGACGCACTGCTCGATGGATAGCGTGTGGGTGGTATAATCCCCACCTCGGGATTCTTAATGCCTCTTGTGAGTCGTAGGACAGTGGTGTCAGGTCAAGATAAAAATAAAATAATAAAATACCAAAATTGTGATAAAAAAAGGAATATGGCAACAATATGTAAAGTGGCCAAAAATTATTTTATTACACTTAACAATAAATATTAAAAGGTTTCTAAACGTGTTTCGCCACTGCTGGCTTCATCAAGTAGAAACATCATAGGCCAGCAGTGGCACAATTGTGACCATAAACTTAGCTCGTTGTCTCACAAGGATCTTCTTCTGCCTACGTAAACCACTCTAATATTGTACTATTGCACAATTGCCTGCACTGTTACATATCTAATAAGTATTATTTGTATTTGTTTTTAAGGCGCACCCTTCTTTCTCCCTTTTTCTTTCACACTATTATCTTGTGGGGATTCGAGGGGACCCCCCATTCTATAGGTGTGCTGCCTGTATATTAAACTATTTTATTTCCTATTGTCATATCTGCGCTGATCCTTTCTGAGTTTTTTTGAAATTAAAACAAACCTGGCATATTCAAGTTAATAAGACAGACCAACTTGTATCTTGTAAAAACTTGTAACTTGTAAAAAACACAATTAATAAAATTGTAGAGCAAGGGAAAGTGATTCTGGATCAAAAAAAAATCAGAGAGTCATTCTCAAAGTTTTATGAAAATTTATATAGTGTGGGTAGAGATCCTTTACTCAATACGAACAAATATAGATCGAACGTTGTTAAATTTCTAAAAACTGTTAAGTTACCTATGATTAATGATACAGAGAATACTACTCTAAATGATCCTCTAATGCTACAAGAAATTAGTGGGGTTATTCAAAAACTCTAATTAAATAAAGCCCCAGATCCGGATGGATTTTTTAATGGGTTTTACAAAATATTTGAAAAACAATTAGGGAACCATCTAATGGAAGTCTATACGGACATTATGGAGAAAGGGGAAATGCCAAATGAAATGTTGGTGGCGAATATATCTCCAATCCTGAAACCAGGGAAAGATAAGACTCTGATAAAAAAAAATTAGACCTATTTCATTGATTAACGTTGACACTAAGATCTATTGATCCTTATTGGCAAACAGATTTAAAAAAAACCCAACTAATTCCAAAGCTAATCAATTTTGATCAAACAGGGTTTATACCAGGAAGAACAGCGGAAGATAATATCATGAAAAATATAAATGTGATGTAGCATGCAGGGTTCCAGGGAGGACCCATGCTGGCTCTGTCATTAGATGGCAAAAAGCCTTTCAACAGGGTCAGCTGGATCTACCTGAAAGCAACATTGAAAAAGTTTGGGTTTAGGGTTCAGTGCATGAAAGTCTTATGGGCTTTTAAAAGCCAGATGAGCAGGAATTAAATCACGATGGTTTTTGGGTATTAAATGGTACAAGACAGGGCTGTCCCCTGGCCCCAATGCTTTATGCCCTTTCATTAGAACCATTTGCTCAGAAAGTGAGAGAAAATAAGGAAATAAGCGGACTGGTAATAGTTCAAGATATCTCTCTTTGCGGATGACATCTCACTAACATGGGTGGATCCAATTACATCATTAAAAGCCTTGATGACAGAAATTCAACAATTTCCGTTGGTCTCCTGTTATAAACTTAACTTAGGAAAATGTCAGGTAATGACCACTAATATCAAAATGGATGACAAAGATTTTACAGAATCTCAATAAATTTCAATGGATAGATTATACAATGGATTTTGGGGGAATTAAGATTTCCTATAAAAAAATGAAAATAATGATGGAATCCAACTACCAGAATCTGTTAAACAATTTAAAAAATAAATTGGCAGAAAGGAAAAGATTTACCTTTTCTTGGATAGGAAGAACAAACATATTTAACCCCTTAAGGACACATGACATATGTGACATGTCATGATTCCATTTTATGACAGAAGTTTGGTCCTTAAGGGGTTAAATACTATCTTTTTCCAAAGTTAGCCTTCTTGTTTAGATCAATTCCTTTTATAGTGGATAGAAAGACCTTAATGGATTTAAAAAAAAATTTAAAAAAAATGGTTTAACCCCTTAATGACCAAACTTTTGGAATAAAAAGGGAATCATGACATGTCACACATGTCATGTGTCTTTAAGGGGTTAATATATTCATATGGAATCATAAAAAAGCAAGATTGACATGTTGAGTTATAACTAGAGGGGGAAAGGATGGAGGATTAGGATCTCCAAATATTATTAAAACACATGATGCAATAATGCTGGCCCATATTGCTAAATGGTTTAAATGGGAAGAACATTGACAATGGTAACACATAGAAAGGTCTGACTATGAGGAAAAAGACCTAAGACTTATCTTATGGTCACCAGAATCCCATAGAATCACTAGCAACCCCATAATTAAAGATCTAAGTTTAGCATGGAAAAAGTATAAATATCATCTATCTTATAAGTTAAATATCTCTTTACCAGTGGAAGTTTGAGAAACCTGACAGGAAACAATCTAAAAAATTGGATAGTCAGGGGAATCCGGTTTACACAACAAATAGTACAAGGAAATAAGATCAAATCTTTCAAGGAAATAAAATCATTGTTTAATCTGCATCTCAATGAACCATTCAATTATTTAAGGGTTAAAAACTATCTAGAGAAAGAAGTTCTAAATAAATGCGGCTCACAACATAGGTCTACTGGACGTATATTTTAAAGTAAATACAAATACAAAAAGAGAAGTCCTGCGCTTAAGCAGCAAGGACTACAACACACATCAGCCCCAATATATAGTAAAAACCAAAGAAAATAAAATGTTACTTGCGCTTTCTCCTTAATCCCTATGTATATTTAGACAAATGGAGGTCATTTAGTTGCTCCAATGGCCATTGGAGGGATGCCCGCCTGCCAACGTCAAGGCAGACCCCCCTAAGCGGGTCCTAACACTGACCCTTCAGCCTGCTTCCTTGAGCTTCTGGCAAAGATATCTCTAATGAGACAGAAAGGGGTATTTTTTATATACACCCCTTTCCTTATTAACCCTTAATAGGGAACACGTGGGATGGGTAGCAGCATTGTAACCAGGCTGTGTGATGCAAAGTAAATACAAATACAAAAAGAGAAGTCCTGCGCTTAAGCAGCAAGGACTACAACACACATCAGCCCCAATATATAGTAAAAACCAAAGAAAATAAAATGTTACTTGCGCTTTCTCCTTAATCCCTATGTATATTTAGACAAATGGAGGTCATTTAGTTGCTCCAATGGCCATTGGAGGGATGCCCGCCTGCCAACGTCAAGGCAGACCCCCCTAAGCGGGTCCTAACACTGACCCTTCAGCCTGCTTCCTTGAGCTTCTGGCAAAGATATCTCTAATGAGACAGAAAGGGGTATTTTTTATATACACCCCTTTCCTTATTAACCCTTAATAGGGAACACGTGGGATGAGTAGCAGCATTGTAACCAGGCTTTGTGATGCAAAGTAAATACAAATACAAAAAGAGAAGTCCTGCGCTTAAGCAGCAAGGACTACAACACACATCAGCCCCAATATATAGTAAAAACCAAAGAAAAGAAAATGTTACTTGCGCTTTCTCCTTAATCCCTATGTATATTTAGACAAATGGAGGTCATTTAGTTGCTCCAATGGCCATTGGAGGGATGCCCACCTGCCAACGTCAAGGCAGACCCCCCTAAGCGGGTCCTAACACTGACCCTTCAGCCTGCTTCCTTGAGCTTCTGGCAAAGATATCTCTAATGAGACAGAAAGGGGTATTTTTATATACACCCCTTTCCTTATTAACCCTTAATAGGGAACACGTGGGATGGGTAGCAGCATTGTAACCAGGCTGTGTGATGCAAAGTAAATACAAATACAAAAAGAGAAGTCCTGCGCTTAAGCAGCAAGGACTACAACACACATCAGCCCCAATATATAGTAAAAACCAAAGAAAAGAAAATGTATATTTTAAAGTATTATTTAGATAGTACTTAACTCCAGTAAGATTAAAAATGATTAATGGCGGCAATGATAAATGTTGGAGATGCTGGAAATCCCAGGGCTCCTTTGCTGACATTTGGTGGGAATGCAAGCAGATGGAGTGGTCATGGAATAAATTATTGTCCTTAATATTGTCCTTAATATTCACCTCAAGAGTCCTGCACAGCCTTAGGAGAAAGGGGATGTGACGAACCCTGCTGCATAGGCCTGTATTGCGGGTTCATCTGTTCTCCTTGGATTCGTGGATTTCCTGTCCGTACGCTGTTGTTTTTTTGCGTTCTCTAAAGTACCGAGTAAAACTACCGAACATCGGCCACCCAGGAGAGGAGTGTGCGGCTCATTAACACCTTGACCACAAATTAGAACGCTGTGGTTAGCCGCAAACACCTCTCCATTCCATCGTACGGGTGGTCGTCGTTCGTATGCCGACCACGAGGCGGCGGCCATTTTGGACACGAGGCGAATCAGCGGTGTTCGGTGCGAAACCCATGGATCTAAAAACGGACTCTTTATCTACCGAACACCGCTGGAGACGGCCGTCTCCCCTCCTATTCCCTGGGAGGCATACGAACCCTGTTCCGTTCAGGGGTTTCCTTCATCCGTAGGAACTTACCCAGATAGCCGTCCCATGGAGTCATTCGTGTACCGAAGGACTTATGAGAGACTTTGACTCCATGGCGATTGGACTGTGTACTTCGGATCTGAGCGCTATTCGGTAGGAATATGCCCTCAGATTCAGGCTATCTGGGGATACGTGACACGAACACTATGGATTCGGTACTTCGGATTTTATGTATTTTATTGCACTTTTTGTGTTTGTGTTTAAAATGGCGATGGTTCCTATCCTCGGAGTTAATTAGGTTTCTCCCTAATTATCTCCAGGATAGGAAGAGATGTATTATGGGTAAAATGGGGAGGGCTTGTGTTATAGCCACTGCGATTGGCTACTGTCTAATATATTTTACAGTCTTCCACCAGGTCCCCTAGGGGAGTGTCTACCTGGTGGAGACCTGCATAAATACTGGGCAGGTAGCCCCCATTAAACATATTCTGCTTGACCTTCAAAACGGAGCTTTGTCTCGTTTGTGGAGGGATTGACTATTGGGACAGCGTTTTCGTTTATTTATAGCTGTGGAAGGATTTCGGATGAATTGCTGATCGGGAGTTACCGTGTTCGTATGCTCCGGTCGGGAGTTTTATGATCGGCTATGCTGGAATTGCATTTCTGGAGAAAGGGGAATATCGACTAAACGGCGGCTTCACTCTCCAGGCGGTGAGTGTCGTAACAATTGGTGGCAAGCGACGGGATGAATCCCACCGCCCTGAAGGCCAGCTACACACCCCGGATTGGAAATGCAATATGAGGAGTTAAGGCGTGCTACCCTTAAAGACATTTTGGAGCGCAGAGGACGATCAGCGAGCAATCTCAAGAAAAGAGAGATTATTGCTATATTGGTGGAGATGGATACAGCACAGGGAAGGGAGATAGCTAATGTGCCTGGCCTGCTGGATCTAACACCCGAGGAAATAGCGTTTAACCGGGCAGTTCAGATAAGGCTGGCACACTTTGGCCCCAACCCTGCAGCGGATATTGTGGTTCAAGTACAAGCCGCAGTAGCAGCACAACAGGCGCTCCAGAGAAGCGGAGCTGCAGCAGCAGAGGTACCCCATAATAACAATGGGAAGAAAAAGGTACCCTTTGCTGCTTTTAAAAACTTTATTGAGACTGAAGGAGAGATAGACGGGTTCCTGGCGGACTTTGAACGACAGTGTGCTTTACACCAGGTGCCCGCAGAAGAATGGGTTCCTATCCTCTCTGGGAAATTATCCGGCCGGGCCAGTGAAGCTTTTCGGGCCATCCCAGAGGAGGAACTCACTAGCTACCGGACAGTAAAAGATGCCCTTTTGACCCGGTACGCTGTTACTCCTGAGGCGTACCGGAGGCGATTCCGAGACAATAATAAGCAGGCTGGTGATTCCTATGTGGAATGGGCATGCCGGGTACACCGCACGGCAACCCACTGGATGGCAGGGTGTCGAGCGGTAACTGGGGAAGAGGTGCTGCAAGTGTTCCTGCTAGAACACTGCTTTGACAAATTACCTGCAGGAGTTCGAGAGTGGGTCAGGGATTGTAAACCCGCTACCTTCCATGAAGCTGCTCGTCTGGCTGACGAATACACTGATGCCCGTAAGCTCGATCAGACAGCAGCCAAGGTCCCTGCCCGAGTGGAATACAAACCGGCAGCACCTCCAACCACCAACCTATATCACCCCCCAGCACAACGTACCCCCGCTGTACCGCCAGCAACCAACCATGGGCAGTCAGCCCGATTCAACAAACGGGGTTACTCCAACCAGGTCCAGTGCTTTGGGTGCAAGCAGATGGGACATAAAAGACCAGAATGCCCTTTAAACCACGCCAACCAAGCACCATCCTGGAGAAACCCAGCCGGCGGAGCCCAGCAGCCACCTCAACCTTCTGCTCACTGCCTTGAGCAGGAGGAGTTTTGGGGTTTCCTACACGAAGCAGACCCAGTTCACGCAGCTCAGCAGGACAACCGCCAACACCACAGGCAGACCGTTAAGTTGAACGGGAAAGAGGTCACTGGTCTAAGAGACACCGGAGCTACTATGACCTTACTTCAAAAGAACCTGGTTTCGGAACACCAACACACCGGGAACACTGTGGCAGTAAGGGTGGCAGGAGGCGCCGTGTTCCGTCTGCCTGTTGCCCGGGTTCATTTGGACTGGGGAGCGGGAGCTGGACATGTGAATGTGGGGGTTATGAAGGACTTGCCTGCCGATGTTTTGCTGGGAAATGATTTGGCCCCTCTGATTTCTGCCTATGCTACTATGGGGCCTGGCGAAGCCAATCCCGTGACTACCCGTGCTCAGACCCGTGCTGCTGGAACCGGCCCACCTGCTGCTGAGACCCAGGTAAGACCCGATTCCCCGACTGACACCCCAGGGCAGACGTTAGCTAGTTGGGATTCCCCGGAGGAGTTCGGGAGGGAAACCCAGACAGATCCATCTCTCCAGAGGTATAGAGGCAGAGCAGACACTGGAGAGGAAGGAGCAGAGGGGGAGCGGTATGAGTGGGTGGGGGACAGGTTATATCGGATCCCTAAGCCGTCCCAGAAAAGTATTGCCCCTCCGCCGAATCGACAGCTGGTAGTGCCCGCGAAATACCGGCGGGAGATTCTGCGGATAGGGCATTGTAACGGATCACCTGGCACCCCGACTGGGTACCTCCGTTGATGGATGCTCCTAGCGCTTCTTGAGGATTCCAAGCACTCTAGCCGACAACACAACCACCGCAGGACGAACCTCTCTTCCTTCCAGAGCGAAGCAGGAACGAGCTCTTAAAAGAGCTTAGGAGTGATTATAGCAAGGGAATATGCAGAGCATAGCAATCCCTTGTAGCAGATTCCCCCAATAAGAGACAGGACTCCAAATTGAGGGTGAAGTAGAACTGACAAAATCTTTATTTTACTTGGGACTAGCCAATTTGGTCATTACATTAACATTGCTGTGAAAACTCAATAAAATTACAAACAGTCAAATCATAGCAGGCAACATTCAGTGACTTATTATAACATAATTACATATTTATAAATAGGTGGGGAAGACCATAATTAACACAAATGTCTCTCCTGCATGCAGAATTAGCGATATGCAAATCTTCCCGAATATGCAAATTACCAGTCTTGCTATTCAGGTAGTGCATATTACTGTTGCTACCAACAGAGGGCACTACACAAGCTCCATAGCCAAATCCACCTAAGGGGTAGCAATCCTCAGCAGTACAGGAGAGCAGGCAATACATCTCAGGGGCCATAGTCACATGGCAGGAGGCTGGCAATCAGTCTTCTCCATTGCCCAGTGGCAAGGCTGGTACCGCCACATTTCTCCCCTTTTCCAAACAGACTAACAGGGTATCTGACCTCCTGCCGGTCAGTGCCCTGGTTAGTCCAGCAACCCACCCACGAAGCACAAACAGTAATACAGCCTACCCACAATACATGGTTACTACACCTGGGTAAAAGATTAGCTCGTCCATGTCCAGGTGCCTCAACAAGGCTGTGTGGGGTACTGATAGGCTGCCTTGGTGGGTTGCTGAGTGCCAGCGCTACCACGGGAGTAGCCTGGTTGGAGCCATGCTGAAAAGAAGAGTTGGTAGGCTCCTCTCTCGGGATCTGGGGCTGCTGCTGGAGGGGGAGACCGACTGTCTCCCCTTTGGTTACATAGTCCTGCTGCTGGAGGGGGAGACCGACTGTCTCCCCTTTGGCTAAACAGCCCTGCTGCTGGTGGACAGGACCGACTGTCCCTACCCCTAGTGGTGCATGTGCAGAGACCACGGTCCCATCTGCACTGTTGTGGAGCTTACTGTCTCCCCTTGGTGGGTTAAGCTGCTGCTGGGGAGAGGGGGTAACAAGCTCCTCTCCCATACATACTTTCAGCTGCTGGGGAGAGGGGGTAACAAGCTCCTCTCCCATACATACTTTCAGCCGCTGGGGAGAGAGACTAACTGTCTCCTCTCCTAATGACACACACTGCTGCTGGGGAGGAAGGACGACACCTTCAGCTCCCTGTAACACACACTGCCGCTGGGGAGGAAGGACTGCACCTTCGGCTCCCTGAGACTCACTGGACTGCTGGGGAGAGGGACCAACTGTCTCCTCTCCTAAGGACACACACTGCCGCTTGGGAGGAAGGACTGCACCTTCGGCTCCCTGAAACTCACTGGACTGCTGGGAAGAGGGACCAACTGTCTCCTCTCCTAAGGACACACACTGCCGCTGGGGAGGAAGGACGGCACCTTCAGCTCCCTGGGATACATACTGCCGCTGGGGATCTGGGCCGACTGCCCAGCATCCCTGTAGGGCCGGTAGAGAGACCTCGGTCCCATCTCCACCTGCCAGCTGGGTGTCTTCCCAGGACAAGTCAATAAGATCTTCCATCTCTGGTGCTGGTTGGGACATATGTGGTACAGTACCAAGGTCCCCTGATAACAGGCTTGGTTGCTGGGGAGGAAGAACTAAACTCAATGCTTCCGGTGGCATACAGTCAATAAGCCCCATCATGTCAGAGACAGGCGGCGTTATACATTGGAATAGGCAAACATAATCCTGTTCTAGTTCCCACTCCCGGTTGGCAAGAAAAGATAGATCTGGCTGAATGGCATCGATCTCCGTAAGGTCCCAGTTGTCTGCCCGCTCAGCTCGGATGGACCAGAAGCGAGCAATGTCGGTGTCTCCGAACCAGAGACTAGTTTCAATAGTATCCCACAACAAACCAGGGCCATCGTAGTCTTCCCCCTCAATACACTTGTACTCGATCAGCCATGGGTAGAGGTGGTAAGCATGCCACCGCAGGGCCCGATAGGAATCATCCAGCCACACCTCAGTCTCAACTAGCGTCTCCAGTTCGCTTACCCATTCCTCTGAGGGCTGGTTTCCCAATAATGGCATCCGCAGCTCTAGTTGTTCTGCTTGGCGCTGGTTAGTGGTCAGGATTTCCTGGAACCGGAAGGGTCGAATTTCGTCGATGTCCTCCTTCCAGAGATCGGTACGAAGCGCCACCCTCCACTCTGTCTCTTTTTCCTCTGGGATAGGATACTCCATACTGCGCATCACATCCTGTAGTCGCTGCTGGAGCCTGGCATCAAAGGGAGATACTGCACGGCATTCCATCTCTGAAGTAGTGCTGGTTTTCCCAAGGCTAGGAAGCCATCCCACCGCTGCCACCAATGTAACGGATCACCTGGCACCCCGACTGGGTACCTCCGTTGATGGATGCTCCTAGCGCTTCTTGAGGATTCCAAGCACTCTAGCCGACAACACAACCACCGCAGGACGAACCTCTCTTCCTTCCAGAGCGAAGCAGGAACGAGCTCTTAAAAGAGCTTAGGAGTGATTATAGCAAGGGAATATGCAGAGCATAGCAATCCCTTGTAGCAGATTCCCCCAATAAGAGACAGGACTCCAAATTGAGGGTGAAGTAGAACTGACAAAATCTTTATTTTACTTGGGACTAGCCAATTTGGTCATTACATTAACATTGCTGTGAAAACTCAATAAAATTACAAACAGTCAAATCATAGCAGGCAACATTCAGTGACTTATTATAACATAATTACATATTTATAAATAGGTGGGGAAGACCATAATTAACACAAATGTCTCTCCTGCATGCAGAATTAGCGATATGCAAATCTTCCCGAATATGCAAATTACCAGTCTTGCTATTCAGGTAGTGCATATTACTGTTGCTACCAACAGAGGGCACTACACAAGCTCCATAGCCAAATCCACCTAAGGGGTAGCAATCCTCAGCAGTACAGGAGAGCAGGCAATACATCTCAGGGGCCATAGTCACATGGCAGGAGGCTGGCAATCAGTCTTCTCCAATGCCCAGTGGCAAGGCTGGTACCGCCACAGGCATGATGTCCCGCTAGCCGGACATCTAGGGTCCCGCCGCACAGGCCATAGGATTATGCAGAACTTTTTTTGGCCAGGGATTAACCAGGCTGTGCGGATATATTGTAGCACGTGTGACACTTGTCAACGGGTAGGGAAGCGGGGGGACCACCCAAAAGGTAGGCTTATGTCGATGCCTATTATTGGGGAGCCCTTTGCCCGCATAGCCGTTGATATTGTGGGTCCACTGGCCAGGGCTAGTCCATCTGGTAAGAAATACATTCTCACCGTGGTGGACTATGCCACTCGCTACCCAGAGGCAGTAGCGCTGTCTAACATAGAGGCAGAGACAGTTGCTGATGCCCTGGTTAGGATTTTTACCAGGGTCGGGTTCCCCCAAGAGATTCTCTCTGACCAGGGAACCCAATTTACCGCTGTGCTCACCCAGCAGCTGTGGAGGGTATGCGGCATTAAACCGATACTTAGTTCCCCATACCATCCACAGACTAACGGTCTCTGCGAGCGATTTAATGGCACCCTCAAACAGATGCTGAGGACCTTTTCTGACACTTGCCGAGACTGGGAGCGATTCCTGCCTCATCTGTTGTTTGCCTACAGAGAGGTGCCCCAGGAATCTACTGGGTTCTCCCCCTTTGAGCTGCTTTATGGGAGAAGGGTCCGCGGACCTTTAGATCTCATTAGAGGCCACTGGGAGGGGGAGACAGAGCAGGAAGGTACCCCCATAGTACCGTATGTTCTGGAACTTCGGGACCGCATGGAGAAACTGTCTCTGATGGTAAGAGAGAACCTCCAGGTGGCCCAGGGGAGACAGAAGGAATGGTACGATCGGGGTGCCCGACAGCGAGTATTCCAGGTTGGGCAGAAGGTACTAGTGCTCAAACCTGTGAAGGCGAACAAGATGCAGGCATCTTGGCAGGGCCCGTATAAAGTATTAGCCCAGGTGTGCGATACTACGTACCTTATAGCCAGCTGTTCAGATGACAGGATCCAGCGATCCTTTCATGTGAACATGCTAAAGGAGTATCAGGAACGACCTGAGGATGTAGCCGCAGTGTGTGCCCCCGCTGCAGACGACACCGAAAGCTTGCCCTTACCCGACCTATTAGCCAGAGGTGCCCAGACGGATTTGACTGAGCTCGTGCAGCTAGGGGACAGGTTAAGCCCCGCGGAGAAGGAACAGGCGAAACAGCTTCTGTGGGAGAAGCAGGCGACGTTCTCCCAAGAACCCGGCTACACTACCCTAGCTGTACATAAGGTAGAGACCCCTGGACAGAACCCCTTATGACAGCCCCCTTACCGTATCCCTGAAGCAGTCCGAGAAGGAATGCGGAAGGAGATAGAGGAGATGACCCAGCTTGGGGTCATCGAGCACTCCGATAGCCCTTGGGCCTCCCCTGTAGTCCTGGTGCCTAAGAAAGATGGGACCACCCGGTTCTGTGTGGACTACAGGAGGCTCAACGAGCGGACCACCACTGACGCCTACCCGATGCCACGGGTAGACGAATTATTAGACCGCATTGCCAGGGGACGCTACCTGACCACCATAGACCTGTGTAAGGGCTACTGGCAGATTCCCCTGGCCAAGGACGCCATCCCCAAGTCGGCCTTCGTCACCCCCTTTGGCTTATACCAATTTAAGGTTATGCCATTTGGGATGAAGAACGCCCCAGCTACCTTCCAACGGATGGTGGATAGGCTCCTTGATGGCTTCCAGGAATTTGCTTGTGCATACCTGGATGATATTGCGATCTACAGTGAGTCCTGGGAGGAACACCTAGTACACGTAGGGGTAGTACTGGATAAAATTCGGGCCGCTGGCCTGACGTTGAAGCCAGAAAAGTGTCATCTAGGTATGGCTGAGGTACAATACTTGGGTCACAGGGTGGGGTGTGGGAACCAGAGACCAGAGCCGGCCAAGATAGAGGCAGTAGCGAACTGGCCCACACCTATCACTAAGACCCAGGTATTGGCCTTCCTAGGGACTGCAGGGTATTACAGACGCTTTGTCCCCGACTATAGCTCGATAGCTAAACCCCTGACAGACCTGACTAAGAAGAACCTCCCTAAGCAGGTCCTGTGGTCTCCAGCTTGTGAAGCTGCGTTTCAAGCACTTAAGCAGGCCCTCGTGAATGCCCCTGTCCTGGCTGCCCCACTTCCTAACAAACGTTTTCTCGTCCATACAGATGCTTCCATGTATGGACTGGGGGCTGTGCTAAGCCAGGTCGGGGAGGATGGAGGAGAACACCCTGTCGCATATCTCAGTCGAAAGCTGTTACCCCGGGAAGTGAGTTATGCGGCAGTGGAGAAAGAATGTTTGGCCCTGGTCTGGGCATTGAAGAAATTGAGTCCCTATTTGTATGGACAGGAATTTTCCCTTATCACGGACCACAATCCCCTTGTTTGGCTTAACCGGGTCTCGGGAGACAATGGTAGACTGCTGCGGTGGAGTTTAGCATTACAACCATATAACTTCACCATCAGCTACCGACCCGGTAAGCAGAATGGGAATGCAGATGGATTATCCCGGCAAACCGACGTCCTTGCTACTTCCTAGTCCGGTCATCCCCACGTTGACCCGCTAAAGGGCCAAGCCGGGTCTGCCGGAGTGTTCCACAAGGGGGGAGCCGTGTGACGAACCCTGCTGCATAGGCCTGTATTGCGGGTTCATCTGTTCTCCTTGGATTCGTGGATTTCCTGTCCGTACGCTGTTGTTTTTTGCGTTCTCTAAAGTACCGAGTAAAACTACCGAACATCGGCCACCCAGGAGAGGAGTGTGCGGCTCATTAACACCTTGACCACAAATTAGAACGCTGTGGTCAGCCGCAAACACCTCTCCATTCCATCGTACGGGTGGTCGTCGTTCGTATGCCGACCACGAGGCGGCGGCCATTTTGGACACGAGGCGAATCAGCGGTGTTCGGTGCGAAACCCATGGATCTAAAAACGGACTCTTTATCTACCGAACACCGCTGGAGACGGCCGTCTCCCCTCCTATTCCCTGGGAGGCATACGAACCCTGTTCCGTTCAGGGGTTTCCTTCATCCGTAGGAACTTACCCAGATAGCCGTCCCATGGAGTCATTCGTGTACCGAAGGACTTATGAGAGACTTTGACTCCATGGCGATTGGACTGTGTACTTCGGATCTGAGCGCTATTCGGTAGGAATATGCCCTCAGATTCAGGCTATCTGGGGATACGTGACACGAACACTATGGATTCGGTACTTCGGATTTTATGTATTTTATTGCACTTTTTGTGTTTGTGTTTAAAATGGCGATGGTTCCTATCCTCGGAGTTAATTAGGTTTCTCCCTAATTATCTCCAGGATAGGAAGAGATGTATTATGGGTAAAATGGGGAGGGCTTGTGTTATAGCCACTGCGATTGGCTACTGTCTAATATATTTTACAGTCTTCCACCAGGTCCCCTAGGGGAGTGTCTACCTGGTGGAGACCTGCATAAATACTGGGCAGGTAGCCCCCATTAAACATATTCTGCTTGACCTTCAAAACGGAGCTTTGTCTCGTTTGTGGAGGGATTGACTATTGGGACAGCGTTTTCGTTTATTTATAGCTGTGGAAGGATTTCGGATGAATTGCTGATCGGGAGTTACCGTGTTCGTATGCTCCGGTCGGGAGTTTTATGATCGGCTATGCTGGAATTGCATTTCTGGAGAAAGGGGAATATCGACTAAACGGCGGCTTCACTCTCCAGGCGGTGAGTGTCGTAACAGGGGACATTTCACAATTTGCCACTAGTGGTAACTTGTACAGGGAAGGCTGGTCCCCAGCTTCGGATCCAAATCTGATCCAATCCGTCCCTTTTTCACTGGCACCACCACACCACCACAATTCATCAGGATAAGGTTTTGTCTTCTACCTACTAAAAATAAATGTATTACCACTTGTGACTGCTTCTTCTTGTAGGACAGAATCAATTCCACTGAGTGCTCCCAACACCATCTTTACAAAGATGCATTTGGCTCACAGCCCATTAGTAATCATTATATGATGAAGAACTTGGGTCTACTGGTACGCCATGGGTTCATTATTATTCTATGTTTAATTTATAAACTTGTAAAATATCCTTTAGTCCTTGTGTTGACGTGTGTGTTTCTCAGGTTGTCATCTACTTCCTGTCTGTGAACTATTATTACTATTATAATGATAGCTCATATCAATGGTTTAATAATCCTTGAATAATTTGGTACTGCCTATATTATATGCTTTAATGTAGTTAATTCTTAACTTTTCATGAAAAGGCCTCATTGTCTTTCAGAATCTTATGGCATCACACTGTGCTATTCATGCCAATGCTCAACCACAGATTAATTCAAAGCCAATACATGCATCAACAGTTCTGCAGGTCAACACTATTCCCAGAATACTTGCTGTGAAACTAAACACTCAACTACAGCTTTTATATTATTTAATATTATTGCAGTACAGGTTATACAGAGTACATACAACATAACATAACAAGGTTCTTATATTTTAAAGATATCTATAGTGTTAAACGTTATCAGTGATCTAAAGGTTTTTCTTTACGATATAATTATTTGTTAGCCATTGTTTAATGCGACCAGCCAGCATGGCAGTCAGGCCCCGCATCCGTATTCTTTTATTTCTAATACATCTGTGCACCCTTTAAAACATATTCGTTGCTAAATCAAAGTTCACTGAAGACAACAAAAATACAGGCATTCGGATTTGGAAGATTTCAGCTGAATTTAGGTTTACCAGCTGTTTATATATACATTTTTTTGTTTTTTAAATTACAAATCTCAAATGCACCACATGGACATATAAATGAGCAATTGACTAGCACAGTGACTGAACAAGTTCAGGTATTTGAAGTTCTGCCTTGGCACCAAAAAATAAATAGATAAATCATGGGAAAAAAAGATGATCGATGGCTATAGGACAGCTACATGTAGATTGTATTCACAAATCAAATAAGGAGACCAATAGAAGAAAAAAAAATGAGAAGCAGTAAAAAAATAAATCTACATTTATATTTTAATCAATATATAAATATATCACTTTATTTTTTTACTGCTCCTCCTTTTTACATCTATTGGCTACTTCTTCTCACTTGATCTATCAGTCAAATGGAAAATGCACTACATCTGTGTATATTTTGCAGTGCCCATTTTCTGACCCTTTTTGGTTTGTCTGAATGTTTACCCAAATATTTTTCCATGGACAACATTATGTAACTGTTCAAAAGGAAGTAAATGAAAATATCAAAATCCAAGTAATTTTGTGATAGTCTAAATTTGAGCCTAATCTAAAACGTGATTTGTTCTCAAAAAAGGCTTAATTTGCAAAAACTTTACTTCAAAAAGAACAATACAGAAAAGTGTTGGTGCCAACAATATGGAAACCATAAACAACAAAGACTTCTTGATCAGTAAATGTTTACAATATTATTTTTCCTTATAAGAGAATACAATATTTTCCTTGAATACAAAAAAAAAGAATAATTTACAAACTCAGTTCCAGACTTCTCACCTATAATTAAACACCATTCTAACACCCCACAATTTCTGGAATATATTGTTGCAAATAAGGTAATTTATCAAATTTCTTGTATTGGAATTATTGCACTAGGGATGAGGATAGTTTGGACACACTCATTATAGTTTGGTGCATCTGAATTTAACTTTTATGAAAAAATTGACCCAGTGCTTTATAATTGGCCACAATATTCACAGAGGATGGTATGTGTTTTTTTGGGTTATTGGTTAACAAAATACGAGTGACCTTTGTGAGCATCTAATTCTATGGGACTTCTAGTGTCAAATCAGAGATTTTGTTTTTACTTTTATTTTATGAATGACCTCAGGACATGATTCTCCAGCAGCAAAACTATATATAGCTTATATTTATTAAAAAACTAAATACAACTGTAATTCTGCTCAGCTTAAAGCTTCTTCAAGGGAAGCAGCATAATTGCTGGAGGATCGGATGGCATACTGATGTAACTCATACAAATGTCGTTAAAATTCTTTAGGGTCTGCCAAAATGTGGATGCTGGCACAATTTTAAAGCTGTTAAATATTACTGAGTCATCTAAGGTAGTTTGTCTTTGTACCTAAGTCAGCCATATAACTGTATTTTATTATATCTCTCACACACATATATTACATATTCTTTTAAAGATACTTTTATTTAATTAGACTTGCTATGCCAGGACAACTCCAGATGCAAATATAGCAGCAGTCATATATAATCAAAATATTATTTTGTCCATTACGTATGTGTCAATGTTCTCCTTTTACAAATAGATAAAAATGCATTCATCATTTGGCACTAGAGTTGAACAAGGTTGATCCAAAATTGCTCCTATAATATAGAAATATAGATTTGTATTACTATTCCAATGTTTTCCCCTCTATTGGTCTCTTCTTATTTGATTTGTAAATAAAATCGACATTTAGTGGCTGTTTCTTAGCAATCAATCAGCTTTCTTTTTTTTTTTTAACGATCAGCTCTTTTTCTGACTAAATGGGTGGAATTATGAATCACAAATCAAGCGAAAACAGGGTTCCGTACAGTCAAATGATTTGCTTTGCCCGAGTTCAGATGAACTGCATAACAAAACAAATTTCCATGTCATGTCAACTGCAGACAGCAGTCTCAAACCATTCTTTTGAGAAACAAAATAGAAAGTGTTTAGTTGATTCTTTGCACTGTTCTGGAGGAGTAAGACAGAGGGAAGAAACTGTGCAGGGCCTTTGTTAGCCCAGCAACATGTAGGTGTGTACATGAGTTGATGAAAGTTTTCAATGCACTCCTGGCTTGGACTGGCTGCCTGGACTATTGCCATGTTGACTGCAATATCTGAGGTGAACAGGGTAATCATGACATTCATAACTTACACCAATTGTCATTAGTAGCAATGGTGTCAGTGGTGAACAGAGTATTTGTCTCTGTGAATACTCCTTCATACCATGCAGATCATACTGATGGAGATTGCAGAGATACTATGAGACATCTTAAAACACCAACAGCCTCCATCTACCAGTCTATATACTTCATGCTCCATATGAGTTGGAATGCCACACTGAGATCCGGGAGTTTTGTGCACACAAAAAGGACCATTCATTTGTACTTGTCTCCCAGGTAATACATTTGAAAGCCCTCCCATGATAACCCATGTGTAATCTTCATTTCCATGCTTAATTGGCATTTTTTATGTTAATACAAGTTATGATATTATTTACTTTTGTAATTGGTCAATAACTACATAAGTAATGAAATATATTTTACTCATTTGCAATCAACCCTGTGTATATACACCAAGTCGATTAGGCATTTTAAAAATAAAAAAATACAATAAAATGGGGGCGTGGCCTGGTGGCTCGACGGAGCGGTCGCAGGGGTTGCAGCTGCGACCGGGTTCGTCACTCCAGGGGGCCCGACCGCCCTGCAGACCCCTGCGACCGGGTGCCTGCCATCAACATTTGCGGCCCCGGCCCGCACGGCAAACTGCCAGGGCCGCCGTCCAAGGGGTCAATGCGGTCAGGGCCACCCAATGGATATGGATTGACAGGGGGGCCGGTCAGCGCTGGGCGCTTTAACTGCGCAACCGGGCTCCATGTGAGGAGATCATCAATGCTGGGAGGAAGTGACTGCACGTCACTCCTCCCAGCTAACACACACACAGACCGCACGGGAGGAAGACCAGAGATTCAGAGTGGGATCTCTGACTCCCATCAACCTGAGCCACCACTGGACCCCACGGAAAGTCACCCTCCTGCACCTAAAAGGTTGGAAACAGGTTATATATTTTGTGTGTTTGTGTGTGTTTGTTTGTATATCTGTGTCTGTCTGTATGTATGTATGTGTGCCTGTCTGTTTGTATGTATGTGTCTTTATGTATGTCTTGTGTGTGTGTGTGTGTCTGTCTGTATGTATGTGTCTGTCTGTCTGTATGTATATGTCTTTGTATGTATGTATGTCTTGTGTGTGTATCTGTCTGCATGTATGTATGTATGTGTGTGTCTGTATGTGTCTGTGTCTATCTGTATGTATGTATGTGTGCCTGTCTGTTTGTATATATGCGTGTCTTGTTTGTGTGTGTGTGTGTGTGTGTGTGTGTCTATGTATGTATGTGTTATGTTTCCTATGGATTTGGAGTGGAACTCAACTGCAAAAATATAATTAGGAGAACCCTCAGGGTTTTTTAGATTAGTAACGAATTTAGATGGAACAATTCCTCATTAAGGAGTTTTACGAGAAGGAGGATTGTAGAGAACAGTTCTTGTAATTTAAAGGAATACAATATGAAGATCATTTGAAGATAACAGTTCATGAATCTTTACTGAACACAATATGAAGATAGTATGAAGATAACAGTTCATGTAACCTTAATGAATACAGTATGAAGGTAGATTGATGAGAAGAGTTCATGTAGCTTAAGGAATACATAATTAAGTTAGATTGGTGAGATGAGTCCTGTAACCTTAAGGAACATGACATGTAGATAGTTTGATGATAAGAGTTCCTGTAGCTTTAAGGAATACAATAGGTAGATGGTTTGAAGATAAGATCTCCTGTAGCTTTAAGGAACATGACATGCAGATAGTTTGATGAGAAGAGTTCCTGTAGCATTAAGGAATACAATATGTAGAGTGTTTGATGAGAAGAGTTCCTATAGCTTTAAGGAATACAATCTGTAGAGTGTTTGATGAGAAGAGTTCCTGTAGCTTTAAGGAATACAATATGTAGAGTGTTTGATGAAAAGAGTTCCTGCAGCTTTAAGGAATACAATATGTAGAGGGTTTGATGAGAAAAGTTCCCTTAGCTTTAAGGAATACAATATGTAGAGAGTTTTGATGAGAGAGTTCCTGTAGCGTTAATGAATACAATATGTAGATAGTTTGATGAAAAGAGTTCATGTAGCTATAAGGAATAAAATATGTAGAGAGTTTGATGAGAGAGTTCCTGTAGCTTTAGGGAATACCATATGTACTAATTGAACTAAGGAGGCACGGAAAATAATTAAGCAGTAAGTATTGAAGTGCCAGTAGGAGGATTAATCCAAATCTATAACTTGCCGTTACTTGGAAGGTTTCACAAAGCAGTAAGTATTCCAAAGGTAATCCAAGATCAATAGAAGGAGGATGGAGATCCAAGGTATAAACAGTCCAGGCTCAGTACACGTTCAGAAGTTCAGCGAGAGATTGTTTGTACCGATCAGAAGTTCAGGAAGCTTCAAAATAACCAAGCACTTTGAATCTGGCGCGGCTCCTCTATGTAGCGTGAGGAAGCCGCATCATAGAAGGGGGCGTGTCATTGTTCCGTGAACCCAGAAGTGTCGGATTATCGGAGAAGCCGATAGTTACGTTCTGACAGTATGTGTGCCTGTCTGTCTGTTTGTATGTATGTGTGCCTGCCTGTTTGTATGTGTCTTTGTATGTATGTTTGTCGTGTGTGTCTGTCTATGTCTGTCTGTATGTGTGTGTGCCTGTCTGTGTCTGTCTGTATGTGTGTGTGCCTGTCTGTTTTTATGTATGTGTCTTTATATGTATGTTTGTCTTGTGTGTGTCTGTATGTATGTGTGCCTGTCTGTCTGTTTGTATGTATGTGTCTTTGTATGTATCTGTCTGTATGTGTGTGTCTGTCGGGGTAGAGAGTTAGAAGGGGGGAAGAGGAGGGGAGAGGAGGGGAAGGGGGGCCCCATGGATCAGTTTTGCACCGGGGCCCCATGGGTTATGTGTACGCCACTGCATGAGCTGTTAGCTCCTCAACAAACTGACCCAACAAAGCGATTATAATAGCACTGTATTATAATAGCCTCAACGGCTCCCTCAATCAGCATGACATCGATATCAGTGAAAAAACTGAGGCAAAAATAAAACCTTGCTACAAATCTTGGTGCTGACATCGCCACACTCTCAACATGCTGTGATCACTGGTGGCCTACTAAGACCATAGTGATCTTACTTCAGTCACCCCTGCAACAGACCTCATTGCAGGCGGACATCACGAAAATGGCGCGTGACATACAAACGGATATACAAGCGCTGGGAGACAGAACCGCACATCTCGAAAATAAAACAGAAGAAATCATATCAGCACATCATATACTAGCAGATGCTTATACCGAGATGAATGTGAAACTGGACTGCCTTACTGACAAAGTGGCAGGCCATGAGGACAGAGACAGGCGCAACAACGTACGCCTTCGTGGAATAATAGAAAACATGGCACAGACCACCACATCACCACTGTGGAAGACGGCAAGTAACTTCTCAAGGAATGGAATATCACCATACTGCAGCAACATTGCCAAGATGGCGGGAAAGAACCTCAACGATCTCCATGCAAGGTTCTGAATGACTGGAGCATACTATCCACAGCTAAGTGACTTTACTGCATACACAATACTCCTACCTTACACACCAGCTAGCATGTTACCATCATACGTTGATGTCACCTGAATTTTTTTTTCTAAGTTATTTCTTGTTCCTACCTACATATGTTCAATTTACTGGACCCAAGGTTCAGAATTGGGCCCGGGCAGTGCGGCACACACAACTCCTTTAGGCTACCAGGGGTTCAGTAGCCCGCTGCTAGCCACCCCCCCTCTAAGCTCACTAGAGCCATGTTTTTACTGTCCAAGCCACACGGCACTCCCATTGACGGTTTTCTGTATATAGTTCTAACAGTTCAATTGTTTTATTTTAATGCGCTATATAATCTCAAAGCTGACCCAGGAACAACGCCGCCCCCTGCTAGTGCCATACAAGATTTCCTGTCACAGGTGGACCTCCCTAAGTTGTCACCTAAAGACATCGACTCTATCGTCATGCCATTCACTACCCAGGAAATTGAGAAAGCAATCAAATGTTTACCCAAACACAAAGCACCTGGCACAGATGGCTACACTAACCTATACTACCAAACTTACACACATATCCTATCCCCACACCTAACTATGCTTTTTATTGACTGCTTCTCAAAGGGGACCTTACCCCCAGAGATGCTGCAGGCCCACATTTCCACCTTATCGAAACCAGGCAAGACCCCGACACAATGCCAACATTTCAGACCCATCTCGCTTCTAAATGGGGATTTTAAACTGTACACCAAACTTTTTGCAAACCAACTTTCCAACATCCTCCTAAGATTGACACACAATGATCAATCTGGCTTCGTACGAACAAGACAAGGCTCAGACAACACCAGCAAAATTCGAAATATCCTAACACATATACATAGCATGCGGGGCAAAAGTCTCCTAGCGCTTGACGTGAAGAAGGCCTTTGACAGACTGAACTAGGACTATATGAAACACGTCCTGAACACTTTCGGCTCCAATAATCTCTGGCATTATGGCCCTTTACAATGCCCCGACAGCACAGGTATCTAATGCGGGCTTCCTGTCCACCCCTTTCAACATCTCCAATGGAACCCGACAAGGTTGCACCCTGTACCCACTACTATTTGTCCTGTCACTGAAGTCACTGGCGTACATAATCAAACACGACCCCACTATCAAGGGCATCAAGTTATGCTCGACAGAATACAAACTCTCTATGTTCACGGGTGATATTCTGCTAACATTGAGCAACGCGTCCATATTTTTACCCGTGTTATTACAGCTCCTGGAAATGTACGGCAAACTAGCATACTATAATTTAAACCAAACTAAAACACAAGCACTGCCCATAGGCCTCCCTCAAGCCCACATTCAAAAACGTACAAAAACGTATGACTTTGATTGGAGAAGCGACTATATTACTTACTTAGGGGTAAAAATCTCACCCACAATAGACAAAATATTTAATTATAACTATAAACCACTACTCAACCTCTGCAAAAAAGGATGCCTCTATTGGAAATCAGTTAAGTTATCATGGTTGGGTGGCATAAACACCATTAAAATGATTCTCTTTCCAAAATTGCTGTACATATTTCGTCTACTACACATCCATGTCCCACCAATGTTTCTTAACAAACTCCAACAGGCTCTGTCCTCCTTCATCTGGGAATCCCGCAAACCAAGACTCTCCCAACACTTTTTGCAGAGACGGGCGGAAGGAGGTGGGGTAGGCCTACCAGACCTTTACACCTACTACAAAGCTGTCAACATGGAAACAACAGTGAAACTACACTTCCCCAAAGGTGTGTTTCAGTGGGTGGACATGGAGAACGCAAAATCCACTAGCACACCCCTGGTAAATATTTTATGGACCCCCTAAGACATTACGCCCTAGATATATAACCCTCTTCCCCAACAGTACTGTAGCTCTTCACCACTGGGACACACTGTGCCATAGACAAGGCGCCACGTACAAATTTCACCCACGTTCCCCATTAACAGCCTTATGAGCAGAATCACCCTTGCTCTCACTCAACTCCAAGGTTAAACTGGGAATATCCATGCTTGACCAGGTAATGCACCTCAATCACGTCAAGCCGTTCCCAGACCTGCAGAGAGAATTTAATTTACCTAAATCTTCTGTATTCCCATATATGCAACTCAAAAGCGTAATACCCTCACATGTCTGTACTGTCCCTGAAGACTCAAGCTCTGTCGATTTCGATGTAGTATATGATAGATGTTGGCAGGCCCCGGTCAAACCCAAATCCCTCTCTTTGTGTTACCACACTATTATCCAGACAACACCACCAAAGCCTAATGGCTCATAGAGTGCGACCTGCTCACGACCAATACTGAAGTGTTGTCATCCCTTACCGCCCTTAAGGGACTTACGCACTGCTACTCCCACGTTGAGGCCCACAAGAAGTTAATTTACAGGTGGTACCTGACAACCCACAAACTACACAAGATGTACAAGGCAGTCTCACCTTACTGCTGGAGATGCGGGGTCGACAGTGACACATTGACTCATATTTGGTGGGCTTGCCCACGTATATGTCCTTTATGGGAAGAGGCGCAGAACACCTTGCAGGCCACTAACATTACTGAACCACCTCTTGACATACACACTGGGTTATTCCTCAGTTACCCTCAGCCAACACTGGTGTCCACAATAATGGCAATAATTGCATTGGCAGCGAGAAACCTAATTGCAAGCCAGTGGAAGCAATCACAATGCCCTTCAAAACAGCAACTACTATCCAAAATTCACCAATACTACATATATGAACGCATGTCCACTAAGACCGCTGCACAAAGTGAACATTTCAGGGCTTCATGGACACCATGGCTAGAATATTGGGACACACAGAACTCCCCCATGCCCCCACCGGGCATGCCCAGCCATACCTGAGCAGACCCCCCTGGGTAGATCTGCCACACAAATTCTAGAGGTGTACCTCAAAACACCCTGCGGGGTACCTAAGGCTAAGTGGTCCAACCTAGACTATCACCCACTAAATGCAAACCCATTTGCGTGTCTTGACAGACCCCGGTCCACTATCTTAGAGCGTGTAACAGTCATTTGCTCTCACCAAACCTGGCCCCCGTATGTGTGCCAGATCCATCCGAACAAATTACTACCCCCAACTTATTTTTCTAACTAAGAACACCCGAAACTTATTGATCCACTGTGCCGGAGACATATCTCTGGTTAATTGAACATGCATACTCTAGTGAGGCACCGGCAGGACATAGAGATCTGGTAAGGGTGTACAAAGGGAAAGTGTAACAAGTGAAAATGTTTTGAAAGTATCACCGAAGGTTTTCCATACCTACTCTGAGACTCAACCATGTCGAGCGCACATGTAGATTCCCCCAAGGGCTGCTGTCTTGCTCCCACATAGAAATGTAACCAAAAGAACAGTGACTTTGATACCATATACCTCGAGAATTGTGATGTCATGTAATGCAATGTAACAATGCATACCCCGCACTCTAACCCCACCCTTTTTTCTTTTCTGTACCCACTCCCCGCCTGCATTTGCAAAGCCTCAATAAAACAATGAATTAGAAAAAAACTAAATAATGAATTAAAAAAATCTAAATATTAAGTAAATCCTTTCACTTTTTCTGATCCAACTGAGCTTTTCATCTTCATTGTCATCCTTTAAATGTCCCAACTATAACCAGTAAAACAAGACATAATATACTATTAAGCCACTTTAACCTATGTTTTGGAAGTTCTTTATCAACCTACAAAACCATAATGTTTATCAAATATACCCTGAACTCTTTGCTGTTTTACTAAGAATGTTTAAGTGCCTCCCAAGGAAATGATAGCAACAAGTCTGTAAAACTAATTAGGAATCCTTTTCCTATGAAAACACAAGACAGGGTGTTTTTTGTTTTATGGAAAGAACAACCAGTTTTCTGATGTAAAACAGGAAGAATCATGACCTTGGTAATTCTCTTTTGACAGCTTGTGTGACCTAGGGCATCTGCAACGTGTTTTTGCAAAAACAAAAAAGTTTTGGTGTCTGATTGTAAAAGCCAATCATTATGTTATATAACTATAACTGTAAAGTTTTTTTGTGTTTTTTTTTTTTTTTTTGCCTGCATTCCCAAAGCAATATATTGCAAAAGCACGGTTCTTTCAAAAGTTATTTCTGAAATGTTTGGATATACTGTTATTCATTTGAACTATATATGTTTTATAGATCATTTACTTTGTTGTAGTAAACTCAGTACTTGCATACCGTTTACAGGGACATGGTACCATGGTTATTTACACAGAGTCCTTTAAAAAATATTAATGATTAATACATTAACCCCTTAAGGACAGATGACATGTGTGACATGTCATGATTCCATTTTATTCCAGAAGTTTGGTCCTTAAGGGGTTAATAGTATTATCTTCTAGCCCCATTATATTGAAAATCAATGTGATTTTTAAAATGTCAGAGAGAAAATGGCAGAAAAGATAAATATCTTGAGAATATATGATGGTACCAGAAGAAAAGATTGTTAAAGTGGACATATTGTGTTCAAAAATGCAGGATTTTGAGGGACAAGATGGGAGTAGTGCCTTATTGCACAAGAGTGAGATTGCCCGGTGTTTAGTTAATAACCCTGCAATTATCACTGATGTTTAATCCAAAAACTGTCCATGTTTTATCCAAAAGTGGTGAAAAAAATGACACCCCTATTGATATCAAAATATGAAAAGTGAGAATCCCCATGATGTCCACATTTGTGTGAGCTACTAAAATGCCCAAAAATGCAACACAAGCACATCTGCAATTCACCATTTTTTTTTTATTGTAAACTGCACTAGGCAGTTATTGCCAAATTCTAAAATCATTCCACATTGAAATTCTATATTAATCCTTGTAGTTTGTGGCCACTAACTACCAAAATTAACAGATTTTTTTTTTTTAACATATAATTTTATATTAATTACTCTTCGTAAGCTGCATAAATTATGTGCACAATGTTATTGCCAAAACTATTTTTTTTTCTGAATTTAAATTTGATTTTTTTTTTTATAATACATCAAATTAAAACCCCTTTTGTACTCAGAAAGCTGTTATCCAACGCAATTGGTAAATAAAGTGGACAGACTGAAATTTATATCTGGAAAAGGGTGAGCTCTGGAGCAGCTTGATTAATTAATTTTCTAAGCAAAAAAGGCATTATAATATCCGCCTATTAACTTCCCTGAAGACAAAGAAGGTAGAGAAGGGGAGAAGCTGCACCAGTAAAGGGGAAGGAAGGGATAGGAAAAAGAAAAGAAAAAAAGAGAAAAAAGGGTATTTAATATCTCTCTTAAAGTGGTAAAAACTAGAAACGTTAGTAAGATAGAATTCCCACAGGAAAGAAACAAAAGAAAAAAACGTCTTAGAAAATTGAGGCAAAACAGATTAGAACAATGGCAACAAGGAAAACAGCAGATCAAAGACAAGATCCAAAGCCTCTCCCAAAAAAAGACCGGGAAAAGAAGGAAAAACAAGAAAAGAGGCTCTCAAATTTTTTTAACGCCCCAGGAGACAAAAGCACCTTGGAAATTTCTTTGTTATCAACGCCAAACAAAATGGCTTTAAGTAAGTTCACTGGAGATCTTAATGAGACAGACTTACAGGAACGCTCAGAAGAACAAATGATCACCCCAGCGTACTTAAAAGAATGTTTAGATCTACAGTTGGAACAAATAAAAATCGAAATGCAGGGGAGCTTTGCCAATTTAAAGCAAGATATAGTATCGATCGGACAAAAAGTTAAAGTCAATGAACAAAAAATAGAAAATTTGGAATTTCTCCTACAGAAGCAAAAAGAGATTATTGAGAAACAACAAACGATGATAAATGAATTGCAGGTGAGCTCTACAAATATGGAAGATAGAGGAAGAAAAAATAATCTAAGAATAAGAAATATTCCTATCTCACAAATTTAACGTAGAAAAATGCAAAGTTATGCACTTCGGGGTTAAGAATGCACAAGCAATTTACACCCTAAATGGTAGTGAACTAGGGATAACCACACACGAGAAGGATTTGGGAATTGTTATAGACAACAAATTAGGTAGCAATATGCAATGTCAATCTGCCGTTGTTAAGGCCAGTAAGGTTTTGTCATGTATAAATAGGGGCATAAATTCTCGAGATGAAAATATAATTTTGCCTCTTTATAAATCGCTGGTAAGACCACACCTTGAATATGCTGTGCAATTTTGGGCACCTGTTCTAAAGAAGGATATCATGGCACTAGAAAGAGGGCAGAGACGAGCTACAAAATTGATAAAAGGAATGGAGCATTTTAGTTATGAAGAAAGGTTAAAAAAATTTAATCTCTTCAGTTTGGAAAAACGGCGCCTTAGAGGGGATATGATAACATTATACAAATATATTCGGGGCCAGTACAAACCATTATCTGGAAATCTATTCATAAACAGGGCTATACATAGGACACAAGGTCACACATTTAGGCTTGAAGAAAGGAGATTTCATCTAAGGCAAAGAAAAGTTTTTTTTACAGTAAGAGCAATAAGGATATGGAATTCATTGCCGGAAGAGGTGGTTTTGTCAGAGTCTATACAGATGTTTAAATTGCAATTGGATAAATACTTGCAAAAACATAACATACAGGGATACAATTTCTAATTAGTGGGCTAATAGCTGCTTGATCCAAGGAGACATCTGACTGCTATTTTGGGGTCAAGAAGGAATTTTTTCCTAAAATTGGAAGCGCTTCAGACTGGGTTTTTTGCCTTCTTTTGGATCAACAGCAAAAGCATATGTGAGGAAGGCTGAACTTGATGGACGCAAGTCTCTTTTCAGCTATGTAACTATGTAACTATGTAACAAGAAAATCTGGCAAATTTTCTCACAGAGTTTTTTAAAGTTCTCAAAATAAATATTGATGATAAAATTGACTTTCTTGAAAGATCACACCGACTATATAAACCAAGAACACTCCCTGATGACCTTCCAAGAGATATAATTATTGCCTGTCACTCTTCTTCTTTTAGAGAAAAAATTCTAAAAGCAGCAAGACAAACGGAAAGAGATCAAGGCAAATTTAAGGATATAAAGGTTTTCCCGGATTTGTCATTTCAGACAAGGAAAGCAAGGAAACAATTTTTACCAGCTACTTTATGTTTAAGAGAAAAAAATTTAAAATATAGATGGGGATTTCCGACTAAACTTATAGTCTCCAAAGATGGGATTACGCACACATTTGACTCACTTAAAAATTTTACAAATTGGTTGGTAAATATGGTTTAATTTGGGAGATAATTGGAATCAGTAAGACAATATCTCCTGATTTGGACTGAGCTTGAATCATTATTTTATTCAAACGGAAAAGGTTTAATATATTAATAATTGAAATGAATCACTATTCATGATTTATGATCGAATCACGATATGTAATAGCACGTAGGTTTGTTGAGAAAAGTATACTGTTGTCAGGATCGGGACAGGGATCCAACATGCAGAATACAGACAGGAGCTAGGTACGTATACCGGACCTTAGAATGGCCGGACTAACGTAAGTAGAAAGCAAAGAATGGTCAGAGACAAGCCGAGGTCGAGGGAACGAGAGAACAGGTAAGCGAGAGACGAGCCAAGGTCAAAGGACACGAAAGTTAAGCAGGAACGAAAGTACAAGCCGAGTCAGAACCAAAAAGACAAACAGTAATAAGAGCACTGAGTGACCAGACAAGCTAGAACCACGACAGGGCAATGAGCCATTACACACATCCCTATTTTATACCTTGGTTCTTTAATTGATGACTCCGCCCTTGCCGAGCCCTGATTCGTTGTTCGGAACTAGATTGACAGGTCGGGACGTGATTGCCGTCATGACGTCGGCTCCTGAGCGCCGCGTCATAAAAGGAAGCGGGGCTATCGCGGCCGGCGTGTAAACGGCTATGAGAGCTGTGAGGATTGGGTGAATCAGCCCCCCTGAGAGGACGGCCATTTGAAAGTCTAACCTCCTCCGAGGTAGAGACTTCAGGTACCCTGACAGTACCCCCCCCTCTCAGAAACGCCCACCGGGCGGAAGGAACCGGGGCGAGATGGAAAACGAGCATGAAATTCCCTGAGGAGACGAGGAGCATGCACATCTTCCCGGACCACCCAAGACCTTTCCTCAGGACCATAACCTTTCCAGTCAACAAGATATTGCACCCTCCCCCGAGAAACTCGAGAATCGAGAATGGACTTGACCTCATACTCCTCCTGACCCTCAACCTGGACAGATCGAGGGGAGGACACAGCGGAGGAAAACCTGTTACAAACCAAAGGTTTCAATAAGGAAACATGAAAGGAGTTTGGGATGCGCAGGGCTGGCGGAAGAGCCAGACGATACGCAACCGGGTTTATACGAGACAGAACCCTGTAAGGACCTATGTAACGAGGAGCAAATTTCATGAAAGGAACCTTCAAGCGGATGTTTCTGGTACTCAGCCATACCCTATCACCCGGGGAAAACACCGGAGCCACCCGTCTGCGTTTGTCAGCGTGTCGTTTGGACACCGTGGAATTATGAAGAAGAATTCGTCGAGTCTGATCCCACAACTTCCTCAGATTGGCAACATGAACATCAACCGACGGTATCCCTTGGGACGGGGAAACTGACAGAAGAACGGAAGGATGAAAGCCATAATTCATGAAAAAGGGGCTAGAACGAGTAGAATCGCAAACAAGATTGTTGTGCGCAAACTCCGCCCAAGGAATCAGACCGACCCAATCGTCCTGGTGTTCAGAAACAAAACAACACAAAAATTGTTCAACCTTTTGGTTGGTGCGTTCGGCAGCTCCGTTGGACTGGGGATGATAGGCAGAAGAAATATTAAATTTGATGCCAAATTGAGAACAGAAGGACCTCCAAAACCGGGAAACAAATTGGGACCCTCTATCAGAAACAATTTCAGAAGGAATACCATGTAAACGAAAAATCTCCCTCGCGAAAATCTCAGCCAATTCGGGAGAAGAGGGCAATTTAGGCAGGGGTACAAAATGAGCCATTTTAGTAAACCTGTCAATCACCGTGAGGATAACAGTATGTTTCTTAGAAACAGGCAAATCGACAATGAAGTCCATAGCCAAACAAGACCATGGTTTCTCGGGAATTTCTAGGGGGTGCAAAAGCCCACATGGAAGCGTATGAGGTTGTTTAGTCCTCATACAGACATCACATGCCCCGACGAAGTCCTTAACATCCTTACGTAATGAAGGCCACCAGAAATCTTTAGAAATCAGAGAACACGACTTGCGTATGCCAGGGTGTCCGGCAAATTTACTGTTATGAAAACACTGCATTAGTTCCAGTTGGAGTTCAGGAGGAACGAAGCACCGATCCCCAGGAACAAGTCTGGGAGCCAGATGCTGTAATTTTTTGATCTCAGCAAGCAACGGGGAGTGAATCTTGATGCTCGTGTTGGCAACAATATTACACTTGGGAACTATAGAAGAAAAAACCATATCAGACATAGTAGAAGGTTCATGTTGGCGGGACAATGCATCAGCCTTAGAGTTCTTAGAACCAGGTCTATAAGTGAGCACGTAGTTGAAATGAGTAAGGAACAAAGACCAACGAGCCTGCCTGGCGGACAAGCGCTTGGCTTCCCCTATATATGACAAATTCTTGTGATCCGTCAAAATAGTAACCGGGTGTAAAGTCCCTTCCAACAAATGTCTCCACTCCTTTAAAGCCATAATGACCGCTAATAGTTCCCTGTCACCAATATCATATCTGCTTTCAGGCCCAGACAATTTCTTGGAAAAAAAACCACATGGGTGCAGCGGTTTATTCAAACCTAGCCTTTGGGACAAGATAGTGCCTATACCTGTCTCTGAGGCGTCTACCTCGAGTAAAAAAGGCAAAGAGGTGTCAGGATGAACTAATATCGGTGCTGAGGCAAATTGTTCCTTGAGAGTACTGAAAGCAACAAGCGCCTCAGGAGACCAGGTCTTGGTATCAGCACCCTGTCTAGTCATATTGGTAATAGGAGCAATAATAGACGAGTACCCCTTAATGAAGCGCCTATAATAATTGGAGAATACGATAAACCTCTGAATGGCCTTGAGTCCCTTGGGCAATGGCCAATCTAAGATTGATTGGAGTTTAACCGGGTCCATCCTAAACCCGTCTCCAGAAATAACGTAACCAAGAAAGTTTATCTGAGATTGGTCAAAGCTACACTTCTCCAATTTGCAGTACAAACCATGTTGTAGAAGCTTACGCAATACCCTTCTGACTTGTTTGTGGTGAGTCTCAGGCTCTCTAGAGTGTATTAGTATATCATCCAAATAAACTATAACACATTCATGTTGAAATTCCCTAAGAACCTCATTAATTAGGTCCTGGAATACAGCAGGAGCATTGCAAAGCCCGAAGGGCATTACCGTATACTCATAGTGGCCATACCGGGTATTGAAAGCCGTATTCCATTCATCACCCTGCTGAATTCTCACCAAGTTATAAGCTCCCCTCAGATCTAACTTGGTAAAAATCTTGGAGCCTTTCAGACGATCAAATAGCTCAGTAATCAAGGGAATAGGATAAGCATTTCTGATCGTTATCTTATTCAAGCCCCGATAATCAATGCAAGGCCGTAGAGTGCCGTCTTTCTTATCTACAAAAAAGAAACCGGCCCCGGCTGGAGAAGAGGATCTCCTAATAAATCCTTTGTCTAGGTTCTCCCGTATGTATTCCTCTAAGACTAAGTTCTCCTTAGTGGATAGAGGATATACAGTACCCCTCGGAGGCATAGTATCAGGCAGGAGTCGAATCTTACAGTCAAAAGACCTGTGTGGGGGTAAAGTATCAGCCCTCTTTTTATCAAAGACTGCCTTTAAATCCAGGTACTGAGATGGTATCCGTAAATCTGTGGACTGGTTAGAGTTACTTGGTGCGTCAACTACGGAAACCGGCGAGATTTTCTGTAAACAACCTCTCTGGCAACCTTGACCCCAGGAGTCTATCTCACCTTGTTCCCAATCAATAATAGGGTTATGCTTCTTAAGCCAGGGATACCCCAAGACTATTGGAACTGAAGGAGATGAGATAAGCATGAGAGATATTCCCTCCTCGTGTAGAATACCAATGGTTAACTTAACTGGTATAGTCTCACGAAAAATAACTGGGTCTGATAATGGTCTACCATCTATGGCCTCAACGGCCAAGGGTGTATCCCTTAGCTGAGATGGGATAGAGTGGTTCGTGACAAAGGCTTGGTCAATAAAGCTTTCAGCTGCTCTGGAATCTATTAATGCCATAGCATTAAGTACTCCCTTTTCCCAAGCTAAAGAAACAGGTAACAGAAGCCTATGATCCTTGTAATCATATGTAGAGGACAAGATAGAAACACCCAAGGCCTGTCCTCTTGAGAAACTTAGGTGCGAGCGTTTCCCGGACGGTTAGGGCACTCCACAATACATACACAGACCCTCCCTTCTCCTGTATTGTCTTTCACTTTCTGGGAGACGAGTGTTACCTATTTGCATAGGTTCTGGGAGAGCTAGAGTTGTAGATTCAGAATTCTGAAATGCAGGAGCTAGTCTTAAGGAAGGTCTATGAGTTCTATCTCGAGTGTTCTGCCTCTGTCTCATGCGTTCATCTATTCGAGAAATAAATGAAATTAATTCTTCCAAATTTTCAGGAAGATCTCTTGTGGCAACCTCGTCTAAGATCTCATCTGATAATCCGTTCATAAATACGTTCATATAGGCTTGTTCATTCCACTTGACCTCTGCCGCCAAGGATCTGAACTCTAACGCATAATCCACAAGGGTCAGGCTATGCTGTCTAAGACGTACTAGTAGTCTAGCTGCACTGGCCTTTCTTCCTGGAGGGTCAAAAGTCCTCCTAAAAGTAGTGACAAATGCATTGTAATTATAGACTACTGGATTATCATTTTCCCACAGAGGGTTAGCCCATCTAAGAGCTTTGTCAATGAGTAACGAGATTATGAATCCAACCTTCGCCCTGTCTGTAGGGTAGGCGCGGGGTTGTAATTCAAAATGAATCCCTATCTGGTTTAGGAAACCTCGACAGGTATCCGGAGAACCGCCATAGCGTAAAGGGGAAGTAACACGGGAAGAGGCTCCCACTGTGGCTACCTCTAGGCCTGTATTAACAAGAGAGATGGGTGGTGTACGCATCTCCTCTGATTGATTACTAGGATGGGATAGCAATGCTTGCAGCGCCAGAGCCATCTGGTCCATTCTAGGGTCCATGGCTTCAAATCTCGAGTCAGGAGAACCAATCTGAGCATTTGTACCTGCAGGATCCATTGGCCCTGTCGTAATGTCAGGATCGGGACAGGGATCCAATACAAACAGGAGCTAGGTACGTATACCGGACCTTAGAATGGCTGGACTAACGTAAGTAGAAAGCAAAGAATGGTCAGAGACAAGCCGAGGTCGAGGGAACGAGAGAACAGGTAAGCGAGAGACGAGCCGGGGTCAAAGGACACGAGAGTTAAGCAGGAACGAAAGTACAAGCCGAGTCACAACCAAAAAACAAACAGTAATAAGAGCACTGAGTGACCAGACAAGCTAGAACCATGACAGGGCAATGAACCATTACACACATCCCTATTTTATACCTTGGTTCTTTAATTGATGACTCCGCCCTTGCCGAGCCCTGATTCGTTGTTCGGAACTAGATTGACAGGTCGGGACGTGATTGCCGTCATGACGTCGGCTCCTGAGCGCTGCGTCATAAAAGGAAGCGGGGCTATCGCGGCCGGCGTGTAAACGGCTATGAGAGCTGTGAGGATTGGGTGAATCAGCCCCCCTGAGAGGACGGCCGTTTGAAAGTCTAACCTCCTCCGAGGTAGAGACTTCAGGTACCCTGACAACTGTAAGGAATAGTATTGCTGTTAAGAGTAATTTGATACGGCGGTTGGCGGCTGGGTGATGACGTGACATGTGATTGCGCACGCTCCCGCGGCTGAGAGACTCTGGTGTGAGGAGGAGAAGCTGCGTCCAGCACATAAGAGCAGCGAAATGCCGAGATTTAATGCTGCAGTATGATGAAGACGCAAGCGGTATGCCGTCTGCTGTTGCTGTTTGTTGAACACTGATTGCCGAACTGCTTACGGTTTAAGGTATAGGGGAGCTCTTAAACTACACATTTGTGCTGCAAATATTTCAAAAAGCCATAAAGATTTTGGACTATTGGGGACATTTTTGTCTAATGTTTAAACGCTGCAATGGAGTTCTGATTGCCGAGGGGATACTAATTGAGAGGTTTTCTGGAAATTGGAACGAAAATATAGCAGGAGAGTTGGAGGAAGGAAACTGTCTGCAATTAAATAGCAAAGATTTTATACTATATGCTGAACTTAGCATCCTGTTGCTGTGAGAGAGCCTCAATTCTAACTGTTCTCAATAGTGAGACAGATTGATACAAATTTTGTGAAAGAGCCATAATTGCAACAGTTTCAATGGTGAGACAGATTGACAGATTGATTTAAATTGCTTTTTTTTTTTTTTTTTTGTGGGAAGGCAGACATTTATATCTAAATAAGGCTCCATTTATCTGAGGGGTTTGAAATTGGGATAGTAGTCAAGTACTCTCTGGGCGCTGCCTTAAAGGAGAACAGGATTGCAATTAAATACTCTCCCTAGCCAAAACTGCTTTCAACAATACTTACCTCTGGGCGCTGCCTTAAGGAGAACTGGATTGCAATTAAATACTCTCCTTAGTCAAAACTGCTTTCATTATTATTTACCTCTGGGCGTTGCCTTAAAGGAAAACAGAAGGGAAAAGAAAGCAGTAATGTCTCCCAAAAGAGATAAAGATAAAGTAACAATAGCTAATATGGAGAAAAATAAAAATATAAATTCTTTCTATTCACCTAAATCTCAAGAGCGATCACTAACCAAAAGATCATCTCTGGGAGATCGCAGAGAATCAGCTCCATTAATCCCAGATTCCTTTTCGGCAAATCCCCAATATACCACACAGCAAACATTTAATGAAGCTTTGGAAGCTCTATATTTGAAATTAAAGCAAGATCTGGAAGATAATGCGAATATGTTAAGGCTGGAAATGGCTAATATATCCTCTATATTGCAAAATCAGACAGACACCCTCCAGGAAATTCAAAAATCTAATGAAGATTTAACTTTAAAGTACAATCAATTGGATGAGAAGATTAAAGCACTAGAGACAAAGGTTACCGATTTGGAAGACAGATCTCGTAGGAATAATATAAAATTGAGAGGAGTTTCTGAAACTATTAATTACGATCATTTAGACCAATTTTTAAAATCCTTTTTTCAAAATCTAATTCCTGATCTGCCACTTGGAGAATTCCCATTGGAACGACACCACAGACTACATAGACCAAAGAATTTGTCGGCAGATATACCTAGGGACATCATTGTCTGTTTTTCTAACAACTATATTGAAAATTTAATTATACAGTTGGCACAAAAAAATGTCATAACAGATCCCCAATATAAAGATATTAAGTTATATTCAGATCTATCTTTGGCGACCCGGCTGGCAAGGAAAAAAATTGCTGCTCAGACCAGCATTTTGAGGAAACATGGAATTAAATATAGATGGAGTTTCCCTGCAGCATTATCGGTATCTTTTCAAAATCAACAATTTCTTTTTAATGAAGCCTCGGCGGCCCAAGAAAAAAATAAATTTTGGAATCTACAATAGTTATCTTCTTAAATCGACCAATTAATGACCACCTACCTGGAACAAATAATGACTTTCTACTAAGTTATCCAAGTTAATGATCACCTACCTGGAACAAGACAATGACTATTTACTAAGTTGATCAAAAAAATGATCACCTATCTGGAACAAGATAAGGACTTTTTTTTTTTCTTGCCTCTGAAGCCTACAATAATTAATTGTGAAGACAGTGAGCAGAGTTATGTCTAAAGATAAGAATGCTATATATATGGATAAGGGTATCTGGTAATATTTGCAACTTAAATAATCTAGATGGCATAAAGTTGGTAGTTATGTAAATACGCCACAATATACAGCCATTTATATTATTTTTTGTTAAGATGTCTTTTTTCTCCCCTATTTTCCTCCGTTCCTGATATATTTAATTATATAGAAGATCGGTAAATTCCATACTATATCTATGTTGGGTATTTTAAGGTGGTATATTGATTATATATAAGAATGGCACAAAGCACATGTGCAATTTAATGGATTTACATATATATATATATATATATATTTTTTTTTTTTTTTTCTCACTTAGTTTGTATTAACACTGTTTTGATCACAATAAGTATAACGTGATATCATCAGTACACTTCTCCAACTATGGAGTTTGACACGGAGGAATTTTTCAAGAGATTTTATATTTGTATCTTGTGGTAACACAAGTTTTGATTATAATAGTTATGATTGATATTATTAGTATTAATAAGAACGGAAGTAAGTTATGCATACACGAGTGACAATAAGCACAGTTTCATAGTAAGGGTTTATTCACTTATGACAAACTATGGTTAGTACATGGATATGAAGGGGGTGAATGAGATCAGAGATTATGGCTACTACGTGGGCATCAATGGGGTGGATGAGGTTAGAGATTCTGGCAATAGTAAGATAATATACAAGAGGTAAAATTACATTTTGATCACAATAGGTAGGGGGAGTCGGGCTCTGGGTACATTAGGGAAATAAGGAGATAGAAAGATCAAGGGAGGGGAAGGAGAGGGAGGACTTGTACTATCATACTTTAGAGTTGGAGAGGCATGTTGAACAAATCTAGAATAACAATTTAATGTAACATGGTCTTGTAGATTCATGTGATCTAATATCCTAGACAAAACTAACTCACTTATTGATTGTTATAGCGATTAATATAGGCCGGATACTTGGAATATTGTTGGGTTTTTGATGAGGCTTGGAGATTTTCTCCTCTTCTCAGTGTTTCCAGTTTGGTAATTATAGGTAGGCTTTGCTCAGGAGGCTATAAATACATAGGTTCCCTCATTTTGCCTCTTTCTTGGAATATGTTCCACCCTTTTACAATATATTTTGGAACCATAAGGACTGAGGGAGGAGAGAAGAGAGGGAGATTTGCAACATTATTATTGATAGTTGTAAAATATATTAAGTAGAGTTAGATCAGTAACTTGAGGTGATAAGACCTTAGGGGCTAGTGTGGTTATATATTCTAGACAATGTCGATAGCTTTATGGATTGATATGATGGACTTTAGGTTGGATACTCAGAATGCCGCTTTGTTTCTGGAGAATTTGGAGGCCTTCCTTCTCTCGCTAGGGTCTCTATTCCTGCAACCATAGGCAGGTCTTGTTCAGGGGGGTCACTGGATTACCAAGAGGGGGTCTGTTCCCCATCTTGGAATACTTTTTATGTTTTATGTATTTTATAATGTAAATGTTTACTATTTTTTCTTTGTTGTTTTTTTTGTTTTTATTTCTTTGAGACTTGACCTGGGGCACAATCAGGACAATAGGTGTTATGATGGCACTTAATGTGATTTCATGGAATGTTCAGGGTTTGAATTCACCACAGAAAAGGGGAGCGGTCTATAAATTCCTAAATGAAAATGATATAGACATTGCCTTTATTCAGGAGACACACTGGATTAATTCTCCAGAGAGACTCTGGAAATTTAAGAAATTCCCGTTAATATTTTCTTCTAACATGGAGGGGAGTAAAAAAAAAAAAAAGAGGCACTGCAATTATAATCTCTAGTAGAATCAATTTTTAAATGATTCATCTAACTGGGGATCTAATGGGAAGATATGTGATACTCATTTAAAAAATTAACGGTATTATATATACTTTGGTCAACATTTATGCACCAAATTCGTGCCCGGGGGACTTTTTGGATGAAATCATGGAAAAGGTTGACGTATTAGCATGTGGTAATATTATAATTGGGGGAGATTTTAATTGTGTATTAGACCCAACCCGAGATAAAAGTCATAAAAACACTAGACATTATAAATCTTCAAATACCCATATTTCTGACTTTTCTGAATTTCTAGACAGGAATTCTTTATTTGATTGTTGGAGGACTTTGAACCCCAGTGAGAGAGATTATACCTTTTTTTCACATGTTCATCAGACCTATTCTCGAATAGAGATGTTTCTGGTGAAAGCTGGATTTTTAAGTTCTATTATTAAATTTAATATTGGATCTATAGTTGTGTCTGATCATGCACCAGTATTCATTAAGGTTAAGTTAAAAGGCGGTCTTAGATCAAGGACAAGGTGTAGACTTAACGAAAGCCTGTTGAAATCAGAGTGTAACATTGATTTTTTGTCTTCTGAAATTGAAAACTTTTTGATTACTAATGATAATGGAGAAGTCACCACAGCAATGGTATGGTGTACCTTTAAAAGTTATATAAGGGGATTATTGATTAAACTAGGTTCTGAAGTTAAAAGGAAGAAGGGAGAATCTTTGCAAGAATTAAGAATAAAATTGGCAAATAAGGAACGTCAAAATAAAAATATGGTGAATAAAGATCTAATTGGAGAAATAGCTAACTTAAGGGAAACTATCAAAGATAGAATTTATGACATGGTCAATAAAAATATATTATTCCTTAAGCAAAGATGGTATCATAATAACAATGAAATAAATAAAGATCTTTCTAATAAAATCAAAAATAACCTTAAAGATAAATCTATAAAAAAAATTGTCGAAGGAGATAAACACTTGACATCACCAAATTACATTGTTAATGCATTTGCAGAATTTTATAAATCCCTATATAACCTAGAGGAGGTAGGGAAGAGTAGAGAAGAAATGGATACATTTTTGAGTAATCTTAAACTACCAAAAATTAACCAAAGGAGGTTGGAAATGCTGAATGCACCATTTTTACTATCAGAAGTAACCAACGCAATAGATAAAACTGAACAAGGCTCCGGGCCCAGATGGTTTCTCAACAATGTTCTAGAAAACTTTTTCTAGACTTTTTTCCCCTATAATTTTAGAGACGTTTACGAAGGTATCCGTGGATACCCCCTTCCCTAATGAGATGTTGTGGGCTTCAATTATTCCTATACCTAAAGGGAAAGATCTAACACTTATTGCTAATTATAGACCCATATCTCTTATTAATTTAGATATGAAAATATTCTCTCAAATATTGACCAATCGCTTTAGAGAGGTAATTGGAGAACTGATTGATGTTGATCAGTCTGGATTTGTGAGAGGGAGAGGTACTACTGATAACACACGTAGGATATTTAACTTAATACACAGAATAAACGAGCATAAATGGGGATCCGTCATTATGGCCCTCCATGCTGAGAAGGCCTTTGACAGAGTCAATTGGAGATTCCTTGACTCTGTTATGGGCCAATTTGGCCTGGAGGGTCAGTTTAGACACAAAACTATGTTGTTATATAGGAGTTCTACAGCCAAAATAATTAACTAATTTGCTGAGTCTGACCATTTTGAGGTCAAAAACGGTACTAGACAGGGTTGCCCTTTGGCTACCCTGTTATATATCCTTACAATTGAACCTTTGGCCACTCTGATCAGACAGAATACCAATGTAAAGGGGGTCACGTCTCTCAACGGGGAAATCAAGGTTTCCCTTTTTGCAGATGATGTCCTCCTTATCTTGACGGATCCGATAGTTTCAATTCCGTCAGTATTGGATGCTATATCTATTTATAGTAGTTTCTCCAACTATAAGGTTAATATGAAAAAAACACAAATCTTAGCCTCTTTTCTATCTGAGGCTCAGAAAGATCTTCTGACTGCACGTTTCCAACTTATATGGGCAAAAGATACTATTGGCTACTTAGGGATCAAAATATACTTTGATATAGAGAGGATGACACAAACAAAATATGATAATCTATTAAAAAATTTGCAACAACAGGCAGATAAATGGAGGAAGATTGAGTCCTCATGGATAGGAAGATTATACACGATCAAGGCATTTTTGTTACCTAAATTTATATATTATCTCAAGGCGATTCCTTATAGATTGGGGAAAAGTACTCTTAACCACTTTCAAATCCTGATTTCCAAATGTATTTGGGCAAATAAACCACCTAGGATAGCGTTTGATACTCTTCGAAGAAGCTACCAGAAGGGAGGAATAACATTTCCAGATGTTGATAAAATTCATGAAGCATGTATGGCGACTCACCTTTTACAGTGGTTAGATAAGGACCAGGGAAATAAATCATGACTTACTCTAGAACAGGAGGATAGCCCCAGACACAAACTGTCTGTTCTTTTTTGGATGGGTATGTTAAATTTAGGTGAATTGGATACCAAACATATTTCGAATAGAATTTTGATGGATATGATTAATACCTCAAAATCCCTAAATAAAAAATTGAAGTTACATAGTTACATAGTTAGATAGCTGAAAAGAGACTTGCGTCCATCAAGTTCAGCCTTCCTCACACCTGTTTTTTGCTTTTGATCCAAAAGAGAAAAAAAAAAAAAAAAAAAAAAAACCCAGTTTGAAGCACAATTTTGCAACAAGCTAGGACAAAAAATTCCTTATTGACCCCAGAATGGCAGTCAGATTTATCCTTGAATCAAGCAGTTATTACCCTACATTGAAAGATTATATCCTTGAATATTCTGTCTTTGCAAGTATGCATCTAGTAGCTGTTTGAACATCTGTATGGACTCTGATAAAACCACTTCTTCAGGCAGAGAATTCCACATCCTGATTGTTCTTACAGTAAAAAAACCTTTCCTTTGCCTTAGACGAAATCTTCTTTCTTCCAGTCTAAACGCATGGCCTCGTGTCCTATGTAAAGTCCGGTTTGTGAATAGATTTCCACACAATGGTTTGTATTGGCCCCGAATATATTTGTATAATGTTATCATATCCCCTCTCAGGCGACGTTTTTCTAAACTAAATAGGTTTAAATTTGTTAACCTTTCTTCATAGCTGATATGTTCCATTCCTTTTATTAATTTTGTAGCCCGCCTCTGCACTTTTTCTAGTGCCATGATATCCTTCTTTAGAACAGGTGCCCAAAATTGCACAGCATATTCAATATGTGGTCTTACCAGTGATTTATAGAGAGGCAAAATGATATTCTCGTCCCGAGAATGAATGCCCTTTTTCATGCATGACAATACCTTACTGGCCTTGGCCACTGCTGATTGACATTGCACATTGTTGCATAGTTTGTTGTCTATAACAATTCCCAAGTCCTTTTCGTGTGTTGTTACCCCTAATTCGCTTCCATTAAGGGTATACGTTGCTTGTGTATTCTTTACGCCGAAGTGCATAACTTTGCATTTTTCAACATTAAATTTCATCTGCCATTTGAGTGCCCAGTCCTCCAGTCTATCTAAATCCTTCTGCAGCAAAGTAATATCTTGCTCACATTGTATTATTTTACAAAGTTTTGTGTCATCTGCAAACACTGAAACATGACTTTCAATGCTGTCTTCAAGATCATTTATAAAAATGTTAAATAGAAGGGGTCCCAGAACAGACCCCTGAGGGACACCACTTGCCACCTCTGTCCAGCTTGAAAATTTACCATTAACGACAACTCTTTGTATTCTGTTTTTAAGCCAATGTTCTACCCAAGAACAAGCATTTTCATCGAGACCGATTTCCTTGAGTTTGAACACTAATCTTTTGTGTGGAACTGTATCAAATGCCTTGGCAAAATCCAAATAGATCACATCCACTGCAACACCCTGATCTATACTTCTACTTACTTCTTCGTAGAACGCAATCAAGTTAGTTTGACATGACCTGTGCTTCATAAAACCGTGCTGATTTTTGCTGATAACCATATTCTTCTCAAGGAATTCTTGAATATTATCCCTTAATAACCTTTCAAATATTTTACCAGCCACAGAAGTTAAGCTCACAGGTCTATAATTTCCAGGCAAGGATTTTGAACCCTTTTTGAATATAGGAACCACATCTGCCTTCCTCCAATCCTCCGGAACACTTCCTGAAAGAAAAGAATCTTGAAAGATTAAAAACAGAGGTTCACTTATTTCTACACTTAGTTCCTTAAGTACACGTGGATGGATACCGTCAGGCCCTGGAGCTTTGTTTATATTAACTTTCTTTAGTTGCTGCAGCACATTGTCTTGAGTTAACCAATTACAATTATTCTGCAAGTTTTTAGTAGCAATCATTTGCACATCTATTGCCATGGGTTCTTCTTTAATATATACAGAGGAGAAATAGTTATTTAGAATTCCTGCCTTTTCTTGGTCTTCATTAACTAACACCCCCGTTTCAGTTTTAAGTGTACCTATACTTTCATTTTTGGGTTTTTTGGAATTTATGTACTTAAAAAATGCTTTGGGGTTGGTTTTGCTCTCTTTAGCTATCATTTTTTCATTTTGAAGTTTAGCAAGTTTAATTGCCTTTTTGCACGCATTATTTGCTTTCTTATATCTTTTATAAGATGCATCTGATTTGTCTGATTTAAATGCTTTAAATGCCCTTTTCTTATTTTTAATCTCTTGTTTTACTTCTCTACTAAGCCACATTGGTTTTAATTTGTTTCTTTTATACTTATTTCCCAATGGTACATACTGAGAAATGTACCTTTCTAATATTTGTTGGAAGATGATCCATTTATCCTCAGTGTTCTTTTCACTAAAGAGTTTATGCCAGTCAATATATTGTAAAGCTTCCCTTATCTTATTGAAATTGGCCTTTTTAAAATTATATGTTTTAGTATACCCCATGTGCTTTTGTTTTTTTGAGTTTATTTCAAAGGACACTATATTGTGATCACTATTTCCCAAGTGCTCACCTACTTGAATGTTGGTCAAAAGATCAACGTTGTTTGTTAAAACCAGGTCCAGACAAGCGTCCATTCTAGTTGGTGCGTCCATTCTAGTTGGAAGACAAATTATTCTATAGAGTTCCATTAGTGGTCCTACAACATGCAATGGACAATATAAATGTTCAATCTTGGATACATCTAGGCATATTGAAGATCTCTGGTTTATGGGATGGATTTAAACCCATCCCATTTACACAAATGCAAGAAAAATATAATCTTTCCCCTAGAGATCTTTTTCAATATTTAAGGATTACATTTTTTTTTACTATCTCGGACTATACTTAAAGATCACAATGTTAATCCTCTTATTGTATTATATAAAAAGAAGGGGGGGGGGGATTTCTAGATTTATTAAATTGTTGGAATCAATGGAACAAGATTTTCATGTTACCTCCTTTATCAAATGGGAACGAGATATTGGGGAATCCTTTCCACTTTTGGAATGGACTAAAGCTACACTCCTAGTGAAGCATTGTATACACAGCGTCTCTCTCTATGAAACACATCTAAAGATAATATACAGATGGTATATGGTACCGGCTAGACTCTATAAAATATCATCTGTATATTCTAGAAATTGTTGGAGGTGTGGAACTAAGGAGGGCACTATTTACCATATATGGTGGGAGTGTCAGGGTCTTAACAACATAAAAACCCAAATGCTTGGTCTCGTTAACTCTATTTTCAAGGAGATAAAATAAAGTAGCCCTCAACTTTTCCTCTTCAATATTGGTTTTCCTTCACAAGATAAATATCAAAAATACCTTTTGACCCACATATTTTTTTGCCATTAAAATATGTATAGCTAGGGCTTAGAAATCCTCAATCCCATTAATATGGCATAATATTATGGAGCAAATAGAATATCAGCATAGGATGGAATCAAACCCCTTCTTTGGCACTAGAGATATGGTTAAACTATGGTTACCCTGGACAAATAGACAGTATACATGACAATAAAGACTGTGATCCCTTTTGAAGCCCCATGTCTATTTTTATTATAATTTTTTTCTGTGCTTTTTTTTTCTCGTGATTATGTCTATCAATGCAACAGCTATACTTTGGGAATCCTTGGCATGAATTATTTCGATAGCGGCTGGCATTAGATGAATGTAGCGTGATTGAAGGACAACCGCGTGTAGGATGGTTTTACTCAGTGTTTAACGCTATACAATGCCTATATTAGAATATATTGCCAGTACGCTTTTGCTTAAAGTAGTTATATTGATGTGTATTTCTTTTCTTTTTTCCCCTCTTCGGCATATATTATTTATTTATTTAAATTTTTTTTTTCCTTCTGATATAAATTGGAAAAATGTGTATGTTCTAACTTGTGTTTAATTGTTTCAACATGTTGGAGAATTGCCTTTGGGGTATCTCACACATGAATGTTACAAATTTCCACATAATAAAACAATAAATATATATATAAAAAAAAAAAGGAATAGTATTAAGCGGAATATAAGTTAAAAGAATTAATGATAGTGATACTCACTTTTCACTGGGTAAATTTTACATTTATTAGGATTGGGTATCCTTCACATGACTGAGTAGCACTTTAAAAAATAGATACAAATAACACTTATACAAGTCGATTAAAACTTTGACGTTAGATAAAGCATTAAGAGGGATATAAAATAATTAGAATTAAATGGAAGAGACACTCATGAATCACTGGGTTTAACTGAAATAAAAATAGGCTATCCTTTTTATTTTTTGTAGTAATTGAATAATATTCAGAATATAGATACTTATAACATGCGCACTAGAATATAAATTTGAATCACATATGAAAGAAGATTTAGTATTAGATAGAAGTATTCCCATCACTGGTTCTAAGGTGAATACTGGGGAAAAGAAGGGAGGGAACTTCAAATAATGGGGAGACTAAAGAGATGTATAGGTTGTCTAATAGTAGGAAATTTCTAATTATGAAGAGTAAAAAGTCTCGTTAATATTGTTTGTCGAGGGGAGGTACTGGATATTGTTGTAGCACTTTAGAAGGTGAAAAAATTATTTAACAAAAAGGGACGGTCATAGCTCAGCTCTTATTTTCTCCTTATCTAGGAGTTATCCTGATGAGGACAAGATTCCATTTAGGTTTTTTTTTCCCCTTTTGGATCTAGACCCAGAGTTCATTACTCAGGGTTATTTGTATGAATGCCTCTCTTATATGAGGGGTCGATGTATGATTGGTGCAGTATGTGTATTAGGGGCGGGGGCTCGTTTTCAGACTAGGAAGAAATCTACATACAAGTCCAGCAAGAATATAGATAACGATTCTGGACTCTGAAGAAATTCTATACGAGGCTAAAAAAGAGTAATGGTTAAAATTATATTGTTAAATTCTCAAGGTTTAAATTCCCCTAGTAAGAGAGCGATTCTGTTTGACTATATTAAGAAAGAAAAAGCTCAAATCATCTTTTTACAGGAGACGCATTGGAAAAGAGATGATAATCTAAGATTTATCCCACATAGGTTTTCAATAGTAGCATCCGCCTCATTAGAGAAGCAGAGGAAAAGAGGGGTAGCCATTATGATAACTGAGGATATTGATGCTAAAATCATCTATCAAGAAACAGATGAGGAAGCTATATTCATTATAATGATAATTAAAATTCAAACAGAAATTTATACGCTAGTTAAAGGACCACTCTAGGCACCCGGACCACTTCAGCTTAATGAGGTGGTCTGGGTGCCAGGTCCTTCTAGGGTTAACCCATTTTTTCATAAACATAGCAGTTTCAGAGAAACTGCTATGTTTATGAATGGGTTAAGCCTTCCCCCTATGTCCTCTAGTGGCTGTCTCATTGACAGCCACTAGAGGCGCTTGCGTGCTTCTCACTGTGATTTTCACAGTGAGAGCACGCCAGCGTCCATAGGAAAGCATTATGAATGCTTTCCTATGTGACCGGCTGAATGCGCGCGCAGCTCTTGCCGCGCGTGCGTATTCAGCCGACGGGGAGGAGAAGAGGAGGATCGGAGGAGGAGAGCTCTCCGCCCACCGCTGGAAAAAGGTACGTTTTTACCCCTTTCCCCTTTCCAGAGCCGGGCGGGAGGGGGTCCCTGAGGGTGGGGGCACTCTCAGGGCACTCTAGTGCCAGGAAAACGAGTATGTTTTCCTGGCACTAGAGTGGTCCTTTAATGGTGATGTAAAGATCTATGCCTCAATTATAGCAGACCGCTTAAAAATCTGCATTCCAGCCCTGATACACCAGGATTATTTATGGCAGAGTAGGTGGACTTAGAAGAATATTGGATGTTCACAATGCAGCGATCAAGAAGAACGTTTCCCTTCTGACCCTGTCATTGGATGCTGAAAAATCGTTTGACAGGGTCAGATGGGATTTTTTGGGAAATGCACTGAAGTCGTATGGTATAGTGGGAGCAGTCTATGACGCCATTATGGCGTTATACATTGCTCCCTCTGCTAGGACAATGGGCCCAGGAATAGAAGCAGATTGGTTTAATATCAAGAATTGCACCAGGCAGGGTTGCCCCGTGTCGCGGTTACTTACTTATGTTTTAACCATCGAGCCTCTGGCAGAAGACATAAGGCAGAATGGGAAGATTAAGGTTTTTTGGTTTAATAATTTAGAACACAAGATTAATCTATACGCGGATGACGTTATGCTCATGTTGCAGAATCCCAGATCATCATTGCCGGAATTGATAAGATTACTAGGCCAATATAGTGAATATTCAAACTATAAAAATAACACTAATAAGACTACAATAATGACAACAAATGTATCTAGTAAAGACAAGGATTTTTTTTAAATATCTTACGACTTTGTCTGGGCAAAGGGATATATTTTGTTTCTTGGTATCAAAATACCAAGAAACATAAATAAAGTTATAGAGGTTAATTTTCTCCCTCTTATAAAAAATACAAATAACATCTTAAAAGAATGGGTCAGTAGAGAGTTTTCTTGGATAGGGCGTATAAATATCATTCGCTCATATATTTTGCCTAAATGGAATTATCTTTTTAGAATGTTACAAATACAAGTTCCAAATCCCTGGTTAAAAATTATACAGGCAGCGTTTTCTAAATTTATTTGGAAGGGAAAAAAATGAGAATAAGCTTACAGCTATTATCTAAGAAAAGAAAAGCCGGGGGTCTTGCTGCCCCAAATATAATAGAATATCACAATGCCTGTATGCTGGCACACACTGTTAACACTTTAAGTACAGACCAAAAAGATCAAGTCTGGTATCAAATAGAGCAATCATTAGTAGAGACAAACAGCCTGTCTGCCCTGTTATGGACAACAAGGAGGAAGGGAAATAAAAATAATCCAGATCGTCCAGAAAATTCGATAATTATTGATAGTATTTGGAGATACTGGAATAAAATTAAGAAAAAATTTAAAATAGAACACAGACTATTCCCATTTCTACCCATAGAGGTGATTAAAAGTAATATCAAAGATATTAATATCAGTGGATGGACACAAAAGGGAATTATGTATATACAAGAGATTATTGATATAAAGGAAATTAAGCAAATTTAACCAGTTACAATCAGAGTTCGGAATTGATAGTAAGGAGATATTTACATATTTAATAATTACGTTTTATCTGGCGAAATTCCTGGATTTCCAGCTTAATAAAAATATTAGTAATCTTAAAAGATTATGGGAATTTATAGAATTAAAGGTCATATTTCCAGATGAATTTTTAAAGGATTCTCAGAAGCTCTCTGTCTGGAAATCTAAGACTAAGTGGGAAAAAGATTTACATACCGTGATCTCTGCGCTAGATATGATAAATGTGATAGTTAAAGTCAATAAAACGGTACATTGCTTGAATATAGTAGAGAATTTCTATAAACTCCTAAACAGATGGTATATGGTCCCAGCAAAATTGGCCAAAATGTATAAAGATCAGAATCCTGCTTGCTGGCGCTGTGAGGAAGGGAAAGGAGATTATCTCCATATTTGGTGGAACTGTGGCAATTGGTGGCAATTTCTAAGTAATATATGGAAGTTTGTATACCATCAGATTCATAATACGTGTCAGATATATATACCTTTACACCACAAAGTTTTCTGTTACATCTATGCCTACTGAGAAATGTATGTTGATAACACATATTTTATTGGCAGTTAAGATAGTTTTAGCCAGATATTGGAAAAGTAATAAGGTACTAGAGTGGAGTGAAATTAAAAAACAAGCAATATACCAATGTAAAATGGAAATGGGAATAAGCCAAGGTAACTCTGTTGGTCTGAAGGAATCCAGTAAATGGGAAATAATAGTTGATAAGTTTATTGCTAATAATGACAATTTATAATATAGAGTCCCGTAGTGTGTTTGATCCTGGAAGAACACCAGCAATACTGTACCTATTAACGAAGGACAGGAATAATCGGATAGTACAGGCTTGGTTCCTCCGGAAGGTGTGTGTATGTGTATGGTATGAATCAGGTTTTTATTATACTTCTATCCCATTACTTATGTTATTTATGGATATGGTCCTCCAAATCTGGTTAATATTGGTAATGTTGCTTTGTTTTTGTTTTTTTTAAGCAAACTGTTTGAATGGAAACATATCTATAAATATATAGATCGGTTATAGAGGCACTGTATGTATTTTGATAATTGTAATATGAAAAAAAATTTGAAGAAATAAAAATATATTTAAAAAACAAACAAAAAAAAAATTTGTCCTTTAAAAAATGGTTTATAATATGTTTTGGTGCAGTTAATGATAAAAGGTGGAAATTGTGATTTAACACACACATAGCGAAACACACATAGCAAAAAAATTTTTTTTTTTTAAATCATGTATTATTTTCTAAATTTGGTGTCTCCTAAATTCACCCTAATCATGGTCTCTCCCCATCTGTGTTGGACAGGACTACAGTGGGTTTTTGTCTCTAATAAAGGTCAAGACCAGGCACATACACATTTCCTGCTCCATGAGTCCAAAAACACCACCTGGTGGATAATAGTGGAAATCTGCAGTAATCGTGGTCACGTTTCCAAATGTTCATGTATAATCTAATTTGGTTGTTCTCATAATTGGATTGCTAGATCAGAAAATTGTGGGATAAGTACAATGCACTTTCGGGAAAAAATATTCTGCTATAATTATCGTACAGAAGTTTTAATACATATCACTACTAGTAGTCAAGAGATAAAATGATTCAGATATTGAAAGCATGAATGCAATACTAAGGATATAAAACAAACCACATAAACAGTGTCTGTGAAGAAATGTTTTACAAAGAGCAGACAAACTTTTTTAATATTTGCTTTATAAACAGTAGGTTATATTTGGACATGTCTGCTTTGAATCAGTGGCAATTTTTCAAGATAAATATGTTATGCAATAAAAAAAATATAATATACTACAGTTTTACAAAATATCTTTCACCTTTTTGGGTGACTGCTTTTATTTATTTATATACCCCTGTAAATGATGCTGAAGAAATAAGGTAAAATGTAAGGTCATGGTAAGTACCTGCATGAACAAGTTTTTTTTTTTTTTTTTTTATTTCCCACTGACATTACCATAGTTAACTGCCCATGTATATGAGTTCAAAAGGTGGACAACGCCAATTTGAAATCCTTTTTTTAATTTCTTCTCCATATACAAATACATGGAATGTATCATGGGATATTAGGATATTTACATAACAAGTTATTCACTGCAATCTAAACAATGTGTATGAACTTTTACTTAGCTATCAGGTTATGCCTTAATTTGTGATTTGATTTTCTTTTTTTGTTTCCATAATTTTTTTTGATTGTGGACTGGAACAAATGGAAACTTTGATGGAGTGCTTTTTTTACTGTTAAAATAATTGTCTTAGCAGATGTTTTTCCGGAGGTTGCCCATATGGAACAATGCTGTCAGAAATATTACATTGATAACTGAGAAATAATTTTTATACTAACAATTCAGAAACACACTCCCATTATTTGAGTTCCCTATTTTGATGCTCAGCTGTGTGGAAAGTTCTCAAAAGGACTAAAGTTTTTTATTAATCTGAATACAATGGAACACATTGTGATTACAAATTTGCCAACAGTTGAATTATTTAGTAAACTGTTAGAATGCAAACCAAGTAATACAACATGAATTTACTCATATGTAACCCTGTATTGAAAAACAAAAAGCTTATTTCATAACAAAAAGCTTATTATATAGTCAAAGCAGCAAAACGACTTTACAGGGAGTGCAGAATTATTAGGCAAGTTGTATTTTTGAGGATTAATTTTATTATTGAACAACAACCATGTTCTCAATGAACCCAAAAAACTCATTAATATCAAAGCTGAATATTTTTGGAAGTAGTTTTTAGTTTGTTTTTAGTTATAGCTATTTTAGGGGGATATCTGTGTGTGCAGGTGACTATTACTGTGCATAATTATTAGGCAACTTAACAAAAAAACAAATATATACCCATTTCATTTATTTATTTTTACCAGTGAAACCAATATAACATCTCAACATTCACAAATATACATTTCTGACATTCAAAAACATAACAAAAACAAATCAGTGACCAATATAGCCACCTTTCTTTGCAAGGACACTCAAAAGCCTGCCATCCATGGATTCTGTCAGTGTTTTGATCTGTTCACCATCAGCATTGCGTGCAGCAGCAACCACAGCCTCCCAGACACTGTTCAGAGAGGTGTACTGTTTTCCCTCCTTGTAAATCTCACATTTGATGATGGACCACAGGTTCTCAATGGGGTTCAGATCAGGTGAACAAGGAGGCCATGTCATTAGATTTTCTTCTTTTATACCCTTTCTTGCCAGGCACGCTGTGGAGTACTTGGACGCATGTGATGGAGCATTGTCCTGCATGAAAATCATGTTTTTCTTGAAGGATGCAGACTTCTTCCTGTACCACTGCTTGAAGAAGGTGTCTTCCAGAAACAGGCAGTAGGACTGGGAGTTGAGCTTGACTCCATCCTCAACCCAAAAAGGCCCCACAAGCTCATCTTTGATGATACCAGCCCAAACCAGTACTCCACCTCCACCTTGCTGGCGTCTGAGTCGGACTGGAGCTCTCTGCCCTTTACCAATCCAGCCACGGGCCCATCCATCTGGCCCATCAAGACTCACTCTCATTTCATCAGTCCATAAAACCTTAGGAAAATCAGTCTTGAGATATTTCTTGGCCCAGTCTTGACGTTTCAGCTTGTGTGTCTTGTTCAGTGGTGGTCGTCTTTCAGCCTTTCTCACCTTGGCCATGTCTCTGAGTATTGCACACCTTGTGCTTTTGGGCACTCCAGTGATGTTGCAGCTCTGAAATATGGCCAAACTGGTGGCAAGTGGCATCTTGGCAACTGCACGCTTGACTTTTCTCAGTTCATGGGCAGTTATTTTGCGCCTTGGTTTCTCCACACGCTTCTTGCGACCCTGTTGACTATTTTGAATGAAACGCTTGATTGTTCGATGATCACGCTTCAGAAGCTTTGCAATTTTAAGAGTGCTGCATCCCTCTGCAAGATATCTCACTATTTTTGACTTTTCTGAGCATGTCAAGTCCTTCTTTTGACCCATTTTGCCAAAGGAAAGGAAGTTGCCTAATAATTATGCACACCTGATATAGGGTGTTGATGTCATTAGACCACACCCCTTCTCATTACAGAGATGCACATCACCTAATATGCTTAATTGGTAGTAGGCTTCCGAGCCTATACAGCTTGGGGTAAGACAACATGCATAAAGAGGATGATGTGGTCAAAATACTCATTTGCCTAATAATTCTGCACTCCCTGTACTTTAAATGAATGGTTTGGGGGAATAGATCATGCCCCTGCAGTCTAACAGCTCAATCTTATGCCATTTAACCCCTTCAGGAAGGAGTCAATAGTGCACGTTCTGATCAAAACAAAATGTAAACAAATACTGGAATTTGCGCTATATATATATATCTGTTCAACCGTAGTTCACCTCTTTTATATTAAGTGCACCCACACTTATGATATATCATTTTGTTCAGGAGAAACAGGGCTTTAATTTCTCATGGACTATTCATATATGAAACACAATTTATTATGAATAAAATAAAAAAAATTGTGAGAAATTAAGATTTTTAAAAACATTTGCAGTTCCGTCTGACATTTTAGCTGTAAATGTCATAATACTGTTAGCTCTTACTGCAATAAAATACACATATTTGTATTCAGCAAAGTCTCACAAGTACAACAGTACCCCACATTAACATATTTAATGGCGTTTTGGAAAGTTACAGGGTCAAATATAGCACATTCCATTTTTCATTTTTTTTCATATTAAAATTTGCCAGATTAGTAATGTTACCTTTGAGACCGTGTGTTAGCCCAGGAATGAGAATTACCCCCATGATGGCATACTATTTGCAAAAGTACACAACCCAAGGTATTGCAAGTGGGGTATGTCTAGTCTTTTTTAGTAGCCACTTAATCACAAACACTGGCCAAAGTTAGCGTTCATATTTGTTTTTGTGTGAAAAAAGCAAAAAAATAATATTTGGCCAGTGTTTGGGACTAAGTGGCTACTAAAAATGACTGGACATGTGGGCAAATGGTATGCCATCATGGGGGTAATTCTCATTCCTGGGTTCTCATACAGTCTCAAAGGCAACATTACCAAACCGGCAAATTTCAATGTAAAACAAATTAAATGAAATTGTGCACGCCTTTGATTACAATCATTGGCCAAGTATCATCTTTTTTGAGTCATAATGATTCCAGACAGCTTCTTGGATTGTGGATTTCCAGACTGACCCCAGGCATCTCCTCAGATTGAAGGATATGTGATGAGTTCTAAGATTGGAAGAGCTGAGGCAGCTTGCAGACTAAAATGCCTGTGATGGCTTCATGGTCTAATGAGAGTTTGGTGGCTTCCTAAATGGAAGGGCACTGGGATTTAACAATTAATCCCTGTCTTGATGAGGTTTAGTCTGCCATCAGCATCAACTGCAATTCCAAAATACTAAACTTGATATTCAGACAGAGATAATAGGCATTTATAGTCATAACGTTTTAATCTTTGAAGAGTCATGTTATTTCTTGGTTTTCTCATCACCACAGTTGTAATAAAGCTCACTGTTCTATCACGTTACGTACCATAGATATGAGTCACTACTTCAAATTGTTTTTCTGTCAGGTAATTTCCTGCATCCTTATAAAGCAGCATGCAATCCAACTAGTTAGCCACAGTTCAAAGAATATTGGCTCAGCTTAAATGTTTTGCACATACCATTGTCTCACATTAACTCTACATTTAAGGAATGGAAATATTTCCTTGTACATCATATAAACAATTGTTGGTAATATTCACCATAGTAGTACCAGTGGCGTTAGAAAGGTGTTCTGTCATTTCTCTCTCTTGATGAAGGCTAATGTTTAAAATGTAAAGCATTTCAAATGAATGCTAAAACTCACACTTGGCTAAAATAAATGTAAAAAGCAAACACATTATTTTTTAAAATAATATAAATGTTAATACACTGATAGATTTTATATGTGAGTCTAACCTTTCAAATGCCCCCCAAAAATAAGAAATGTTATATAAATACATAATTCTTGAATTTTAATATTAAGTGCAAATATATTATAATCTTAAAGCATACCTGTACCATGTAGAAATAATAACTAACCTTGTATTTCATTAGCTTTTTATCAATATTTAGACAGTTGAGACCTACGATATGATTCTTTAACTATATAAGTTATCTACTGCAACCCCCCAAAAAAGGATAATTTAAATATATAACTTTTTACGTGTATCTCATATCAGATCAGTATAATCAGATCTGTCACTGGAAATTTCATAATTGAATATTACATATAAAATAACATAATTTTTTTTTTTTTTTTTTAAGAGATACTTTATTTATTTTTTTCAAATGTAAGCATTGTATCTATTTCTCTTTTTCTCAGCTTGTCTGAATATTTTTTCCTGAAAGTCAGAAATTTTTCAGGGCACCCAAATGTCAACAATATCATATTATGTATATAGTTGGCTGTATGTAGATAGAAGCATTTTCTGACATTTGGTTCAAAGATCCAACGAGAAAAAGTAACCAATAGAGGGAAAAGCAGGAAGAGCAGTAAAATAAAAAAAATAAAAAATCTCTCTCTCTCTTTCTCTCTATATATACATATATACACATACATACATATATACACATACATACATACAATACATACATACAATACATACATACAATACATACATACACATAAACACACACACACATATCTAGTCTATCATAAAAACATTACACAGTTACATAGTTGTCTAGGTTGAAAAAGACTAAAGTCCATCAAGTTCAACCATAAACGTCCATACGTTTATGATGCTGATCCAAGAGAAGGCAAAAGAACAACAACAAAAAAACAACAACAAAAAAAGCAATTGTAGCCATTTCCAGTTATGCCACAAAAGGGGGAAAAAACTCCATAGTGGGCATCAGATTTCTCCTTGGATCAACAACCTGTTTACATACATATCCTATACCCTTGAAAGGGGCGTGTCCAGCTTCCGGTGTGAGCGGTCGCATGGTTTAGGAGCTCCGAATCCGACCCGACCTGAACGCTACTAAAAGCATCTATTCCGACTTTATTTTGGGAGCAGATTCTTCCAGTAAGTGCACAGTGGTGGTGGAGTGGAAATGCCACCTTCGAAACAACTGAAATTGTCGGAAACGGCTAAACTGAAAAGGACGGAACGCCGTCGAGAAATACAAGATGGCGACGAGGCCTCTATCGCATCGGATGGGCAATCTGACCATGAACTAAGCTCTGTTACTTATTCTAACGCTCCGGTGACAGAACGTAGCTTACACAAGATGCTACAGGAACTCCGCGCAACATTAACGGCGGACTTTCAACGCATAAACAGTGATCTCAGAAGAGAAATCTCAAATATTGGGGACAGGACAAATCACCTCGAAAACAAGACAGACAAACTCTGTGTTGCACATAACGAGGTTGTGGATAAAGTGCAAAAACTGTCTGAAGAAAATGAAACGCTGAAACTAAAACTTGCGGACATAGAGGACAGATCACGGAGGCAGAATGTTCGATTCAGAGGCATACCTGATGACATATCCCATGACGCCCTCCCTGCCCACATTCTCTCTATCTGCAAATCACTTGTTCCAGATCTTCCAGACTCAGCATGGGCATTTGATAGGATGCACAGGCTTCCGAGGCCTGCACGCCTTTCCAACACAGTCCCCAAAGATGTGATTGTCAAATTCCATTACTATGCGCATAAAGATGCGCTATTTGCAGCGGCAAATAAACTGCAAACGTTTCCTGAACCTCACCAAAAAGTCGCCCTATTTGCGGACTTATCGGCCACAACGATGGCGAGGTGTAAAGAATTCCTCACAATAAGGAAAACGCTACGGAACAATAATGTGGCTTACAGGTGGGGAGACAAGGAAAAAATCATATCGTCAACGAGCCAGCGGATGGGATGAACCTACTTACAACATGGGGTCTATCTATCGACTCACACCCTCCCCAAGGCACGACTGGCAACACATCTCCGAGAAGGATGAAGGCAGACTGACAAATGGCTACTTCTCCACCCAAAAAGCCATGAACTTTACCATTGACTTTCTTACAGGTCTTTACAATTGCAGACCGCGCACACTCTCTCTTGGTTTACAGGTACTCCCAGTCTGTACGTAACTAGAGGGAAGGTTAGTTGTCCATCTCGCATGTTTTCCTTTCCCAAGTTTGTATTTACTAATAGTTTTGTTCGCATCTAAACGGAGTGCCATGCAACTGATCCGTATGACAAATATGCTACGATAAGGGTACATAACTAATATACTACTAGACTAAATAGATTATCCTACAAATAATACCCGTGCTAATATTACTTAACTCCTGCTGCCTCATGGTCACCGGACACACAGGTTTAATGTAGTATAGCTTATAGTCACTTGCCACGCGGGGGTTTATAGTCATAGACCACATAACTCGCAGTATGTCAAAATGTTTATTAAAGAACGGACCTGACGTTCTTACGCTCCAGTGTGCAAGGGCATATCTTCTACTCAAACGATGCCACTTATACGGTGATACAGAAGCCTGCGTTAGGGACAGTATCAGACACGATATAATGGCAGCAGTGTATACTAAATTTCTAGGGCCGCTGCCGTTAGAGCTTAGTTATGAGACCTATGTCTGTTTGTCACAAAACTGTGGTCAAATGCATATCTACCACTTACCAGTTCAGCTCAGCGTTATGCCCAGTGTTAACTTTGTGTGTAAATGTGCATTAGCAAATAACACCTATAACGTCACACTTAGTAATAAATATCGCAATACGTTGCCTTCCGATGCTTTGCCTTCCCCTTATAGGCTTCCATACTTTCCCCTCCCCCCACAGTCTCGAAGGCACAGATAACACGCCGCTTATAGATTATATACCTACTCGAACATGGGGTGATTGGCATCAGCATCACGGTTATTATGAAAAAACAATATAAAAAAAAAAAAAACAGACAAAAAAAAAAAAAAGAAAAAATAATAATAAATAAATAAATAATAATAAAAAAATAATATATAAAAAAAAAAAGACCAAAAGGATAAAAGTAGAGAAGACATTTTAAATCTATTGTTGTAACCTTACTTTGCAATGATAGTCTGCAAATCTGGGGATAACTCCACCAGTGGGCAAACATGCAGGGTCTTCTGAGAATGGCTACGCGTCCAAGTGAAATTTCGCTTGTTATGTCTCATACCATGGTGTGTATCATTTAGCTAACGCATGTTGAACGCCTTGTTAGTTATGTGCCATATAACCGCACTAAACCTCTAAACGTTACGTGTATGGACACCAGCCACAATACCCTGGCTAAATTGCTGTATTCGATCTTGTTCAACTATTTCATTTATGTTCAATTCTTTAGTATTATTTAATATGTACTGTTAACATATTTCCATTTCAGGTCGGGAGGTGCTCATAGCCTCCCTATGTCACCCTTGGAGGCGATACTAGTTCCCACCCAAGGATGATTATTGTGTATCTTCCAGTTCAGGAAGATGTGTGTAAATACTTCTGTTCTTATTATTCTTCTTTTTTTTCTTTTACCCGTACACCTCCCTTTCCCGTAGGTCCAGACACTATACATACACGAATCACATTGTGTTGGAGGTGGGTCCAAAATGCTTCTAGACACGTTTGTACAGTGACGATAGGGTACCTTGTGGTCTATGCATGGAGGACAGACAGACTACTTGTGTGTGTTCAATGGTACCCCTCTATCAATGCTCTTCATAATTTCCACACATGACACAACACGTTATGAAAGTCCTCTCAATTAACGCAAGAGGATTAAATAGCCCCTTTAAAAGAAGACAACTCTTAAACACCATGCATGACACTGATGCAGCAATGGTATGCGTCCAAGAAACCCATTTTAACACGAAAACCCCCTCCCAAATCCGATCCACAAAATACCCTACAGCCTACTATGCCAATGCCCCGAACAAATCTAAGGGGGTGGCGATAATTTTCCACAAAGACTGGATATTTACGTTACACAAACAATTTGTAGACGCGACAGGTAGAGTGCTCATCCTCGTGGGCAATTTAAATGGCATATTACTGACTGTAGCCTCAATTTACGCCCCTAATGAGGCGCAGTTTTCTTTCCTGAATAAAACAATTAAAAAAATAAAGCGCATGTCACAAGGTCACATTTTTATATGTGGTGACTGCAACTGCACCCTTGACCCAACATTTGATACAAAACGTAAAGGCAATAAATCACCCAATAAACTGACCACCCAAAATGCAAAACTTTTCTCTAATTTATTACACTCCCAAGACTTATATGACACATGGAGGAATCTTTTTCCCTCTGCATATGAGTTCACGTATTTCTCACAAGTACATCTGACATATTCACGAATCGATATGTGCCTCGTAGATAAAGCAACCCTCCCTCACCTAATAGATGAATCAATAGGACAAAGAACATGGTCGGACCATGCCCCAATCACCATCACGTTCAAAGTACCTTACCCTACGAAAGGTCGGGGGAAATGGAGACTAAACGAATCCCTATTAGATGACCCCATAAACCAGCAGAAGATAACCTCCACATTATCCCAATACTTCTCCCTAAATACCACCGATGATACCTCCATCGAAACCCAATGGTTAGCCCATAAGGCAGTGATTAGAGGTGAATTTATCAAATTAGGCTCCACCACTAAAAAGCGGCGCCAATCCACAGATACAGCATTACGACAGGAACTTGATACACTAGAACAATCCAATAAACGAGCCCCCTCCAAAACCGTATCGACTCAAATCGCCAAACTACAAAATAATATTCAGGAAATCCAAGCTCAAATGTATACTAAACAGGTGATGAAAACCAAACAAAAATTTTATCACATGGGCAATAAAGCGGGCAAACTACTAGCCAACCAACTCAAATCTAATTATCTGCAAACCAAAATACCTTATATTACCTCCAAAGACAACGTTAAAATATACAATCCCCACAATATAGTGGATGAACTGGCTCTCTACTATGAAGAGTTATATAATCTTAAAGACAACAAAACAATTCACATTCCCGATAACATGGAGGTCTCTGAATATCTTTCGCACATTAGATTACCGCAAACCACACAAGAACAAAATTACATTTTGGATGCCCCGTTCACAGAAGATGAAATAACTCAGGCCATAAAATCTATTCCCAAACATAAAGCCCCAGGTCCTGATGGACTCTCAAACTACTACTATATAAAAATGGTGACTCAAATTGCTCCTCACATTACTAAGTTGTTTAATGCGATCAAGCACTCTGGCGTGTTCCCATGGGAAATGTTGGAGGCTTACATCATAACATTGCCAAAGCCGAATAAGTCCCCAACAATCTGCAGCAACCTAAGACCCATCTCTCTGCTCAATGCAGATGTGAAATTATATGCAAAAATAGTAGCGAACAGGCTCAAACCCCTTTTGCCCAATCTAGTCTCAGAGGAACAAGCGGGGTTTGTACAAGGAAAACAAGTGGGAGATAACACCAGATATTGTATGGATCTGGTGGACTGGGCAAATGATCGCAAAAAGAGTGGAGTTCTCATGGCCTTGGATGCCGAAAAGGCATTTGAGTGCCTAAATTGGGATTACATGGCAGCAACATTAACAGCCTTTGGCCTTTCAAAAGTTTTCATAAAAACTATATTGGCCCTTTACTCCTCACCCTCAGCTAAAGTTTTTAATACAGGGTTCACATCCAGGAGTTTCTGCATTACAAATGGCACAAGACAGGGGTGTCCCTTGTCACCCCTAATCTTTATTCTTTGTTTGGAACCTCTGGTGCGACAAATAAAACTAGACTCAGCACTTCCCGGTTTATGCACTCCTGCAGGAGAAAAGAAAATTGCTTTATTTGCAGATGATATTATAGTTTTTCTTGCCAACCCTAATGACACAATCCCACACCTACTCAAGACCCTGTCCTCCTTTGGGTCTATATCCTATTACAAGAATAATATTAGTAAGACCCAAATACTTCCTATTAATCTACCTTCACAAATAGTAGGAACCTTGAAAAATAGCTATCCATTCGACTGGAGAACCACGTCACTTTCCTACCTCGACGTTAAAATTACCCTTTCCAACGTACTCATTATCAAAGAAAACCATGAAGCGGTACTTTCCGCATTGTCTAAACAGATGAGTTCTTGGGATAAACTTCATATGTCATGGTTTGGGAAAATCCTACCCCATATTTTATATCTTTTTAGGACACTTCCAATTGCTCTTCCTAATAAACTTCTCAAGCGTTTTCAATTTGCTATCAATGCCCATATTTGGAAAAAAAAGCCCCCAAGAGTATCCTTGAAATCGATGTGGCGTCCACTTCGACAGGGAGGCCTTAGTATCCCAAATATCCAACACTACTATAGAGCAACGATACTGGCACAAGGCCTAGATATATTGACAGGCAGAACGAACCCTCTATGGCTCAATCTTGAGTCAGCGTGTAGCCAAACTACTTCCATGGCTAATGTCTTATGGACATCCTCCTCCCTCCCACACTCCGCTACACTACCAGCTACAAACTTCCTTATAAACTCTTGGAGGACCTGGAACAAATCAGTGTGGCCTCCTGAGGAACTACTATACCTTGCACCTCTTTCAGCCCTCTCGTTGTTCTCTCCTGATTTACCCACACAAAGGTGGACAGATTTGGGTATCACCCACATCCACTATATGTTCACTAAAAATGGCATTCGCCCTTTTCCAGAGCTGCAAGTTTTGTTCAAGTTGCCCTCTCGTGATCTATTTTTATATCTAAGAATAAAACATATTTTGCTTTCCAAATCGATCTCTTTCATGAACCCCCTATCATTTAGCAAGCTAGGTCAAAAATGGTACACCGCAAAGAAAATCCACCCATCGTGGAAATTTCTCTCACCATGCTACACAGCACAGGCAGGTCTTAATGCTACAAACAAATTGCCATATATGCTCAAGTGGGAAAAAAATATAGGAGTGGAATATATATTGTCGGAGTGGGATATGGCTATTAAATACACTAAACACTCTTCTAACTGTGTTACGCTATGGGAAGCCTATTTTAAGATTCTCATGCGTTGGTACATGGTCCCATCAAGATTATGCAAAATTTACACCACTTTATCCCCACTATGTTGGAGATGTACCAAGGACTCAGGTTCTCTAGAACACATTTTTGGGGAATGCACCTACATACAAACATTCTGGCAAACCGTACAGAGTTCAATATTCTCGCTGTGTATGCTCTCACTCCCACTCACACCGGACAACTATATTCTACACCTCATACCCAATCTGGGTGACATTCCATCTAGGGACGCGGTACTCAATATTTTGGTGGCCGCTAAGATTATCATCACGGCTCACTGGAAAAGTACTCACTGTCCCGATATATCAGAAGTGCTTTCAAAAGTAGATTCCACGTACCATCATGAAAGGGAATGGGCAAAGAAGAGTAATGTAGCAAAATTCCTCACCAATTGGCACAACTGGGATTCATTTTTCAAATCCTATTCTAAATGAGACGGCATAGTGGATGACCATCTCACAGGTCTTACAAGAAGACATGGTACTATATCTATATCTCCATACATGTTAAAGGTCTGGACCAGTTACCTCTATGGTTACCCTTCCCTACCCCCCCGGCTCCCCTCCCTTCTCTTACTACATCTCATGTATAGATGTTATAAACCACCACAATAATGTAACATTCATGTACTTAGTAAGCCCTTACAGAACTAATGCAGACTGATTCCTCGCAACTTTGCACAACTACAGTGCAATTTCCTGAGCCTTATATTACACTGGTAATGTATACTACTAGGTACACGATCTGGGCAAGATCGCACACTTCCACGCACCTTGTACCATAGGCGTTAACAGGTTATTTTGTATGTAACGTAAAGATGCTATGATTATTTATACACTGTGGTGTGTCACTGTCAATGACTCAGTCAACTCTGCATATCGAGATTGTACTTGTTTTATGCTTCCCTAATCAATGATGTATAAATACATGTAAATGTTTACAATTATCTCACAACATGGATGTACTTCCTATTCTTTTCTCTTTTTTTCTGTTATTTCCTGTTTTTACTTGACAAAACCAATAAAAAGTAAACATTCAAAAAAAATTATACCCTTGAATATTCTGTTTATAAAGAAAAAACTCATCCAAGTCTGAACTTTTTCTTATTCTGCAATATCCTTCTTTAAAACTGGTGCCAAAAAGTGCACCACATATTCAAGGTGGGATCTTACCATTGATCTGTAAAGAGGTAAAATTATATTTGTATGACACTTTATTTTTTTACAGTGCAGAGGATAACACACTTGTGAGTTTATATGTCAATTTAGACAAATAAAGAAAGCATATAAGTCACGTGAATATGTATGTCAATTTAGACAAGCAAAGAAAGCATGAAATTACCAAGATGCTGCACTTTTTATAAAAGAAAATAAATGTAACTGCTGGAATGTTGTACTGTTAGTGTAGATAAAGATAAAGTGAGAAAAGCTATAAGGAAACATAGAACTAGAGCTAAGTTCAGGAGTCAAATACCACTGGGTCCAGGGCTGGCGCCAACGTTAGGCGAACTAGGCATTCGCCTAGGGCGCCAGACCGCTGAGAGCGTCCACCAGGATATTTCCTGGTGGGCTCCCCCTATCTTGGTGCGCAACGCTTGGTGAGCGGCTCTTGAGTTGCCCCACCTCAGCGCATGGCCGCTCCTCCAGGCGCCAGAAGGTAGGGGTGCCCAGAGGAGCCCCATCAAAGGGGGCCCAGGAGGGCCCATCTGGCCACCTCAGGGTGTCCTCAAGTGGTCCTTCAGTATAGCAGAGCAGACACCTTCTTACCTTGATGATAGGTGCCTACTCTGCCATCAAATGCCAGTGACCGGAGGAGCCAGGAGAAGGCAGGTGGCGAGGGAGGCTGTTCTTGCAGCCTCTTACTCCTACCTCACGTGCAATCTGTGATGCCAGGAGCCAAAATATGACGTCATTCTGGCCCAGGCAACTAAACAGCAGGCCAGAAGGAGTGAGGAGCTGCCCCAAACTGGACCACAGGGAGGTGAGTGTTTGACTGTCAGTGAGTGTGTGTGTGTCTGTCTGTCAGTGAGTGTCTGCCTGTGAGTGTCTGTCAGTAAGTGTATGTATATCAGTAAATGTCTGTCAGTGAATGAGTGTCTGTGTCTGTCAGTGAGTGAGTGTATGTCTGTCAGTGTGTGTGTGTGTGTGAGAGTGTATGTCTGTCAGTAAGTGTCTGTGTGTGTGTGTCAGTGAGTGAGAGTTTGTCTGTCAGTGTGTGTGTGTGTCTGTCAGTGAGTGGGTGTGTATGTCTGTCAGTGAGTGTCTGTGTGTGTGTGTGTGTGTGTGTGTTTGTGTGTGTCTGTCAGTGAGTCTGTGTATGTCTGTCAGTGAGTTTCTGTATGTGTGTGTTAGTGAGTGAGTGTATGTCTGTCAGTGAGTGTGTATGTCTGTCAGTGAGTGTCTGTGTATGTCTGTCAGTGAGTGTCTGAGTGAGTGTATGTCTGTCAGTGAGTGTGTGTATATCTGTCAGTGAGTGTCTGTGTGAGTGTGTGTGTGTGTGTGTCTGTCATTGGGTGAGTGTATGTCTGTCAGTGAGTTTCTGTGTGTGTGTGTGTGTCAGTGAGTGAGTGTATGTCTGTCTGTCAGTGAGTATCTGAGTGAGTGTATGTCTGTCAGTGCGTACAATGCTCCAAGTGAGGTCTCACCAGTGTTCTGTACAATGGCATGAGCACTTCCCTCTTTCTACTGCTAATACCTCTCCCTATACAACCAAGCATTCTGCTAGCATTTCCTGCTGCTCTATTACATTGTCTGCCTACCTTTAAGTCATCAGAAATAATCACCCCTAAATCCCTTTCCTCGGATGTTGAGGCTAGGACTCTATCAAATATTCTGTTCTCTGCTCTTGGGTTTTTACGTCCAAGATGCATTATCTTGCACTTATCCACATTCAATGTCAGTTGCCACAACTCTGACCAGTTTTCTAGTTTACCTAAATCATTTGCCATTTGGCTTATCCCTCCTGGAACATTAACCCTGTTACATATCTTAGTATCCTCAGCAAAAAGACATACCTTCTGCAGTATCACTAATACAAAAATTATGAGAATGGGTCCAAGTACAGATCTCTGAGGTACCCCACTGGTGACAAGCCCAAACTTTGAATATACTCCATTGACTACAACCCTCTGTTGCCTGTCACTCAGCCACTGCTGAGTGACAGGCAATATTGGAATCCAATATCCACTTCAAGATCATTTATAATCAGACTAAAGAGAAGTGGACCCAACACAGAACCCGGAGGCACTCCACTTACCACTTTTGTTCAATTGAGTTGCCTAATTGCAAACATGATAGTTCACATAACCAATGAGCCTTCTCTCTGATCTGAGTAGCGTAGAATTCAAAAGTCTTGTAGAAGCCACTGAAGCTTGAAACTATATTTTCAGGTTTCAGTTGTTAATTTTTTATAACTTGGTCTGAGTTCTCTGTCCTGGGAGGAGAGAGAGCTCAGCCCAAGAGACAAAACTAACACCTGAGCTACAGACTATACCTACTGGGACCAGTAGCTATACACAGCTGTGCAGGTATGTATATGATAAGAGTTTCAATATGCTGAGGAAGGAATCTGGAGTTTTTTGCAGGCAGACATTAATAGTGCATTGATGGAAAGTTTGAAAGTATCCATTTATTCTATATAAATTTTTTTCATAATTCCCCTTTAATAATAATAATAATAATACTAATAATAATACCTTCATTATGAAGGGCATATCTATTAATGTTTACTAGTAATATTAATAACGCCATTGGGGAGACTGATATGTGATCATCTTTAAGGGTTGAAGAGCTTTCAGAATTGATGCAATTCTATTTAACTTTCTAAAGTTTGCATCAAATATTTTTGTAATGTATGATGCACTGTGTGAGCCTAACAATTTTATAACATGACAGGAGGCTTCGTATTTGCTTAAGTCTCTCTTTACTAGAACTCCACAGCAGCACAGAAAACAACCAATCAGAAAAAAGTTAGGTACTAATTTCCTCTTTCTTTGCTGCTCCGCATCAGTACAGGTCAGAGTACCACTGCCTCCTGCTTATTAGGTTTTATATTTGATATCTTCTTGTATTTACTTAGTTTTTTTCTTAGTATCATATTTTCTCTTCTATATATTTATATGTTTTATATTTTTTGTGATGTATATTTTTTCCTTCCTACTGCTTATGTGGGTTATATGTATTGTATTTTGATAGATTGATTATGGTTGGAATTACTGCCCTTTTGTTTTTTGCTTTCCATGTATTCTTGGGAAAACCTTTCCCTTTCTGTGGTGGTTTTCCCCCCTCCCCTCGCTACCCCACTCTCTTTGCCCCGCCCTTTTCCGCGGGCTGCATGCTCTGTATTGGGGTTTCAGGAGACTAGCCTCGAGCTGTCTCCTGATTTTCCAGAAACCCTTTGTACTTTTCCGCCTGCAGAGGTACTCGCGGTCGGACGCGAGTACCCGACGGCCGCTCCGCTCACCCACGTGGCCGCCCGCTCGCCACGTGGCCGCCCGCCGCGCTCAGCTTCTTTTCAGATCCGCGGGAAGCCGACCGGGTGGAGGAGAGTGTGCCTACTCGCGGCCCCCCCACCTCCGTCCTCGGTTCGGAGCTCGGCTTTTGTCACCCTTCTGGGATTCCCCGGCGGACTGCTTCAGTTTGCCAGTTTTCCTTCAGATATGACTATTAGTTTTCTTGCAGTGTAGATCTCAGGCTCACTGTATGTCTTCAGATTTCTTACCTTTCAGATTTATGGTTTCCTATGACAGGAGTTTCAATGGCATATATATCTGAGATTGCTGTGATTTTACTGACTAGTGTATATCACAGATTTATGTATTCCACAGACTGCTGTAGATCACAGATTACTGTATATCACAGACTGCTGTTTTTTCACAGATTCCTGTATATCTCAGATTCCTGTATATCACAGATTACTGTATATCACAGATTTATGTATATCACAGATTACTGTATACCACAGATTTATGCATACCACAGATTACTGTATATCACAGATTTATGTATATCACAGATTTCTGTATATCAACAGATTTCTGTATCTCACAGATTTCTGTATATCACACACTGCTGTATATCACAGATTTCTGTATATCACAGATTACTGTGGGTTTTTGCTGACAGTGTATATCACGGGTTGCTGTGTGTTGTTACTGACAGTGTATTTCTAGATTTTGTTTGGCTGCCAGTGTATATCACAGGTTGCTGTGTATTTACTGGCAGTGTGTACCTCAGATCGCTGAGGGTTTTGCATATCTAATAACTAACTAACTAATTTTGTGCGTTCTACTGTCAGGGTGTATCACAGATTGTTGTGTATTTCGGGTATTTTGAAACTGTTATACAGGCTCTGTACAGGGGTATACAGTGCCAGTTAACTCTAGAATTCACTCGCTTCTCAGTATATATATTTTCTGGCACAGCTATGAGATTTCAGATGGGACTACTTAATATGATTTCGCTGTCCATGGCAGATATTTAGTTAGCAGACTTGGCTCTGACTCTAACGGGTATGGGAGACCAGTCTACACCGATACGATACTGTTTTATCAAAACAGATCAGTGTGTGCAGGTGCATACCTACCCACAGTTCATGGACAGTAGCGCTCAGTGTACCTTACATTCATGGACATGATGGTCACTGGAATACTTCCGCTTATACCCAATACAGCTGAAATACCACTATTTGACTGCTGGGCACATAGGGACTGCCAGTCCCGGTTCAAGTTACTCACACAGCATTACGCTGTCTAAAAGGGTTGATTGTCTAAGGGTCCTATGTCACAAGATACCCTGAGGATCTACAATTTTTCGGGACCTCTACCCGAACTCAGAGGTCCCCGTTACTCATTCAATACCCACTGTAAAGCGCTACGGCATTGGAAGGCGCTATATAAATTCATGTTAATAATATTATTATGGTAATACACAACCCATTGATTGGCCTGCTCTGTCTGTGCCCCATTGATTGGCCTGCTATGTCTGTGCCCCATTGATTGGCCTGCTATGTCTGTGCCCCATTGATTGGCCTGCTATGTCTGTGCCCATAAGAATGGCCTGCTATGTCTGTGCCCATAAGAATGGCCTGCTAGGTCTGTGCCCATAAGAACGGCCTACTATGTCTGTGCCTATAAGAACGGCCTGCTATGCCTGTGCCCATTAAACGGCCTGCTATGCCTGTGCCCATTAAACGGCCTGCTATGCCTGTGCCCCATTGATTGGCCTGCTTTGTCTGTGCCCCATTGAATAGCCTGCTATGTCGGTGCCTACTTGTATGGCCTGCTATGTCTGTGGCTATATGCCTGGCTAACCTTTCTGTGTCCATTCATTTGCCCTGCTGGGCCTATGCCCTACTGACGGGCCTACACTATTGGTACACTATTGGTACCGAACCCCTTTTGGCCGCAAGCCAGGGGTAATATCACTGGGGAAAACCCAGTGTCCACCAGTGACATGGAGATAGGCAGGTGTCCAGACAAACACCATTACCATAGTGTTCAAGAGGACACCAGTATACGGCCATCTGAAGATGGTGGGAAGGGTGAAGACCCTAAACCTCATGACTGAAGGGCAAAGTTTCTTATGAAGACCCCGGACACATCCACGGTTTACCCCAAACCGGCGACGGCACATCTCCAAGGAGAACTTCGCACAGGCAAGGACCGGTACTCAGTCTCCTATAGGAGAAAGTGGTGTTTTTCCTTGTCTTTACCAGCTACTCCGTATCTGCCTCCCGGGATCCTTATAGGTTCGGTAGTTTTTTTCCTGCGTTAGGTTAGCTCTTGGCCCTGTCCAGTGGGACTTACTTTTCTTACCTTCCGGCCTGCTGTTTGCCTTCTATCCGGGATAGAATGGGGGTATTTTCTCTTATATACATTAATTGTTGCTTTTTTGTTTTTTTCTTGACTTCCTTTTCCTTTTTGCTCGGGTCGTCGTGAGGCCGACTTGACCTCCTCCGACCTCCCAGGCACTCGTGGATCGCAGGAGAACATCTCCAGCTTTCCTCAGACTACCAACGGTCTACCTGGACCCCGCGCGCACGCACGGGATCCGGATAGTCAGTTGATAGCTTTCCATTGTTGTTTCCGAAGATTGCCCTCAGCCTTATGCTGACATTAATAATTGGTGCGCCCTACAGTTTGGTCACCCTGAACCTCTAGGGACTCTAATTTGCACCACGGGAGGGTGTGGCCCTCCATCACCTCGATCCGGGTATATTTACTTTCAGGAACAGAGGGCGATCCCTCTCATACAGAACCGGATACTGATTTGTTATTAGAGGGCGCAGCCCCTCACTCGTCCTCAACCAGATACTGGGCTGGATTCAGAGGACAGGTTGGGAGGACCTACTCGCATAGAGAGAACCGGTCTCGGATGTAGACTCTGCTGTTGGTTACTAACGGGTGCGGCCCGCTCAGGATAACGGCCGGACGCTCTCACAGTATGCGATCACAGTAGTAGAGAGCGCGGCTCTCTCATACACTTGACGCTCTACTGTACCGGCCATTTGTTCATCACACAGACTTGTACCTGTGCAAAACATTGATGACTACATAGAGGGGCGTCCCTCCTGCATTCAATTAGAGCGGACTTCCACGCTACTGATTTTGTTCTAGAGGTCTGCCTGGTCATGCAAGAATTACATGTTTAGACTAGATCCCAGGATCCGGACCGCTGTAAAACGCGCAAGGAATACTCAGAGGTATAACGGGGGGAGTCTCCCACTTATTTGCACACACTCCTGGAGATGGTACGGCTAACGGATGGCCCTCCGGTACTAGGAGTGTGCAGATTTTTTGGCATATTCTGCACCATGTAATACAGAGATTGCTTTTTGTTTGGGATATCCAGACCATTACGAACAAACTGCGCAGACAGTTTCTCCCATGTCAAGATGTCAGGAGTTATGGAGACCTTCATGGAGCAAATGGGCACTGCCTTGCTCGGGTAACAAGATTATGGAAGGCCGGTCTGAAGGTCTGAAGGTAAAACCGTACGTATGGATCACAGGGTAAACATAGAAACATAGAATGTGACGGCAGATAAGAACCATTCGGCCCATCTAGTCTGCCCAGTTTTCTAAATACTTTCATTAGTCCCTGGCCTTATCTTATAGTTAGGATAGCCTTATGCCTATCCCACGCATGCTTAAACTCCTTTACTGTGTTAACCTCTACCACTTCAGCTGGAAGGCTATTCCATGCATCCACTACCCTCCCGGGTAAGACCGGAAACCCCGGTTGTCTTGACTTCCCCGGTCTTTATGATCTTGGGATAAGATGGCTGGACTGCCCCGTCTCCTCGGAGGAGGACCCTCCGTCTATGCTCTATTTCTCCCTCACGAGAGCCATTTTGTTGGATTCGCGCTGACCTACTTTTCAACTACCGTCGAGGAGACCTACGAGACTTCATGGAGGTACCTGGTGTGCCCCGACTCCTACTCAGACATCTTTCACTCTTGGACGAGGGCATTTCTGGATGGAAATCTGCGTTCCAGTTTGCTTTTCCCATTCCTTTGAAGATTTCTGGGATTCACTATTCCCAGAGTAGTCGACCACCGTTTCCTCCACACAAGTTCAGTTCGGAACCCTGTATGGACATCCTTTGGAGTCTTTTCTCTACTGCGTCCGAGGATTACACAGTCCATTTGGAATATTGGTATCACTTAGAGTAGGGCTGGTTTGGCCACACTCTTGCCTGCATTATGAATTTATCCTCGGATGAGACATCTCACCGGGTAGGACAGGAAGGAACGGAAGATCTTCCTCGGTTTTTCTGTTGCGATTTTGGTGGGGGACTTAGGCGCATTCCTTGAGATTGGAGATCTACCTGCAAGGCCACATTGCCGAATGACCCTGGCACGATCGGAGGAGCCTTATGGATCATGAGTTGAGACATGGTGGCAGTTTCTTCTCGCGACCCTAAGTCCGAAATTGACCTTCGATATTATACAACTACAGGAATATGGCTGATAGGTCAGCTTACCAGCTCATGGACCGACTGCTAGGAAACAGGTCGCAACACCACGTACAATGGATTTACCAGTGGATGGTGCTTTTTTTCCGTATTTGAGATGCTTCGTCGGCTGGCATCTTCTTTGATCCGTCTGCTGTCGTTTATCGTACTTGGAATGTCCAATTAGGATTACCCTGAAATTTCCTGGAATAGATACCAGCGACACAAACAGCGTTGGATTGGTGAACTGAGCGTTGAAACAGCAAATACGAAGCCTCCTGTCATGTTATAAAATTGTAGATTATGCTAGCTTTAGTGTACCTATAATCTTAATTTTATTAATGACAGGAGGCGAGTATGTCCCACCCATTCTTGTCCCTCCCTTGTTTAATGTTATAGTTTAGATTATCAGGTACGTATGCAACTCTGTTTGATGTCTCTGATACCTGTCGCTTGTTCCTTATGTCTGTGTTTCTTTTCATAAGTAGGGTTGGGATATCTACATATTAAGGTTAATTTTGGTTGCTACATTGGGTACCTACATGTTTATTCTGAGTACATTTCATTGCATAATCAACCTGTTCGATTCTGTTTTTCTCTCGTTTCAGTTTACAGTCCATCAACACTATCTATTGGGACGGTTACTCTCGGATGATGGACATCGTTATATTCATCGTATCTAGGACTTCGTTTCTTCCCCATGATGTTCTCTGCCTTTTATTCTGTTTTGTCGCAGCTTGAAAGAGGAAATGATGCATGGGGAGGGGAGTTTTATACCTAACTTTTTCCTGATTGGTTGTTTTCTGTGCTGCTGTGGAGTTCTAGTAAAGAGAGACTTAAGCAAATACTCGCCTCCTGTCATTAATAAAATTAAGATTATAGGTACACTAAAGCTAGCATAATCTACAATTAATTCGTTTTATTATATTAGTCACATTTGCACTATTTTTCACCCCAAAAAATAGTGACTCTGAACTGATTAGGTGAATTATTAGAAACTTGTTTCACATAACTTACTTTCATTTTCCCCAACAGAAATATGTATAAAATATTGCAGTAACACTATAGCAATGTATACACGTGAATATACATCCTTAGTAACTTAATCTAACACCTTGAAGTAAAATATAATTATCCAATGAATTCTCCTTCAGGCATACCACAATATAATCAACAACACATATAACAACAAGTATGACAGAAATAATATTATCTTTGGTTAATTAATATAAACAAGGTACGGTGAGTTTTCTTTCTTCACATGGCTGTGAACCATGAGTGAGTTTGTTTTACAGACCAGGAGTACAAAACCCACTACCCTCCCTCATTTTTATTTTTTCTTATATTTTTGTTGTAATTATTATTGTTTTTTTTTCCCTTTTTAATCATTGTTGACTTAATCATACATCATTTGAAAAAAGACATTGAGCAACCCTTGAACTGTGTTCAACATGGACTTATTCACTATTTTTGTGATTACGTTTACTATTCAAGAGACTCTAAGCTTCACTTGTAAGGTTTTTTGTATACCTATTATTTGCCAGTTGCCGCATTTTCGCAAAGAGTAGCTTCGTCATCAAGAATTCTTGGAGGTTTATGTGGTTGTAATTTTATTGCAAATGTAAGTTTTGCATATGCAATTGAAATTGTTTTGTTAATGATTGCTCATATTATGGTATTTGTTAATAGAAACTGTTTTCAGAATTTTAATTTTTGCAGTGCTGTGTAGAAATAGCATATGCGTAAAACAGGCATGTAATAGACTTAGAACATATAGTGCTTCATACATGACTAGAGATGTCCCGAACAGTTCGCCAGGAACTATTTGCCGGCGAACATAGCTTGTTCTCCGCGGCGGGCGAACATATGCGATGTTCGCTCCGCCCCTTATTCGTCATCATTGAGTAAACTTTGACCCTGTACCTCACAGTCAACAGACACATCCCAGCCAATCAGCAGCAGACCCTCCCTCCCAGACCCTCCCACCTCCATGACAAATAGGGGGTGGACCGAACATCGCATAGGTTTGCCCACCGCGGCGACCGCGAACAAGTTCCCGGCGAACTGTTGGGGACATCTCTATACATGACATATAGATTGCACCATTTTTATAAACATCTGGAAACTGCGAACTGGATTCAGCTGAGGTATAAGTTGAATCAGGAATACATGAGCTTATACGACTAACTTCCAGGTGTCCCCAGAAATATTGAGTATGCGCGGTAACCTAGCATATAAAAGTTAATATTGGAGCATACAATGGATCTGAAATGATCACAAGTTATGAACCCTTGTATACGGGCTCCAGATGTATAAGAGGAAAAGTAGGGGCATATTGTATGGACCTGGCTAGAAGAGTGTTGCAGTGAGTGAATGAACTGCTGAGAAAAGGGTGAGGAATAAAATGCCTCATGCTTCAATACCCATTGCTGAGGGGATACTGGGGGGGAAGGGGAATGAAAATTGCAGCCAAATATCTGACAGCTGCGGTCAGTGGTTAGCTAATAACCCAAAGGAAAATGAGCCAAAAACAAAATGTAAAACAGAAAATAAGGTAACACCATCTTTGCTCTGCTGATCAGGCCTGTATACTGGAACTGCAATGCAAGTCGGATATTGACTCCCTTGACCATCAGGTATTAGACTCCCGTGAGCCTTCAGTTTTCGGTTTAAACAGCACAATGCTGAGAGGGTCCAAGGTGGCTGTGGGGGTCACTCACGGTTCTTCAATTAAGACTGCCGGTTCCTGAGATGTCAGGAAGTCGAATGTTTCTGCCACTGTGCTCAGTGTGTGGGTTGCTCCACTGTGAGATGCCAGCAGTACTCCAGGCACCCCTTACCAGTATGCCACACACACAGCTCTCAGCTGTGCAGAGACAGTCCCAAGGGATTTGCACCATAGGAAGGTGGTCCTCGTGAGTCCTGAAAGAATGACAAAGCTGAGCCTTCAAAGGTCCGTGATGTTTTTTCAGGGCCAGCATAATTAGGTTCTTATCCTGATGGGACATGCAGCAGACAATGATGTCCCTGGTCTGGTTAGGTGATTTAGTAGAGCCTGGACAGTGGTAGACACCATCAGTGGCCAACCTCAGTTGAGTAGGGAAGAATAAATGCCAGCAATCTCCGGATGTAATGCGAAAGTCCTTTGGTTGAAATTGTGGCAGGGACCTCCGGGGACCTTGATGTGATTGCGGCGCTGTCTATCCTCCAAAACACTCATTCAGAGAGACAGGGCTGTGTGGTGAGTCTGAAGTTATGTAAGTGAGTTACCAACGTCAGATAGCAACAATGTCTGTTTTGGACACTTTTACTCATTCTGTGATGGCCTGGATGCTTGTGTTGAGGATCATCAGTTCAGCTGCCCACAAGTTGTGTATATCCACCAGTAGTGCCGTCAAATAATTTTTGGTAGTAGGAGCAAAGCCATTATCAGGTTCTAGAGGTTGTTCCCTGCCAGTCAAAGGGTCAAGCGTGGCATCCTGTCTTCACCACTCCAGCGAGGCTGTCTTGGTTTAAGCCTGCAGAGCCTCCACAGGGTTCAGCAACAGTGTGCCAATATCCCTGCCGTCCACTGCGGTGCTCTGTTTTTGCGAGCGACGTCACATGACTGGCATACAGTCTTGCAGATTGGGTGGTTCCCTGGAAGCCTTCACAGAATCTATACCACCAAGCAGCGACTCCAGCCCTAAATAGTCAGCACATAGTAGGCCCCTGTGAGAGCTCCTTACTCCAATCTGCTTCCTAGCTGCTTGCAGGGACCCTGGACCACTTCCGCCCCAGTCACCGAAGCTTTCCGGAGCTCTTCCACCCGACCAGGCTGCTTCTCTCCTTCCAAGCAGGTATTGTCCCCTATTCCTCTGTGGCTTCCTTACAGGCAGGTATCATCCCTTATGCCTATTGGGCAGCAGCTCTGCTTACAGTGATTATGGTTATTGCCTTTACAAAGGCAATTGTGGCTCTCAGGCTCAGGCCTAGCTCTCTTCATTTGTTCCAGGGCTAGAGGGATCATGCAGCCAGCCAACAGGTCTGAAGACTGTCACTGGGTGTGGCGGAATAAAAATCAGTTGACACCCAGAACTATGTCTTGTCTAGTTACTGGGAGAATGTATGCTTGATCATATAAGGGTTCCAATCTGGCTGAGAGGAGAAATTAGCGGAGGTAACCAGTCGGGTTACCTGGGATCAGCTACATCTGGTGGCAGCGGTGAGTTGGTACCTCCCAGCTGAAAGGAACCAGTGATCACCAGCGAAAAGAGCCTATCAAGTGGATAAACTACACAGCTTGAAGTGAAAGACACTCAAGGAGTTGCTGGAAGCCAGAGGACAAGCTGCCAGCAACTGCTCCAATGCAACCTTAATTGCAGCACTAATGGAGGGCGATGGAACCAACAGCAAGACAGAACTACAAAAATGTGGATTTGCCTTGCCTACTATGGAGGGATCCGTCGGAGGAGATCGTGGCCCGAACGCTATCTGAAATACAGGCATAAGGTGATTGAGAGAACCAACTGCAACTTATTGAACGACAAGCATTGGAAGTATCCCCAGTCGTTTCCTTAGCTCCCGAACCTAAGCCAAAAATCCTGTGCAACGCATTCAAGACCTGCAGGATTTCGAACGTCTATGTCAATTACATGACATAGCCTCTACGGATTGGGTCCCTCTAATAGCAGGGAAACTGACAGGGAAAGCCACAGACGCATATCGAGCCGTTCCTGACATGGATCTATTCAACTATGCCTGAGTGAAACAAGTGTTGCAGGCCAGATAGGCAATCACACCGGAAGCATATTGCAGAAAAGCACAAAAAATGATTTGCATAAATAATGGGCCTGCCGGTTAACTTGGAGATGCCCTCAACTGGATGCAGGCGCAAATGGCAAACATACCGGAGTAGATACTTCAAGTTGTCCTGCTTGAACAATTTTACAATGGACTTTTCTCTGAGAGACAAGAATGGGTAAGGGACCGCCAACCTCTAATGCTAAATGAGGTCTTGCAGAGAACAGATGTGTACATAGATGCCCGGAGAACACTGTGAGACCACAGTGATCCAGCTACCTCCAATATGCCCTACCCAACCGAATGTACCTGTTTTGGCACCACAACCACAGAGCCAACTAACCCCAGTAACGGCACCATGACCACCAAACTAAGCTAATACATGAACAGGAGAACGGTGCAAGGTCTGTGAGACACTGGTGCCAAAATGACCCTGGTTCAACACCAACTAATCACAGAGGCCAAAAAGTCAAGGGTAGCAGGGGGAGCTGTATACCGCCTACCAACAGCCAAAGGAATGATTCAAGTGGTACTGATGAACCATTACCTGCAGAAGTTCTACTAGGCGACCATTATGGCAGCTAACCTCCACTTTTATTCCCTAAGTCACCAATGAGGAACTGTACCTGTACTCCCGCCTCGGAAGATTTTGACAATCTCCTCTACTGGATGTCCTAGAAAATTGAGTTCAGGCAGGGTCGATAGATGATGTCCAATTAGGAGACCAGCTAACCAGTGAGGAACGCAGGCAAGCACAACAGATGCTGTATGCAAAGTGAGACACGTTTTCAAACTTACCTGGGTTCAGCCCCCTAACCACACAGAGTAGAAACTCCCGAACAACAACCTCTACGGCAAACTCCATACAGAATCCCAGAGGAAAATATGAGGCAGGAAATCCAAGAGATGCTCCAATTGAGGGTAATAGTACCATCTAAAAGTCTTTGGGCTTCCACAGTGGTCCTGGTTCCAAAACTTGATGGAACAACCTGATTTTGCATAAACTACCGAGACACAATGACAAAACAGTCTCCGATGGATACACCATGTCTCTTATAGATGAGCTCTTGGATAGAATGACTTGCAGTCCGTATCTGATCACTATTGACTTATATAAGGGTGTGACAAACTCCCCTTTTCCTGTGAGCTTGCCACAAGTTTTTGGAGGGGCCTGTTTGCCAGCCTCCTACCCTGTGACTATGGCCCCTGCAATAGACCTGGCTAAAATACATTAAAAAGGCTCTGTTCATGTGAAGTATGTACTTTTGTACTCCAGACAGAGAGACCGACCATTAGCACTGATTTCCCTGGAACTGTTTTGGGCATAGGACCATGTTCACAGTCAGTCAAAACTATGACTTTCAGGAATTTCCTGAACCCCTATTCTGATTTGGGTGAATTTTGGATATGTTGTTCACCCAGATCAGTGCTAGCAAGGGATATGGGGATATGTTGTGTTTTGGGGTACTTTTGGGGTTATGTAAAATATGTGTTTTTTTATGATTGGGGATAATTATGTTAATACATTATCTACCTTAATTGTATCACAGGCAGAGGAGAGGGATTGTGTGCTGTATGTGGGAGTGTCAGGCATTGTTACATCGTTTCTATTGGTCGGTACAATTTATGTTATGTGGCCCATCAGGTCCAGTGGGTGTTCCTCTGGCCTGAAAAGTTGTATAAAAATCCAACTTGTACCATTAAACTCTCAGGATTGCTATATTCACTATACTCCACTGAGTATAATCACTAAGCTCTTGTAAGAGCTGTTCCTGCTTGACTCTCTGGAGCGAGAGAGGTTCACCCACTGGAACCTGGAGCCTTGTCGTAGGTTCAGGGTGGGTAGGAGACGGCGAGACCCCAGGCAAGTTGCGGCGGCTCGTGGGGTTTGCAGTGGTTATGGTGCTCAAGCGCAGTGCTTATGGTACTCGTCAGTACTAGGAAGCAGCGATTGACGGAGGTACCCAGTCGGGGTACTCCCTCCACTCCAGGTGGAGATATGCTTGAACCTATTGCCTTCTTGTAAGTGCATTTTTATTACATAAAGTGTTGTTTAACGTTATCACGCTATTGGCTCCTGTTTTCATGATCCACAGTTATTCATTGAAGTACACGCTGAAGGAACCTTACCCCTTTGAGGGGAAACAAGCCTGCATTTTCTTACATCTAGTGAGTTCTCTCACTTCCCCACTCCTCCTCCCCCCCATACACAACTGTATTACACTATATATTACTCTTGTTCTCTAGATCTGTGACTTGATTTCGCCCATACTGTCAGGTGGTATTTTCCTTGTTCATTTAATTTGTGTGGAGCTATTTTTGTCTTATACTCTGCATAAGTGTGCATTTTACTTTTACCCAGTGGTGTTTTGAGGTCCACTTAGCTCCTGATTCCACTTTTGCATCCCTCTTATAGTTACTTGTTTCTGTTGTGTACCACCCCTGTATCCCATTAGATCCCTCACACAAATGAACATAAGTGCAAAACCGCAAGGGAAGAAATTAATGAATGCTTCCACTGGGTGGCTGCCATTTCGTGAAACCGAACACACGTGGTCTACAAAAAGGATGGTGGCCATTTTGTCTCCCAAACATGGGCAGCGGTACTTGGTCTTAAAGTTCCTGGAACCCTTTTCGGCTAGGTACTCACACGAACCCCGACAAACACCAGCTTTGCGAACGACGTTCGGGAGATAGGAACTACTGACTGGGGAGAGCATTCGATCCCTGAAACTATGGGAATACCTTGTACGGTGTTTGCACAGGAACCCCTGAACAGAGACCGGCTGGGGCACCTATTTCCATGAAACTATTTTGGGCTATCACCTCGTGGCCAGCCGGTCAGAACTTTAGCCTGGTGGCAATTTTATTCTGCTGAACTGATCTTAGTGATATTTGGCCAAGTAAGGTGCTCTGACCAGAATTATCTGTGGATACAAGTATTGTGGGGGTACTGGTAATATTGGGGATACTTTTGGGGGATTGTGTATATTTTGTTTGTTTTTCTGTACCTGAAAGATAATTGAGTTATAGTTTCCTACTTAATTATCTCTTACACACAGAGGCTCTTGGAAGGAACACCCTTGTAATTTTGTGTTGGAGACCCCATGCTAGGGGTCATTGCATAAAAGCTGTGTGAGGCGAAATAAAAATCTGTTGACTCCCAGAACTATTTCTCGTCTAGTTACTGGGGGAATGTATGCTTAAACATACAGTCTGGCTGAGAGGAGAAATTAGCAGAGGTAATCAGTCGGGTTACCTGGGGTCTGCTACATTGGAATCCCTAAAAATCCATACAGGACACCCAGTTCCAAATTAAACTAACATGCAAATATTTATTTATTTATTTATAGCCAATATATCATTTTTGGTGGTGAGAAGTCATCAGATATCAATAGAATATGTTTTATCTTTTGGAAAAACACTTTTCAATAAAAAAAGAAAACATTATACAAGTTTCATGCTTTTGTTAATGCACTATACAGAGCCCATTCTAGTCATATAGTTTATTTTGAGAAAGTAATTCATCATGAACCACATTGTTGTTTAATATTGACATCTTATCAGCTGGACATTCTGTCCTTTATTACCTGTTTGCTATAGCTGTGTGAAAACATAGTTATACTGTTTGTTCAGGATTAGTGTCCTGGCACTGTTTGTATTCCAATGTAAGTCTCAGTCAAAACAGTGTTCGAACAAATAGCTCTATTGTATGGTAGACATATATGTCAACTCATGAAAAAGTAAAGTACAATTATTCAGTGACATGTCCACTGGCTTTAGTGAGACTTCTTAAATACCCCTGCTGCAGCTGCTTCACCAACTCCAAGTGGCATTGCCAGTAGTAAGACTTCCATGACATGTCATTCTAAAGACATGCAAAGTATCATGGTAGTTGTAGTTCTGCAATATCTGAGGATCTACCTTTTGGGCACCCCTGACCTAGAGTATGCCCTCAAAATTAACAGTGACCATGATGCCACTACATACAATACCAACGAGATGCCCCTTGTGTAAGTTCCCCTTTTTGAGGGCATACTCATTTTGAGAGAATACTCCTACCCTTATTCTCCACAAGTTATAAGGAATTAGCTTGGCTTCTCCAAAATTACCAAACAAAATATTTTATTACAATATCCCATGTAGCCAGCCAAAGGATCCTTATCTGAAATTGTACACATTTAAATAATAATAATGATAATAATAATAATAATTATTATTATTATTATAATAATAATAATTATAACAATAAAAAACTTAACAGAACTGTAAAAACTGAAAGTAGAGAAGAGAAAAACAATCCATGCATTTTTTTCTGTTCCCATAAACTCCTTCAGTAGTTTATGGTGTATGTATTTTAGTCCCCAGCTGGAGTTACACTCATTATATAGACTTGGCAAAAGCTGCTATAAGGCTGCTCATTAATTAATGACATCAAACGAGGCATGTAAAATTTCTCCTTTGATAGAATTGATACTGTGAACAATCTTTTTTGTAAATTGTGACAGTTGAAAGCCACTTTGAAAGGGCAAACAGGATCAGGGTATTCTCTGCACCATAATCTTTGCAATGGTTATCAAAATTAGCCCTTATATGAAAAGTGTGTGTGTGTGTGTGTGTGTGTGTGTGTGTGTATATATATATATATATATATATATATATATATATATATATATATATATATATATATATAAATTTATCACATCATTTATATTATTCTTCATATTTTATTGTATATTGTATATTTATTCAAAAACGAGCTCAGGCCTTTTTTCTGCGCACAGCATTCATTATATATTTTTATAAGTGTAAATCATACATTTATCTATCCCTGTGTTGAAAACATTTCTTGATCATAAATTTTTGTAAAAATAAATAAATTTTAACAACATTTTCCTACGGTAATACAGTGGTACCTCGGTTTGCAAACGCCTCAGTTAACATAATTTTCAGTTTACAAATGAAAATCCGTTAGAAATAATGCCTCAGTTTACAATTTTTTTTCAGCAATATAAAGCAAGTTTCCCCAGGATGCATTGCAACCTGGCAGGTTTATAGCGCCGCCCCAGTGCATTCTGGAGTCTGTGGGTAGCACGTGCCGGTAAGTGTGGAGGTTTTGGAAGTTTTGGAGAAACTTTTGCATCGATTTTTGGAGCCATGCTTGAATTTTTTGCAGTGGTTTTGGGACTTTTTGGAACTTTTTTGGTGCATTTCTCAAGCGGTGGATGTAGGGAGCTGAGCTTCCTTGTTTGTATGCCTTTTACTGTGTGTTCTGCATCGTGGGTTGGTTTCCATGCCATTTTGACTTTTTTCTGACCCCAGAATGGATTAATAGTTTTTTAGTGCATTCCTATGGAAAACCGCGTTTCGGTTTTCATATTTTTCGCAATAAGAAACGTACCGGAGAACCCATTGAGTTCGTAAACCGAGGTACCACTGTATTTCAATATAGAATAAATAAATTTTGTTTGATTTATAGAAGTTATTGCTGTACAGCATCATAATGTTTGGCAATGCAGAAATACTTTCTTAATGCAAAGAGTTTCTTCAAAACTTCATGTTTTAATTCCTTTAAATTAATTCTCAGTGTGAAATAATTTAGAATTTTTATTATATTATATGTTCTTAATTTTTTTTAAATGATTTCCATTAGCTTTTATTAGTATGTAGAGTTGAGCGGACACCTGGATGTTCGGGTTCGCCGAGTTCGGCCGAACTTCGTCAAAAAGTTAGAGTTCGGGCTCGAACTTGACCCGAACTTGACCCCGAACCCGAACCCCATTGAAGTCAATGGGGACCCAAACTTTTGGGCACTAAAATGTCTTTAAAAAAGTCCTGGAAAGGGCTAAAGGGCTGGAAAAGGAAGTAAAATTGGGGTAAGAGTAGGAAAAGTGCCCTGCAAACAAATGTGGTTAAGGAAATCACTTAAAATAACATAAAATACATAAAAATTAACAATACAGCTGAGCCATAAAATAGCACTAGATGGAATCTTTGATTTTAGCTTTGGAAGAACATAAATCAAAATCTAAAGCATGGCTGTTAGGAGGATCACCAGAAGGGTTGGAGTGCAGGGTATTCTCTTTCATTGTTCAAACTGAGCTCAAATGATGCATGGCGAAAAGGCCTTCACAAGCCTCTGCTATTGTGTACATAGTTTATACTAAGTGACCCATAGGTTGAGGAGGCGGTGACTGTAGCAGTGTAGGTGGAAGCACCGGTGGAGGAGGAGGTAGCCAACACTGTTTTTTTTTTATTTTTATTTTTTTTAATTGGGGTAGCCCCAAAAATATCGGGACATTTAAAAATAGAAAACAAAGAATAAGTGCACTTGAGTATAACAATGGCTGGGTGAGGCCGGTATAAATATCTGTTCTGCACAAGGTACAGACAAGTCTGGTGGGATCCATGCCTGGTTCATTTTAATAAACGTGACCTTGTCCATGTTGGCTGTGGACAGGCGGCTGTGCTTTTCTGTGATAACGCCCCCTGCCATGCTAAACACACGTTCACACAATACACTGGCTGCAGGGCAAGCCAGCACCTCCAAGGCATAAAGGGCAAGCTCAGGCCATGTGCCTAATTCTGAGACCCAGAAGTTGAATGGGGCAGACATTGTTGTCCTTGTAACAGGGATCCAGCAGGATGGCCACCCAGTAATCAGCACAAGTTAGAATGTGGGCAACTCTGCAGCAAGCAACTCCGCGCAAGCACTGCAGCATGTAGTCGCTCATGTGTGCCAGGCTGACCAAAGGCAAGGACTAGCTGTCCTCTGTGGGAGGTGTATCGTCTGTGTCCTCCGTATCCCCCCAGCCACGCTCCAGTGATGCCTACTAGCTGCGCTGGGTGCTACCCTGCTGTGAACACGGTTCCTCCTCCTCCTCCTCATCCTCCAGAACTGTGCCCTGGCTGGACAATTGTGTACCTGGCCTATGCTGGTGCAGGGACCCACCCTCCAAGCCACTTGCAAATGACTGGCCTGATAACCGTGGAAATGACCCCTCTTCCTCCTCCTCCTGTGCCACATCCTCTTCCATCATCGGCTGAAGCGTTTTTTTCAAGGAGACATAGAAGCGGGATAGTAAGGCTGAGAATGGCGTCATCGGCACTGGCCATGTTAGTTGAGTACTCGAAACAGTGCAAAATGGCACACAGGTCTCGCATGGAGGCCCACTCATTGGTGGTGAAGTGGTGCTGTTCTGCAGAGCGACTGACCCGTGCATGCTGCAGCTGAAACTCCACCATCACCTGCTGCTGCTCGCACAGTCTCTCCAGCATGTGCAAGGTGGAGTTCCACCTTGTGGGCACGTTGCATATGAGGCGGTAAGCGGGAAGGCCGAAGTTACGCTGCAGCACAGACAGGTGAGCAGCAGCAGGGTGAGAATGCCGAAAATGCGCACAGATGGCCCACACTTTCTGCAGCAGCTCTGAAAAATCTAGGTAGTTTTTCAGGAATTTCTGCACCACCAAATTCACCGCCAGGCAAGGGATGTGCGTCAAACCGGCTACGAGATTTCGCCCATTATTGCACACCACCAGGCCGGGCTTGAAGCTCAGTGGCAACAACCACTCATCGGTCTGTTACATAGTTACATAGTTATATAGCTGAAAAGAGACTTCAAGTTGAGCCTTTCTCACATATGTTGTTGCTGTTGATCCAAAAGAAGGCAAAAATCCTAGTCTGAAGCGCTTCCAATTTTGCCACAAACTAGGAAAACATTCCTTCTTGACCCCAAAATAGCAGTCAGATGTCTCCTTGGATCAAGCAGCTGTTACCCCACTAATTAGAAATTATATCCCTGTATGTTATGTTTTTGTAAGTATTTATCCAATTTCAGTTTAAACATCTGTAGTGACTCTGACAAAACCACCTCTTCAGGCAGATAATTCCATATCCTTATTGATCTTACTGTATAAAAACCTTTTCTTTGCCTTAGATGAAATCTCCTTTCTTCCAGCCTAAATGTGTGACCACATGTCCTATGTATAGCCCTGTTTATTAATAGATTTCCAGATAAAGGTTTGTACTGGCCCCGAATATATTTGTATAAAGTTATCATATCCCCTCTCAGGCGCCGTTTTTCCAAACTAAACAGATTTAATTTTTTTAACCTTTCTTCATAACTAAAATGCTACATTCCTTTGATCAATTTTTTATCTAGTCTCTGGACTTTTTCTAGTGCTATGATATCTTTCTTTAGAACAGGCGCCCAAAATTGCACAGCATATTCAAGGTGTGGTCTTACCAGCGATTTATAAAGAGGTAAAATTATATTTTCATCCCGAGAATTTATGCCCCTATTTATACTTTTTTTTTTTATATATATTTTTTATTTTTTGTCTTTATCTCTTTCAGACATAATACATATACAAGGTATAGCATTGTAGTAAACTGTGCGATTCACTATTTTACATGCAATACAGTAAGTATAGGTACATGACACGGTGATGATGAGTAAAGTTTAACATAGTAAACAATATACTTAAAATTTTAAGCATATATTAAAACGTGATAACATAATATTCTCCTGAGTGTAATACGATCTGTGAAATCCAATAGCTGTGATAGGTAGATATAAGAGCCCCGATAGTTCACTTTAAGTTGTGTGTGAAAATCTCTCTAGGATGTCAGTGTACCTTTTAGAAATTGTTTCCATGGTTGCCAGATGTCTTGGTATTTATGGTATTTGTCTAATGCTCCCCACCTCAGTTCTTCCATTGTGTGGAAATGTTCGATTTTACTGTACCATTCTTTTTTAGTTGGGGTCATAGAGGTTCTCCAGTTATTCACTATGGTGTGTTTGGCTGCTGTCAACATGAAATATGTAAGAGAGTACCTGAACCTTTCTGGTGGCGTATGTAGATGTAGCAAGAGGAGTGCTTCTATGCTAAATTGGATGTTTAAGCTAGTTATTAGTCGAATTGCGTTCCATACCTCATTCCAGAATCCTATAATTAGATTGCATGACCACCATAAATGTTGGAATGTACCCCTCTCAAGTTTACATCTCCAGCATTCGGGAGACTGAGTCGAGTCGTATCTATGTACATCTACTGGCGTAGTATACCAATTTGATATAAATTTGTAATTTATCTCCTGTAAAGGGACACTAGAATGTGCATGGAAAATGTTCTTAAATATCGCGTTCCATTCTGCCTCCCCTAGCTCAGTATGTAGGTGTGTTTTTCAAGTTCTTGTAAAGTATGGTAGTCGGGTATGTGTTTGATCTTGTAGCAATTTGTAACATGCAGAAATTTGTTTGAGCAGAATTTTGTCTTGTAGGCATAGTTGCTCAAACTTCGTCCTCTCCCTAGGTGTCCAGCTCAGTAGGGCCTGTGCTCGTAGGAAATGTCGTAGTTGTTCGTATTGGAAGTTTTGCATTAGAGTAGATGGAGTATTGGCCGTCAGATGGGACAGATGAGCTAATTTCCCATTAGCTATGACCTCTGCTAGTGTTATATGACCCGCTGGGTCCATGTTATTTTGAGGTTTTAATAGTAAACCGTTTATCCCAGGGAAGTTCGGATTCCCAGTTATTGGGTAATGTGGTGAGGGAGTTGGGGCTATGTCTTTGCTGGAGAGATTTTTCTCCCATATTTTAATGGTGGGAGATATTGTTGGATGGTTTGGAATTTTCCAGTTATTGGGAGCAGTTAAGAGCCATGGCAGCATCCGGAGCGATATCCCTAATTGGTCCCGTTTTATGGGTATCCATAGTTTGGATGGTGATTGGTGTGACCAGTCGATTATTCGGCTCATATGTATGGCCTGATAGTATAACCAAACGTCTGGAAGGCCTACCCCTCCCTTGTCTTTAGGCCTAGTAAGAATGGTATAACGTAGTCTTGGTCGTTTATTGGCCCATATGAATTTGGTAAATAAGTTTTGTATTTTCTTATTTTCGCGGAATATAAATTGGGAGAGTGTTCAAAAGATAGAGTAGTCTTGGGAGTGTGTTCATTTTTAATATGTTGACCCTGCCGAACCACCTGAAGTGGGGTTTGTTCCAGCTGTCTAGGTCTGAGCTAATGGAGTCTAAGAAGTGCGGGAAATTGGCCCCGTACAGAGATTTAGTGTGTGGGGTTATGTTTATTCCTAGATACTTAATAGATTTTATCGCCCATTGAAAGGGGTATTTCCTCTGAAGGTGTGTCCTGTCCCTCTCAGGTACTGTAAGGTTCAAAATTTCGCATTTATCTGCATTTATTTTAAAATTTGATAAAGCGCTATATTCAGATAGTGTATCCATCAAAGCTGGGAGAGACGATATGGGATTAGCTAATGTGAAAAGTAAGGCATCAGCGAATGCTGACACTTTGTATTGGGAGTCCCCACCCGTATTCCCTCAATTTTTGATTGAGCCCTAGTTGCCTGTAAAAGAGGTTCGAGCCCTATAATAAATAGGAGTGGTGAGAGGGGGCATCCCTGCCTCGTCCCGTTTGTTATTTGAAACGGTTCCGATAACGTACCATTGATTTTAAGCCTAGCTGAAGGGTTCGAATAGATTGCTTGGATCCATTGCATCCATCTGTTGCCAAATCCTAATGTTTCCAGCGTCGACAGGAGGAAGGTCCAGTCCACCCTGTCGAACGCCTTCTCCGCGTCTATAGCTAACAATAGTGTAGGGCGGGTTATCCCTTGCGTGCAGTGGATTAAGTTTATTATTTTCGTGGTATTGTCCTTCGCTTCACGCGAGGGCACAAATCCAGCTTGGTCCGGATGAATCAGAGAAGGAAGAAGGGGTTTTAGCCTTAAAGCTAGCATTTTAGTGAAGATCTTAATGTCCACATTTATCAGTGAAATTGGCCTATAACTGCCACAATTATCTGGGTTTTTTCCCGGTTTATGGAGTAGAGTAATATTGGCCTCTAAGCTCGATTTAGGAATCGGGTTGGCTGTGTTGATGGAGTTTATGGCTTTCAGCAAGTGATGACCTAATTCTGTCATGTATGTTTTATAATAAGATGCTGAGTAACCGTCTGGGCCTGGGCTCTTGCCAGAGGGTGTGGATTTAATTGCGTTTGCTAGCTCCATGAATGAAAAAGGTTCATCCAAGGAGTTCATTACTTCTTTCGGGAGTACTCTGTCAAACTTGTCTGCCAGATATGTCATTATCTGTTCCTTATCTAGGGAGTTTTTTGTGATATTATATAGGGAGTCATAAAAGTCCGTAAAGGCTTTTGCTATTCCTTCATTCGTTTGTACCATTTTATTGGCAGCTGTTTTAATTTGTGGGATACATGTTTTCTCTCTTTTTCGTTTAATCGCATTAGCTAGTAGTTTCCCGCATCTATTACCCTGTGCGTAGAAAAGCTGTTTGTTCCATAGCAGTGATTTCTTAGATTTGTGTTGTACCAATATTGTTAAGTCCGACCACAGGGATATTAGTTTGCAGTGAGTCGCTTCTGTCATATTATTTTTGTGAGTCTCCTCTAGCTGCGCAATGTCCCTCAATAGGTCTGTTTGTGCCTTGTTACGTTCTCTTTTAAGGAAAGAGCCCCATTTAATTAATTCTCCTCTCACTACATATTTATGTGCCTCCCATTGTAGGAAGGGAGTAGTGTCTGGGGTATCATTGTCTTTAAAGTACTGAGAAATGGTGTTAGCTATTGCCTGTTTTGCTTTGTCATTGTGTAATATAGAGGTGTTGAACTTCCATTGTCCCTTTCCTTGCGCCATAGAGGGAATCCTAACTTTAATTTGAACTGGAGCATGGTCTGACCAGGTAATGTTATGAATGGATGCTGATAATATTAGAGAGAGGTCTCTCTGGGGCGTTAAGAACATGTCTATTCTCGTATATGTGGTAGCCGATCTAGAGTAAAAAGAATAGTCCTTTTTAGTAGGATTTAAAGCTCTCCAGCAATTGGTGGCCATGCATTAGGTTCCTCATCTGTGATCTAACTGATTTTAAATGATTTGAATTAGGAGCAGTGCTGTCTTTTTGCCCATCTATAGATATGTTAAAGTCTCCTCCTATAATTGTTATCCCTGTTGCTAGTTTTTGGACCTTGACTAGAATTCTGCGCAATGTAAGACATTGTTTGGTGTTTGGCAAATAGATATTTACCAATGTGATAGGTTGATTGTAAATAGTGCCCTGGAGAATGATGTAGCAGCCTGATCTATCAGTATCATGTGATTGGTATATGAAGGGGATTTGAGCTCCAAGCAGGATTGCCACTCCTCGCGATTTGCTATTACTGAAATTATTGTAGTAGGCTCTGGGAAAGTGCTTATTGTTTAGTTTCGGGGCTCCGGGGTCCCTGAAGTGTGTTTCTTGTACAAACACCACGTCTGCTTGGAGTCTATGAAAGTCCCTAAGTGCCATATGTCTCTTAATCGGTGAGTTTAGGCCCTTGACATTGTAAGAGAGTATATTCAGTGTATCAATTATTTCTACCGTATTCTTGGAGTGTTTCTCCATTTCTCACTCAATGAGGTTGGAGTGGTATAGTCTTATACGTATACTGATGCCAAATTTTAGGTACTATGTTGGTGCACCGCTATTAGAATGCCTTGACCAGGTATAGTGGGAGAATAAAAAATTATAAAACAGATAGAAAATTAAAAATAACAAAGAAATAATCAAATAAACTAAGAACCAGAACTTATTTACACTCTTCTGTAAATCCTAGGCCTAGGATCCACAAGCGAGAGCTGATACTAGTACCAGTATATCAGGAGTCAGTGCTCTATGACTTACTCCGTCAGCTTCACTTGCTGAAACGGGAATACTATTGATTGGTGTATAATATTTTGTTAGTGCACTGCTCGTAACCTCTGTCGGTTACGTCAGGGGTATTTGATGATATTAGTTAATAAACAAATATTTAGAATCGTAGCTATTTGTGGTAAGTCTCTTACGGTGTTAAAAGAGTGGTTGTAGCTCCCTACAACCTTGTGAAAATGTTTAAAAATGTTGCGCCGCCAAGCGCTAATAAAGGTATTAATTAGTCTTGCATAATATCTAATTAGGAATTAAAGGTGGTTTCAAACTTTGTCTTGTCTAGTGGAACCAGGTCTAACTTCACTTCATACAACAAAAAATACATATATGCATGTACATCAAGAATTTAGCCAAAAATACGACTTTAAACCTGACCTTAAACCTGGATGTAAAATACATGTCCCTCAGGGGTGAGTTTAGGGGTATTTCAAAGCTATCAGTCCTGTCTCTTAGAGATTAAAGCCCTATGCCGCTCTGTTCCCTTTACCTTCCTCCTGTACAGATTGTTTTTTTGTTTTGTTTTTTTTGTTTGTTTGTTTGTTCTTTTGAAAGTTAAATGCAAATGAAGGGCTAAACTAGTATACATGGTCGGGTAAGCTTCCCAATTAATGGCATACAACATTGGTCAAACCCATGTCACATTAGGTATTCTATATACATTACATGCTTCTTCTATGTCTATTTGTCCTTGATGTGTGGTTTAGTTCATTTCCACCGGTTAAGGTGATTCTTTCAGTACAGAGGCAGTATTTTGTAGACCAGTCCAGGGCCTTGATCCTCAAGGCTTTAGTTTCTCCGAAAGGGTTCACAATATTCTATATAGCCTCATATATTTGGTGAAATGATCAAGAGTCCTGAGGTGTTTAACGAGGTCTAGTAGTCGGTGTAAATGGGAGACGTTTTCCTGGTGTTCTCCTTTTCTCGGCTATTCCCCTCCATCGAGGCCCCGTTTGTTATTTGAAACGGTTCCGATAACGTACCATTGATTTTAAGCCTAGCTGAAGGGTTCGAATAGATTGCTTGGATCCATTGCATCCATCTGTTGCCAAATCCTAATGTTTCCAGCGTCGACAGGAGGAAGGTCCAGTCCACCCTGTCGAACGCCTTCTCCGCGTCTATAGCTAACAATAGTGTAGGGCGGGTTATCCCTTGCGTGCAGTGGATTAAGTTTATTATTTTCGTGGTATTGTCCTTCGCTTCATGCGAGGGCACAAATCCAGCTTGGTCCGGATGAATCAGAGAAGGAAGAAGGGGTTTTAGCCTTAAAGCTTGCATTTTAGTGAAGATCTTAATGTCCACATTTATCAGTGAAATTGGCCTATAACTGCCACAATTATCTGGGTTTTTTCCCGGTTTATGGAGTAGAGTAATATTGGCCTCTAAGCTCGATTTAGGAATCGGGTTGGCTGTGTTGATGGAGTTTATGGCTTTCAGCAAGTGATGACCTAATTCTGTCATGTATGTTTTATAATAAGATGCTGAGTAACCGTCTGGGCCTGGGCTCTTGCCAGAGGGTGTGGATTTAATTGCGTTTGCTAGCTCCATGAATGAAAAAGGTTCATCCAAGGAGTTCATTACTTCTTTCGGGAGTACTCTGTCAAACTTGTCTGCCAGATATGTCATTATCTGTTCCTTATCTAGAGAGTTTTTTGTGATATTATATAGGGAGTCATAAAAGTCCGTAAAGGCTTTTGCTATTCCTTCATTCGTTTGTACCATTTTATTGGCAGCTGTTTTAATTTGTGGGATACATGTTTTCTCTCTTTTTCGTTTAATCGCATTAGCTAGTAGTTTCCCGCATCTATTAACCTGTGCGTAGAAAAGCTGTTTGTTCCATAGCAGTGATTTCTTAGATTTGTGTTGTACCAATATTGTTAAGTCCGACCGCAGGGATATTAGTTTGCAGTGAGTCGCTTCTGTCATATTATTTTTGTGAGTCTCCTCTAGCTGCGCAATGTCCCTCAATAGGTCTGTTTGTGCCTTGTTACGTTCTCTTTTAAGGAAAGAGCCCCATTTAATTAATTCTCCTCTCACCACATATTTATGTGCCTCCCATTGTAGGAAGGGAGTAGTGTCTGGGGTATCGTTGTCTTTAAAGTACTGAGAAATGGTGTTAGCTATTGCCTGTTTTGCTTTGTCATTGTGTAATATAGAGGTGTTTAACTTCCATTGTCCCTTTCCTTGCGCCATAGAGGGAATCCTAACTTTAATTTGAACTGGAGCATGGTCTGACCAGGTAATGTTATGAATGGATGCTGATAATATTAGAGAGAGGTCTCTCTGGGGCGTTAAGAACATGTCTATTCTCGTATATGTGGTAGCCGATCTAGAGTAAAAAGAATAGTCCATTTTAGTAGGATTTAAAGCTCTCCAGCAATCCACTAGTTGGTGGCCATGCATTAGGTTCCTCATCTGTGATCTAACTGATTTTAAATGATTTGAATTAGGAGCAGTGCTGTCTTTTTGCCCATCTATAGATATGTTAAAGTCTCCTCCTATAATTGTTATCCCTGTTGCTAGTTTTTGGACCTTGACTAGAATTCTGCGCAATGTATGACATTGTTTGGTGTTTGGCAAATAGATATTTACCAATGTGATAGGTTGATTGTAAATAGTGCCCTGGAGAATGATGTAGCGGCCTGATCTATCGGTATCATGTGATTGGTATATGAAGGGGATTTGAGCTCCAAGCAGGATTGCCACTCCTCGCGATTTGCTATTACTGAAATTATTGTAGTAGGCTCTGGGAAAGTGCTTATTGTTTAGTTTCAGGGCTCCGGGGTCCCTGAAGTGTGTTTCTTGTACAAACACCACGTCTGCTTGGAGTCTATGAAAGTCCCTAAGTGCCATATGTCTCTTAATCGGTGAGTTTAGGCCCTTGACATTGTAAGAGAGTATATTCAGTGTATCAATTATTTCTACCGTATTCTTGGAGTGTTTCTCCATTTCTCACTCAATGAGGTTGGAGTGGTATAGTCTTATACGTATACTGATGCCAAATTTTAGGTACTATGTTGGTGCACCGCTATTAGAATGCCTTGATATAGTATAGTGGGAGAATAAAAAATTATAAAACAGATAGAAAATTAAAAATAACAAAGAAATAATCAAATAAACTAAGAACCAGAACTTATTTACACTCTTCTGTAAATCCTAGGCCTAGGATCCACAAGCGAGAGCTGGTACTAGTACCAGTATATCAGGAGTCAGTGCTCTATGACTTACTCCGTCAGCTTCACTTGCTGAAACGGGAATACTATTGATTGGTGTATAATATTTTGTTAGTGCACTGCTCGTAACCTCTGTCGGTTACGTCAGGGGTATTTGATGATATTAGTTGATAAACAAATATTTAGAATCGTAGCTATTTGTGGTAAGTCTCTTACGGTGTTAAAAGAGTGGTTGTAGCTCCCTACAACCTTGTGAAAATGTTTAAAAATGTCGCGCCGTCAAGCGCTAATAAAGGTATTAATTAGTCTTGCATAATATCTAATTAGGAATTAAAGGTGGTTTCAAACTTTGTCTTGTCTAGTGGAGCCAGGTCTAACTTCACTTCATACAACAAAAAATACATATATGCATGTACATCAAGAATTTAGCCAAAAATACGACTTTAAACCTGACCTTAAACCTGGATGTAAAATACATGTCCCCCAGGGGTGAGTTTAGGGGTATTTCAAAGCTATCAGTCCTGTCTCTTAGAGATTAAAGCCCTATGCCGCTCTGTTCCCTTTACCCAATGTCACAACTAGTAATGTGGTCCAGCACGCAGAACTTATGTAAACATATACATAAGTAAGAAAAGGAAAATAATAGGATAGAGCGTAAACCGGACCTTAGAATGGCCGGACTAATACGCTAGAGACAGAGAATGGTCAAAGGGAAAGCCGAGGTCAAGGAAGCCAGAAAATACTCAATACCGATAAAACAAGCCAAGTCAGGGAAACCAGAGATCAGAATAACCAGGGAAACGCCAAGGATCAGGATACCAGGAAATCAGAAACACAGAATCAGCACTCTCAGGAAACCAGGAAACTGAAACCACGACATGGCAAAGTACTAGGGTGAATTAGGGGTTTAAATACCCCTCTCTAAGCTATGATTGGTCAGAGGGCGACCTCTGACCCCAGAACGTGCGTGTGCGTTGACGTCGTGACGTCACGCACACGTTAGTATAATTCTCGGGGGCGGGGCTATCCTTAGACGCGACCACGTGGTCGGCGCCATATTGGATTCGGGCGTGATGCCCGGAAGAACTACACGCGCGGTTCCCGGCTTGCCGACGAGCAGGTAAGCTCGTGTAGTCGGAGCGGTCGTGCCGGTCGGGCACGACCGTGAGGCTCGGCGGGCCGGTGACCGCAACAGTACCCCCCACTCGAAGACCGCGCACCGAGCGGGAAGGACCCGGCTTAAGAGGAAAGCGGTTGTGAAATGACCGGATAAGACGGGGCGCATGGACCCGGTCAGCAGGAACCCAACAACGTTCCTCGGGACCATAACCCTTCCAGTCAACGAGATAGGACAAGACACCTCTGGATAATTTGGAGTCCATGATAGAACGGACTTCGTATTCCTCTTGATCACCCACTACCAAGGGCGGAGGAGGAGTGGATACCCTTGTGTAGCGATTGCAAGTAAGGGGCTTGAGCAAAGACACATGGAAAGTATTCGCTATTCTCATATGAGCCGGTAGTGCCAAAGTATAGGTCACTGGATTAATACGTTGGGTAACTCGAAAGGGACCAATATACCGAGGGGCAAATTTCATGGATGGGACCTTAAGCTTGATATGTCTTGTGGAGAGCCACACCCTGTCACCTGGAATATAGACAGGATTAGCGCCCCGTTTCTTGTCAGCTTGGACCTTCGCTCGTAATGAGGCTTTTTGCAGAGCTGAATGGACGGAATCCCAAGTATCATGAATCGAATCTAAACGGGTGTTCAAAGCGGGGATTTCTGTGTCTGAGAATGCAGAAGGAAAAACAGTGGGGTGATAACCCTGATTAACAAAGAATGGACTGTGATTAGAAGATTCATGAGTGGCGTTGTTTCTGGCGAACTCAGCCATGGGTAAGAGCTCGTACCAGTTAGATTGATTGGCATTTATAAAGCAACGTAAATAGGCTTCTAAAGACTGATTCGCCCTCTCTGCTGCTCCATTTGTTTGAGGGTGATATGCTGACGAAAAGGAGAGTTCGACGCCCAATTGTTTGCAAAAGGAACGCCAAAACCTAGAAACAAACTGGGTACCTCTGTCAGATACTATGCTTTTGGGTACACCGTGCAACCGAAAGATCTCTCTCAAGAATATTTGAACTAGATCTTGAGCAGATGGTAATTTTTTAAGTGGGACGAAATGTGCCATCTTCGTGAATCTATCAATGACCATAAGGACTGTATTAAATCCGTTTGAACTGGGTAGATCCACAATGAAATCCATGGCCAAGTGGGTCCATGGAGCACTAGGTATGGGCAGTGGTTGTAATAGTCCAGGAGGTGACCTGGGAGGAACTTTAGAAACAGCACATATTTGACATGCCCCAACATAATCTTTGACATCGTTTCTAAGAGCAGGCCACCAAAATCTCCTGGAGATGGCAGAGAGAGTTTTATGGACTCCAGGATGGCCCGCTGTGAGGCTGTCATGGAACAAATCTAGTACCTTCTTTTGAAACTGAGGTGACACATACAGTTTGTCCGGAGGTTTTCCCACAGGTGCCTGAGTTTGATCTGCTATTATGGCACAGAAGAGTGGAGAAGACACTTCGGAAACTGTAGTGGCAATGAGGTATTCAGGAGGTACAATAGGATATATCACCTGTTCCGGAACTTCATCTGTCTCAAACTGCCGAGAAAGAGCATCTGCCTTGGTGTTTTTAGTACCAGGTCTGTATGTAATTACGAAATTGAATCGGGAGAGGAACAATGACCACCTAGCCTGACGAGAGGACAGTCTCTTAGCGTCCCCAATATAAGCCAAATTCTTATGATCAGTAAAGATCAAAAGTGGCTCTTTGGAACCTTCCAAGAGATGCCTCCATTCCTTAAGGGCAAGTACAATGGCCAAAAGTTCCCTATTCCCTATGTCGTAATTCTTCTCTGCAGGTGTGAGTTTGCGAGAGTAAAATCCACAGGGATGTAAAGGCGTATCAGGACTCTCTCTTTGAGACAGAATGGCTCCAACTCCTGTCTCTGATGCATCCACCTCTAGGATAAATGGTTTGGATGGATCAGGATGGGTCAGGACAGGTGCTGAGGAAAATAAAGATTTTAATCGTTCAAATGCCTCTCTTGCTTCTTTGGGCCAAGATATACAATTTGCTCCTTTTTTTGTTAAATTGGTTATAGGGGAAATCACGGAGGAAAATCCCCTTATGAATTTGCGGTAGTAATTGGCAAAACCTATAAAGCGTTGAGTAGCTTTAAGGCCCTTGGGTAATGGCCACTGTAAGACTGCCTCCAGTTTACGAGGATCCATTTGGAAGCCAGACGGAGATATAACGTATCCAAGGAATTGTATCTCCGTTTGGTCAAACTGGCATTTCTCCAGTTTACAGTAAAGGCCGTTCTGTAACAGGGTTTTCAGTACAATTCTCACATGTTCGTGATGTGTCTCTAGGTCTGGGGAATAGATGAGAATGTCGTCCAAATACATTAGAACGAACATGTGAAGGTACTCTCTTAGGACATCGTTGATAAAATCCTGGAATACCGCTGGAGCGTTACATAATCCAAACGGCATAACCAGGTATTCGTAATGTCCCATTCTGGTGTTAAATGCGGTCTTCCATTCGTGACCGTCCTTAATTCTGACTAGATTGTAGGCACTACGGAGATCGAGCTTGGTAAAGACTCGAGCTCCCTTTAATCTGTCGAATAGCTCTGATATAAGGGGAATAGGGTAGGCATTTTTTATGGTAATCCTATTCAAACCCCTATAATCAATACAAGGGCGTAGGTCTCCTTCTTTTTTAGAGACAAAGAAGAATCCAGCCCCGGCTGGTGAGGAGGACCTACGGATATGACCCTTTCTGAGAGCATCCTTAATATATTCCTCCAAACAAAGATTTTCCTGGGGGGACAAGGCATAGACTCCTCCCTTGGGAGGCATAGTCCCTGGTAATAAGTTTATAGTACAGTCATAAGGTCTATGAGGAGGTAACCCTTCTGACTGGACCTTGTTAAATACCTCTTTCAAATCCATATACTGCTGTGGAATTTGTGTGGTCAAGGGAGGTGTAACAGGAACATTAATGGTGCCAATAGGTTGTGGGATTTGCTTAAAGCAAACACCTTTGCATCTCTCACCCCAACTCACAATCTCTCCTTCAATCCAATCCAAATGTGGATTGTGTTTCAGGAGCCAAGGGAAACCGAGTATTATCGGAACTGTAGGTGAAGATATAATTTGAAAGGTCATTTCTTCAGAGTGGAGAATACCCACTGAAACAGTGATTGGCAGAGTTTCGTGTGTGATGAAAGGCTGGGTAAGAGGCCTTCCATCAATGGCCTCGACTGCTATAGGTTTCTCTTTATGTCTTAAGGGCAGGAGATGTTTTGCAGAGAATTCTTTGTCTAGGAAATTCTCCGCTGCCCCAGAGTCAATCATAGCCTCACACTGAACAGTAGTGTTCTTGAAAGATAAGGTTACTTTGACAAGGAAACGGTTCTTAGTCAATTTAGGGGACATATACATCACACCTAAGGTCGGTCCCCGTACGTGCCTTAGGTGTGCAAGTTTTCCGGCCGAACCGGGCATGACGATCTTAGATGTCCCTTCTTGCCACAATACATACATAACCCCTCGTTACGTCTGTGTTGTCTCTCTGCCTCAGTGAGTTTAGCGCTACCCAATTGCATGGGTTCAGGTTCCGGAAGAGGCGTTTGGCTACTCACCACTGGGTTAGAGAAACGAGGGGCTATGGACAAATTAGAACGTCTGTTACGTTGTTTGTTTTTCTCTCTCTCTCTGAGCCGGTTATCAATGTCTATCATGTATGCAATAAATTCGTTAAGATTAACCGGAAGGTCTCTAGCTGCAGTCTCATCTTGTATACTCTCAGCTAGACCCTCAGAGAAAGCAGCCACCAGACCACTATTGGTCCAATCAACCTCAGATGCTAATGTCCTGAACTCTATTGCATAATCGGCTACAGAACGACTGCCTTGCTTGATTCTCATAAGGGCTTTGGCAGCGTTCTTCTCCCTGCCTTTAGGTTCAAACGTAGCCTTAAAGGCCGTAAGAAAAGTATTGTAATCACGGGCTACTGCGTCACCACTTTCCCATAAGGGGTTAGCCCAGGTTAAGGCCTTTCCTGTTAATTGGTTCATCAGATAGCCAATTTTCGATCTATCTGTTGGGAATGAACCTGGGGAGGCCTCAAAGTGGTATTCAATTTGGTTTAAAAAACCTCTGAATTCCTTGGAATCACCTCCATAGCGAGGGGGCGGTGACAAGGTTATGGACGGTGGTTTATGTGGTACGGGAACCACTACAGGTGGCGGAACCACAGGTGGTACCGGAGGAACCTCTAAATAGGCAGTCCTCTGGAGCAAGGTCTGAAATGCCTGGGCAAATTGGTCTAACCTGTGGTCCATATCCTCCACCCTACTCTCACATGTGATCATATGCTTGCATAGTTCTGCAGGATCCATGGCCATGTCGTAATGTCACAACTAGTAATGTGGTCCAGCACGCAGAACTTATGTAAACATATACATAAGTAAGAAAAGGAAAATAATAGGATAGAGCGTAAACCGGACCTTAGAATGGCCGGACTAATACGCTAGAGACAGAGAATGGTCAAAGGGAAAGCCGAGGTCAAGGAAGCCAGAAAATACTCAATACCGATAAAACAAGCCAAGTCAGGGAAACCAGAGATCAGAATAACCAGGGAAACGCCAAGGATCAGGATACCAGGAAATCAGAAACACAGAATCAGCACTCTCAGGAAACCAGGAAACTGAAACCACGACATGGCAAAGTACTAGGGTGAATTAGGGGTTTAAATACCCCTCTCTAAGCTATGATTGGTCAGAGGGCGACCTCTGACCCCAGAACGTGCGTGTGCGTTGACGTCGTGACGTCACGCACACGTTAGTATAATTCTCGGGGGCGGGGCTATCCTTAGACGCGACCACGTGGTCGGCGCCATATTGGATTCGGGCGTGATGCCCGGAAGAACTACACGCGCGGTTCCCGGCTCGCCGACGAGCAGGTAAGCTCGTGTAGTCGGAGCGGTCGTGCCGGTCGGGCACGACCGTGAGGCTCGGCGGGCCGGTGACCGCAACACCCTCCTCCTGTACAGATTGTTTTTTTTTGTTTTTTTTTTGTTTGTTTGTTTGTTCTTTTGAAAGTTAAATGCAAATGAAGGGCTAAACTAGTATACATGGTCGGGTAAGCTTCCCAATTAAAGGCATACAACATTGGTCAAACCCATGTCACATTAGGTATTCTATATACATTACATGCTTCTTCTATGTCTATTTGTCCTTGATGTGTGGTTTAGTTCATTTCCACCGGTTAAGGTGATTCTTTCAGTACAGAGGCAGTATTTTGTAGACCAGTCCAGGGCCTTGATCCTCAAGGCTTTAGTTTCTCCGAAAGGGTTCACAATATTATATATAGCCTCATATATTTGGTGAAATGATCAAGCGTCCTGAGGTGTTTAACGAGGTCTAGTAGTCGGTGTAAATGGGAGACGTTTTCCTGGTGTTCTCCTTTTCTCGGCTATTCCCCTCCATCGAGGCCTTTGTGGCAGAGCTTGCGCGGCTTCCTGGGGCCCGGAATTGTACCAGTCCGTAATTTCCACCTGGGGCAGGTCGAACAATTTAAGGAATTCAGGGATATCTTGTATAGTGGAGATGATACCGTGTATTCCCTGATGTGACGCCATTAGAGAAAAGGGATATCCCCACCTGTATCTAATCTCCTTTGCTTGTAAGGCCTGAGTGATCGGGCGGAGAGCTCTCCTGCCCTGTAGTGTTTGCCATGCTAAATCCGGTAAGATCTGTATATGTGGAGAAGAGGTTGCTAATGCTGGGGAGTTTCGAGCTAGCCGCAGGATGTCTTCCTTCAGAACATAGTAATGCACCCTGCAGATGATGTCTCGCGGCATGTCCTGTGGCAGTCCCCTGGGCCTCACTGCTCTGTGGGCCCTGTCCAATTCTATGTGGGTGTCTGCAGGGCGGTCCAAAATCTTGTTAAATAGAGTTTGTAGAACGGCCTTTACGTTTTCTGTGTCCCCCTGGGGTTCTAGGATACCTCTAATACGCAAGTTATTTTGCCTGCCCCAGTTGTCGAGGTCCTCATTATGGCGAAGTAATTGTGTTATTTTAATGTCCTGTGCGTCCTGCCTCTGTTCTATTTCATGCAACCTTAATTGCATATTGTCTCTGTCCCCTTCCAAGTCTCCCACTCTCAGGCCTATATGACGTACCTCTGTATTCAGAGCAGAAAGTTTGTCCTGCATGGATGCCTCTAATTTTGCCAGCATGGTAGCTATTTCTTCCTTTGAGGGGATCTTCTGCAGGATTTCTTGCAGCAAGTGGTTACCGTTCACAGGCGCAGAGTCTGTGCTCGCGGGGCTAGGTGGATCCGATACACGTGGGGAAGATGGCGTCTCCGCCATTTCTTCTTCCGTCAGGACCCGCACTTTCTCTCTGAAGTAGCGGTCCAGATCGCCCGATTTTTTTGCCAGAGGGTGGCCCTGGGGTCTCCTGGGAGACAGCTTGCTTCTTTTTATTACCCATGTTGTGGTGTAGAACGAATTGGCGGCTTCTTAAGGTGAGGTTGATCGGGAGCTACACAAGGATGCTTCCGTTCTGTCAGGATCGGGTCAGGGATCCAACACGCAGAGTACAAAGAGTAGCTGATACGTATACCGGTCCTTAGAATGGCCGGACTTAACGTATAACTACGATAGAATGGTCAGAGACAAGCCGAGGTCGAGGGAACGAGAAGACAGGAAAGCGAGAGACAAGCCGGGTCAAGGATAACAGAAAGACAGGAGAGTAAATATCAAAGCCGGGTCGGAACCAAAAGACAAGAGAATAACAAAGCACTGTGTGACTAGGCGGACTAGAACCACGACAGGGCAATGAGTGAACGAGATAGCCACTGTTAAGTATGCTGGTTAGGGAGAGGAGACACGCCTCCGGCGAGTCCTGATTCGTCTCCACTGATTTGAGTGACAGGGTGTTCCGGGTTGGCGTCATGACGTCGGCCTCTGAGCCTCCTGCTATAAAAGGAAGTGGCTCCCTCTCGGCCGGCGTTTGCAAGACCGGGTGAACCGCGAGGAACCGAGGAGACATGCCGTCCGGAAGGATAAACTTCTAAGTCTCTACCTCTCTTAGAGGTAGAGGCTTCAGGTACCCTGACAGTACCCCCCCTCTCAGATACGCCCACCGGGCGGAAGGAGCCGGGGCGAGATGGAAAGCGAGAGTGAAATGCCCTGCGAAGGTGAGGAGCATGAACATCCTCTTGTGGTACCCAACTCCTCTCCTCAGGACCATAACCCCTCCAGTTAACCAAATATTGTACTCTCCCCCGGGAGACACGAGAATCAATAATGGAGTTAACCTCATACTCCTCCTGACCCTCCACCTGAACAGGGCGCGGAGGGGCGATTGTGGAGGAGAATCTGTTACAGATTAGAGGTTTCAGCAATGACACGTGAAAGGAGTTTGGGATGCGTAAAGCGGCTGGGAGAGCTAGACGATACGCCACTGGATTAATTCGAGTCAAGATCCTGTAGGGGCCAATATAACGAGGAGCGAATTTCATGGAAGGAACTTTAAGGCGAATATTCCTAGTACTCAACCAAACTCTATCACCTGGAACAAAATTCGGAGCCGCCCTTCTACGTTTGTCAGCATGTTTCTTAACCAGCATAGAATTGTGTAGAAGAATCTGTCGAGTCTGATCCCACAACTTCCTCAAATTGGCCACATGGACATCAACCGACGGCACTCCTTGGGAAGGAGAAACCGAGGGAAGAATAGATGGGTGAAAGCCATAGTTCATGAAGAAGGGGCTTGAATGCGTAGAGTCACAAACGAGATTGTTGTGCGCAAACTCCGCCCAAGGAATCAAACCGACCCAATCGTCCTGGTGTTCGGAAACAAAACAACGTAGGTATTGCTCAATCTTCTGGTTGGTACGCTCGGCAGCTCCGTTAGACTGAGGATGATAGGCGGAGGAAAAATTCAATTTGATACCTAATTGAGAACAGAATGATCTCCAGAAGCGTGAAACAAATTGGGAACCTCTATCAGAAGTGATCTCCGAGGGAATCCCATGCAAGCGAAAAATTTCTTTAGCAAAGATTTCCGCCAATTCAGGAGAAGTCGGGAGTTTAGGCAACGGTACGAAATGTGCCATCTTGGTAAACCTATCGACTACGGTGAGGATAACAGTGTGCTTTTTAGAAACAGGCAAATCCACAATAAAGTCCATTGCCACACAGGACCAAGGTTTGCCAGGAATTTCCAGAGGCTGCAGGAGGCCACAAGGAAGCGAATGCGGTAATTTAGTTTTAGTACAGACCACACAAACTCCGATAAAATCCTTAATATCCTTCCGTAGCGAAGGCCACCAGAAATCTTTGGAGATCAAAGAATACGTCTTGCGAACACCCGGATGACCGGCCACCTTACTCTCGTGAAGACACTGTAAGAGCTCCAATTGGAGTTCAGGAGGAACGAAAAGTCTGGAAGCCGGAGTCAGTCTAGGTGCCAGATGCTGCAAGCTCCTTATCTGATCAAGTAGTGGAGAATGGACTTTGAGAGTAGTGTTAGCAATAATGTTACACTTGGGTACTATAGAGGACAAAACCGGCTCAGATACGGCAGCAGGTTCATACTGGCGAGATAAGGCGTCGGCTTTAGAATTCTTAGAACCTGGCCTATATGTGAGTACGTAGTTGAAGTGAGTGAGAAATATGGACCAACGAGCCTGTCTAGATGATAGTCGTTTAGCCTCTCCAATATAGGACAAGTTTTTATGATCTGTCAAAATAGTAACAGGATGCAAAGTACCCTCCAATAAATGTCTCCACTCCTTCAAGGCCATTATAACCGCTAGTAGTTCTCTGTCACCAATGTCATATCTGCTTTCAGTACCTGACAACTTTTTGGAAAAATATCCACAAGGATGTAATGGTTTATCTACACCCAACCTTTGGGACAGAACAGCACCTATACCTGTCTCAGAAGCGTCAACCTCGAGTAGGAAAGGTAGTGTAGTATCAGGGTGAACTAAAATTGGTGCGGAAGCAAACAGCTCCTTGAGTGTCTTAAAAGCCAGAAGTGCTTCAGTAGACCAATTCTTAGTGTCAGCCCCTTGTTTGGTCATATTGGTGATGGGAGCAATGATAGAGGAGTATCCCTTAATGAAACGTCTGTAGTAATTGGAGAAACCAATAAATCTCTGGATAGCCTTGAGACCCTTAGGTAAAGGCCAATCTAATATGGATTGGAGCTTCTCCGGGTCCATTTCAAACCCTTCCCCAGAAATCACATAACCAAGAAAGGTAGTTTGTGATTGGTCAAAGCTGCATTTCTCTAGTTTGCAGTATAAGCCATGCTGAAGGAGTTTGTGTAAAACCCTTCTGACTTGTCCGTGGTGAGTCTCAATATCCCTGGAATGTATAAGTATATCATCAAGGTATACAATCACACAGTCATCTTGAAACTCCCTAAGAACCTCATTAATAAGGTCCTGAAATACCGCCGGGGCATTGCAGAGACCAAAAGGCATTACAGTATACTCATAGTGACCATATCGAGTATTGAATGCAGTTTTCCACTCGTCACCATCGTGAATTCTCACCAAATTATAAGCACCTCTAAGGTCTAACTTAGTGAAAATTTTAGAACTTTTTAATCGATCAAAAAGCTCGGTGATCAAGGGAATCGGATATACATTTCTGATGGTTATCTTGTTAAGACCTCGGTAGTCAATGCAGGGTCTTAAAGAACCATCCTTCTTTTTAACAAAAAAAAATCCAGCCCCAGCAGGAGAGGAGGATCTTCTAATGAACCCCTTGTCTAGGTTCTCACGAATATACTCCTCTAGAACTAAGTTTTCATTCGTAGACAAAGGATATACATGACCCCTGGGGGGCATGGTACCAGAAAGTAAATTAATTTTGCAATCAAAAGGCCTATGTGGTGGTAAGGTATCAGCCTTTCCTTTGTCAAATACTGCCTTTAAATCTTGATACAGGAACGGTATCTGTACCTTGGTAGAGTCGGTAGCGTTATTAAGTGAGTTGACACTACAAAGAGGTGACACTTTCTTTAAACAATTCTCTTGACAATCCTGACCCCACGAAACTATCTCCCCTGATCTCCAATCTATAACGGGGTTATGTCTCTTAAGCCAGGAGTATCCCAGGACTATGGGAACAGAAGGAGATGAAATGAGTAGTAGAGATATTTCCTCCTTGTGTAGAATACCAGTAGTTAAGTAAAGAGGTATGGTCTCCCGGAAAATCACAGGCTCAACTAAAGGTCTACCATCAATGGCTTCAACAGCCAAGGGTGTCCTCCTTAACTGGGATGGGATAGTGTGTTTGGTGAGAAACTCTTGGTCGATAAAACTCTCAGCAGCGCCGGAGTCTATCAATGCCATAGTCTCTAAAGTTCCCTTCTCCCAAGTTAAAGAGACCGGTAATAGGAGTCTATGTTCTTTGTAGTTATGAGTAGAGGACAAAATCGAAACACCCAAGGTCTGTCCTCTAGAGAAACTTAGGTGCGAGCGTTTCCCGGACGACTGGGACAGCTCAAACGTACATGACCTCTGGCACCACAATACATACACAGTCCCTCCCTTCTCCTGTACTGTCTCTCCTCCTCTGATAGACGAGTAAGGCCTAACTGCATAGGTTCTGAAACCTGTGGATTTTTGGTTTCAGAAATTTGAAATGATGGTGCTAGTGTAAAGGAAGATTTACCGGTTCTATCTCGAGTATTTTGTCTCTCCCTTAGACGTTCGTCAATACGAGAGATAAAGGAAATTAAGTCCTCCAGATTCTCGGGAAGCTCTCTTGTCGCTACCTCATCAAGTATTACATCAGATAATCCATTTAAGAATACGTCTATATAGGCCTGTTCATTCCATTTTACCTCTGCCGCCAAAGACCTGAACTCTAGTGCGTAATCCACAAGTGTTTGGTTGTCTTGTCTAAGGCGCAACAGTAATCTGGCTGCATTGACCCTCCTGCCAGGGGGATCAAAAGTTCTTCTAAAAACAGCTACAAAGGCATTATAGTTATAGACTAATGGATTATCATTCTCCCACAACGGATTAGCCCATCTCAGAGCTTTCTCAATGAGTAAGGTAATAATAAATCCCACTTTTGCCCTATCAGTAGGGTATGAACGAGGCTGTAGTTCGAAATGAATACTAATCTGGTTCAAAAAGCCACGACACCTTTCAGGGGAACCAGCATAACGTACAGGTGGGGTAACTCGGGAAGAATCACCTACAGTAGCTACCTCTAGCCCTGAACCCACAGAAGAAGCAGACATATTACGCATCTCTTCAGGTGGATTAATAGGACGAGACAGCAGCGCCTGTAGTGCTAGAGCCATCTGATCCATCCTATGATCCATGGCGTCAAACCTAGGATCAGGAGAACCAAGCTGACAATTTGTACCTGCAGGATCCATGGCCCTGTCGTAATGTCAGGATCGGGTCAGGGATCCAACACGCAGAGTACAAAGAGTAGCTGATACGTATACCGGTCCTTAGAATGGCCGGACTTAACGTATAACTACGATAGAATGGTCAGAGACAAGCCGAGGTCGAGGGAACGAGAAGACAGGAAAGCGAGAGACAAGCCGGGTCAAGGATAACAGAAAGACAGGAGAGTAAATATCAAAGCCGGGTCGGAACCAAAAGACAAGAGAATAACAAAGCACTGTGTGACTAGGCGGACTAGAACCACGACAGGGCAATGAGTGAACGAGATAGCCACTGTTAAGTATGCTGGTTAGGGAGAGGAGACACGCCTCCGGCGAGTCCTGATTCGTCTCCACTGATTTGAGTGACAGGGTGTTCCGGGTTGGCGTCATGACGTCGGCCTCTGAGCCTCCTGCTATAAAAGGAAGTGGCTCCCTCTCGGCCGGCGTTTGCAAGACCGGGTGAACCGCGAGGAACCGAGGAGACATGCCGTCCGGAAGGATAAACTTCTAAGTCTCTACCTCTCTTAGAGGTAGAGGCTTCAGGTACCCTGACACGTTCACACCATCAGTCAGGCCACGCCCCCCCCCCCCCCTATTTATACTTGACAAAACCTTACTGGCTTTAGCAACTGCAGATTGACATTGCATATTGCTGCCTAATTTACTGTCTATAACAATTCCCAAATCCTTCTCGTGTGTGGATATCCCTAATTCATTACCATTTAGTGTGTAAGTTGCTTGTGCATTCTTAACCCCGAAGTGCATAACTTTGAATTTCTCTACGTTAAATTTAATCTGCCATTTTAGTGCCCAGTCCCCCAATCCATCCAAATCCCTCTGCAGCAAAGCAATATCCTGCTCACATTTTATTACTTTACAAAGTTTTGTGTCATCTGCAAACACTGATACATGGCTTTCAATGCCTATTTCAAGATCATTTATGAATATGTTAAATAGAAGTGGTCCCAAAACAGAACCATGAGGGACACCACTTACCACTTTTGTCCAGCCTGAAAATTTACCATTAATTACAACTAGTTGTACTCTATCCTTAAGCCAATGTTCTACCCAAGAACAAGAATATTTATCTAGACCAATTTCTTTTAGTTTGAAGACTAACCTATTGTGAGGAACTGTATCAAATGCCTTGGCAAAATCCAATTAGATCACATCCACTGCAACACCCTGATCTATACTTCTACTTACTTCTTCGTAGAATGCAATTAGGTTAGTTTGACATGACATATGTTTCATAAAACCATGCTGATTATTGCTAATAACAAAGTTCTTCCCAATGAATTCCTGAATATTATCCCTTAATAGCCCTTCAAATATTTTCCCAGTTACAGAAGTTAAGCTCACAGGTCTATAATTTCCAGGCAAGGATTTTGAACCCTTTTAAATATAGGAACAACATCTGCCTTCCTCCAATCCTCCGGTACAACACCTGAAACAAAAGAATCTTGAAAAATTAAATACAGAGGTTCACTTATTTCCCCACTTAGCTCCTTCAGTACTCGTGGGTGAATACCGTCAGGCCCCGGAGCTTTATTTACATGAATTTTCTTTAATAGCTGTAGCACCTTGTCTCGAGTTAAGAAAAGTATTGTAATCACGGGCTACTGCGTCACCACTTTCCCATAAGGGGTTAGCCCAGGTTAAGGCCTTTCCTGTTAATTGGTTCATCAGATAGCCAATTTTCGATCTATCTGTTGGGAATGAACCTGGGGAGGCCTCAAAGTGGTATTCAATTTGGTTTAAAAAACCTCTGAATTCCTTGGAATCACCTCCATAGCGAGGGGGCGGTGACAAGGTTATGGACGGTGGTTTATGTGGTACGGGAACCACTACAGGTGGCGGAACCACAGGTGGTACCGGAGGAACCTCTAAATAGGCAGTCCTCTGGAGCAAGGTCTGAAATGCCTGGGCAAATTGGTCTAACCTGTGGTCCATATCCTCCACCCTACTCTCACATGTGATCATATGCTTGCATAGTTCTGCAGGATCCATGGCCATGTCGTAATGTCACAACTAGTAATGTGGTCCAGCACGCAGAACTTATGTAAACATATACATAAGTAAGAAAAGGAAAATAATAGGATAGAGCGTAAACCGGACCTTAGAATGGCCGGACTAATACGCTAGAGACAGAGAATGGTCAAAGGGAAAGCCGAGGTCAAGGAAGCCAGAAAATACTCAATACCGATAAAACAAGCCAAGTCAGGGAAACCAGAGATCAGAATAACCAGGGAAACGCCAAGGATCAGGATACCAGGAAATCAGAAACACAGAATCAGCACTCTCAGGAAACCAGGAAACTGAAACCACGACATGGCAAAGTACTAGGGTGAATTAGGGGTTTAAATACCCCTCTCTAAGCTATGATTGGTCAGAGGGCGACCTCTGACCCCAGAACGTGCGTGTGCGTTGACGTCGTGACGTCACGCACACGTTAGTATAATTCTCGGGGGCGGGGCTATCCTTAGACGCGACCACGTGGTCGGCGCCATATTGGATTCGGGCGTGATGCCCGGAAGAACTACACGCGCGGTTCCCGGCTCGCCGACGAGCAGGTAAGCTCGTGTAGTCGGAGCGGTCGTGCCGGTCGGGCACGACCGTGAGGCTCGGCGGGCCGGTGACCGCAACACCCTCCTCCTGTACAGATTGTTTTTTTTTGTTTTTTTTTTGTTTGTTTGTTTGTTCTTTTGAAAGTTAAATGCAAATGAAGGGCTAAACTAGTATACATGGTCGGGTAAGCTTCCCAATTAAAGGCATACAACATTGGTCAAACCCATGTCACATTAGGTATTCTATATACATTACATGCTTCTTCTATGTCTATTTGTCCTTGATGTGTGGTTTAGTTCATTTCCACCGGTTAAGGTGATTCTTTCAGTACAGAGGCAGTATTTTGTAGACCAGTCCAGGGCCTTGATCCTCAAGGCTTTAGTTTCTCCGAAAGGGTTCACAATATTATATATAGCCTCATATATTTGGTGAAATGATCAAGCGTCCTGAGGTGTTTAACGAGGTCTAGTAGTCGGTGTAAATGGGAGACGTTTTCCTGGTGTTCTCCTTTTCTCGGCTATTCCCCTCCATCGAGGCCTTTGTGGCAGAGCTTGCGCGGCTTCCTGGGGCCCGGAATTGTACCAGTCCGTAATTTCCACCTGGGGCAGGTCGAACAATTTAAGGAATTCAGGAATATCTTGTATAGTGGAGATGATACCGTGTATTCCCTGATGTGACGCCATTAGAGAAAAGGGATATCCCCACCTGTATCTAATCTCCTTTGCTTGTAAGGCCTGAGTGATCGGGCGGAGAGCTCTCCTGCCCTGTAGTGTTTGCCATGCTAAATCCGGTAAGATCTGTATATGTGGAGAAGAGGTTGCTAATGCTGGGGAGTTTCGAGCTAGCCGCAGGATGTCTTCCTTCAGAACATAGTAATGCACCCTGCAGATGATGTCTCGCGGCATGTCCTGTGGCAGTCCCCTGGGCCTCACTGCTCTGTGGGCCCTGTCCAATTCTATGTGGGTGTCTGCAGGGCGGTCCAAAATCTTGTTAAATAGAGTTTGTAGAACGGCCTTTACGTTTTCTGTGTCCCCCTGGGGTTCTAGGATACCTCTAATACGCAAGTTATTTTGCCTGCCCCAGTTGTCGAGGTCCTCATTATGGCGAAGTAATTGTGTTATTTTAATGTCCTGTGCGTCCTGCCTCTGTTCTATTTCATGCAACCTTAATTGCATATTGTCTCTGTCCCCTTCCAAGTCTCCCACTCTCAGGCCTATATGACGTACCTCTGTATTCAGAGCAGAAAGTTTGTCCTGCATGGATGCCTCTAATTTTGCCAGCATGGTAGCTATTTCTTCCTTTGAGGGGATCTTCTGCAGGATTTCTTGCAGCAAGTGGTTACCGTTCACAGGCGCAGAGTCTGTGCTCGCGGGGCTAGGTGGATCCGATACACGTGGGGAAGATGGCGTCTCCGCCATTTCTTCTTCCGTCAGGACCCGCACTTTCTCTCTGAAGTAGCGGTCCAGATCGCCCGATTTTTTTGCCAGAGGGTGGCCCTGGGGTCTCCTGGGAGACAGCTTGCTTCTTTTTATTACCCATGTTGTGGTGTAGAACGAATTGGCGGCTTCTTAAGGTGAGGTTGATCGGGAGCTACACAAGGATGCTTCCGTTCTGTCAGGATCGGGTCAGGGATCCAACACGCAGAGTACAAAGAGTAGCTGATACGTATACAGGTCCTTAGAATGGCCGGACTTAACGTATAACTACGATAGAATGGTCAGAGACAAGCCGAGGTCGAGGGAACGAGAAGACAGGAAAGCGAGAGACAAGCCGGGTCAAGGATAACAGAAAGACAGGAGAGTAAATATCAAAGCCGGGTCGGAACCAAAAGACAAGAGAATAACAAAGCACTGTGTGACTAGGCGGACTAGAACCACGACAGGGCAATGAGTGAACGAGATAGCCACTGTTAAGTATGCTGGTTAGGGAGAGGAGACACGCCTCCGGCGAGTCCTGATTCGTCTCCACTGATTTGAGTGACAGGGTGTTCCGGGTTGGCGTCATGACGTCGGCCTCTGAGCCTCCTGCTATAAAAGGAAGTGGCTCCCTCTCGGCCGGCGTTTGCAAGACCGGGTGAACCGCGAGGAACCGAGGAGACATGCCGTCCGGAAGGATAAACTTCTAAGTCTCTACCTCTCTTAGAGGTAGAGGCTTCAGGTACCCTGACAGTACCCCCCCTCTCAGATACGCCCACCGGGCGGAAGGAGCCGGGGCGAGATGGAAAGCGAGAGTGAAATGCCCTGCGAAGGTGAGGAGCATGAACATCCTCTTGTGGTACCCAACTCCTCTCCTCAGGACCATAACCCCTCCAGTTAACCAAATATTGTACTCTCCCCCGGGAGACACGAGAATCAATAATGGAGTTAACCTCATACTCCTCCTGACCCTCCACCTGAACAGGGCGCGGAGGGGCGATTGTGGAGGAGAATCTGTTACAGATTAGAGGTTTCAGCAATGACACGTGAAAGGAGTTTGGGATGCGTAAAGCGGCTGGGAGAGCTAGACGATACGCCACTGGATTAATTCGAGTCAAGATCCTGTAGGGGCCAATATAACGAGGAGCGAATTTCATGGAAGGAACTTTAAGGCGAATATTCCTAGTACTCAACCAAACTCTATCACCTGGAACAAAATTCGGAGCCGCCCTTCTACGTTTGTCAGCATGTTTCTTAACCAGCATAGAATTGTGTAGAAGAATCTGTCGAGTCTGATCCCACAACTTCCTCAAATTGGCCACATGGACATCAACCGACGGCACTCCTTGGGAAGGAGAAACCGAGGGGAAGAATAGATGGGTGAAAGCCATAGTTCATGAAGAAGGGGCTTGAATGCGTAGAGTCACAAACGAGATTGTTGTGCGCAAACTCCGCCCAAGGAATCAAACCGACCCAATCGTCCTGGTGTTCGGAAACAAAACAACGTAGGTATTGCTCAATCTTCTGGTTGGTACGCTCGGCAGCTCCGTTAGACTGAGGATGATAGGCGGAGGAAAAATTCAATTTGATACCTAATTGAGAACAGAATGATCTCCAGAAGCGTGAAACAAATTGGGAACCTCTATCAGAAGTGATCTCCGAGGGAATCCCATGCAAGCGAAAAATTTCTTTAGCAAAGATTTCCGCCAATTCAGGAGAAGTCGGGAGTTTAGGCAACGGTACGAAATGTGCCATCTTGGTAAACCTATCGACTACGGTGAGGATAACAGTGTGCTTTTTAGAAACAGGCAAATCCACAATAAAGTCCATTGCCACACAGGACCAAGGTTTGCCAGGAATTTCCAGAGGCTGCAGGAGGCCACAAGGAAGCGAATGCGGTAATTTAGTTTTAGTACAGACCACACAAACTCCGATAAAATCCTTAATATCCTTCCGTAGCGAAGGCCACCAGAAATCTTTGGAGATCAAAGAATACGTCTTGCGAACACCCGGATGACCGGCCACCTTACTCTCGTGAAGACACTGTAAGAGCTCCAATTGGAGTTCAGGAGGAACGAAAAGTCTGGAAGCCGGAGTCAGTCTAGGTGCCAGATGCTGCAAGCTCCTTATCTGATCAAGTAGTGGAGAATGGACTTTGAGAGTAGTGTTAGCAATAATGTTACACTTGGGTACTATAGAGGACAAAACCGGCTCAGATACGGCAGCAGGTTCATACTGGCGAGATAAGGCGTCGGCTTTAGAATTCTTAGAACCTGGCCTATATGTGAGTACGTAGTTGAAGTGAGTGAGAAATATGGACCAACGAGCCTGTCTAGATGATAGTCGTTTAGCCTCTCCAATATAGGACAAGTTTTTATGATCTGTCAAAATAGTAACAGGATGCAAAGTACCCTCCAATAAATGTCTCCACTCCTTCAAGGCCATTATAACCGCTAGTAGTTCTCTGTCACCAATGTCATATCTGCTTTCAGTACCTGACAACTTTTTGGAAAAATATCCACAAGGATGTAATGGTTTATCTACACCCAACCTTTGGGACAGAACAGCACCTATACCTGTCTCAGAAGCGTCAACCTCGAGTAGGAAAGGTAGTGTAGTATCAGGGTGAACTAAAATTGGTGCGGAAGCAAACAGCTCCTTGAGTGTCTTAAAAGCCAGAAGTGCTTCAGTAGACCAATTCTTAGTGTCAGCCCCTTGTTTGGTCATATTGGTGATGGGAGCAATGATAGAGGAGTATCCCTTAATGAAACGTCTGTAGTAATTGGAGAAACCAATAAATCTCTGGATAGCCTTGAGACCCTTAGGTAAAGGCCAATCTAATATGGATTGGAGCTTCTCCGGGTCCATTTCAAACCCTTCCCCAGAAATCACATAACCAAGAAAGGTAGTTTGTGATTGGTCAAAGCTGCATTTCTCTAGTTTGCAGTATAAGCCATGCTGAAGGAGTTTGTGTAAAACCCTTCTGACTTGTCCGTGGTGAGTCTCAATATCCCTGGAATGTATAAGTATATCATCAAGGTATACAATCACACAGTCATCTTGAAACTCCCTAAGAACCTCATTAATAAGGTCCTGAAATACCGCCGGGGCATTGCAGAGACCAAAAGGCATTACAGTATACTCATAGTGACCATATCGAGTATTGAATGCAGTTTTCCACTCGTCACCGTCGTGAATTCTCACCAAATTATAAGCACCTCTAAGGTCTAACTTAGTGAAAATTTTAGAACTTTTTAATCGATCAAAAAGCTCGGTGATCAAGGGAATCGGATATACATTTCTGATGGTTATCTTGTTAAGACCTCGGTAGTCAATGCAGGGTCTTAAAGAACCATCCTTCTTTTTAACAAAAAAAAATCCAGCCCCAGCAGGAGAGGAGGATCTTCTAATGAACCCCTTGTCTAGGTTCTCACGAATATACTCCTCTAGAACTAAGTTTTCATTCGTAGACAAAGGATATACATGACCCCTGGGGGGCATGGTACCAGAAAGTAAATTAATTTTGCAATCAAAAGGCCTATGTGGTGGTAAGGTATCAGCCTTTCCTTTGTCAAATACTGCCTTTAAATCTTGATACAGGAACGGTATCTGTACCTTGGTAGAGTCGGTAGCGTTATTAAGTGAGTTGACACTACAAAGAGGTGACACTTTCTTTAAACAATTCTCTTGACAATCCTGACCCCACGAAACTATCTCCCCTGATCTCCAATCTATAACGGGGTTATGTCTCTTAAGCCAGGAGTATCCCAGGACTATGGGAACAGAAGGAGATGAAATGAGTAGTAGAGATATTTCCTCCTTGTGTAGAATACCAGTAGTTAAGTAAAGAGGTATGGTCTCCCGGAAAATCACAGGCTCAACTAAAGGTCTACCATCAATGGCTTCAACAGCCAAGGGTGTCCTCCTTAACTGGGATGGGATAGTGTGTTTGGTGAGAAACTCTTGGTCGATAAAACTCTCAGCAGCGCCGGAGTCTATCAATGCCATAGTCTCTAAAGTTCCCTTCTCCCAAGTTAAAGAGACCGGTAATAGGAGTCTATGTTCTTTGTAGTTATGAGTAGAGGACAAAATCGAAACACCCAAGGTCTGTCCTCTAGAGAAACTTAGGTGCGAGCGTTTCCCGGACGACTGGGACAGCTCAAACGTACATGACCTCTGGCACCACAATACATACACAGTCCCTCCCTTCTCCTGTACTGTCTCTCCTCCTCTGATAGACGAGTAAGGCCTAACTGCATAGGTTCTGAAACCTGTGGATTTTTGGTTTCAGAAATTTGAAATGATGGTGCTAGTGTAAAGGAAGATTTACCGGTTCTATCTCGAGTATTTTGTCTCTCCCTTAGACGTTCGTCAATACGAGAGATAAAGGAAATTAAGTCCTCCAGATTCTCGGGAAGCTCTCTTGTCGCTACCTCATCAAGTATTACATCAGATAATCCATTTAAGAATACGTCTATATAGGCCTGTTCATTCCATTTTACCTCTGCCGCCAAAGACCTGAACTCTAGTGCGTAATCCACAAGTGTTTGGTTGTCTTGTCTAAGGCGCAACAGTAATCTGGCTGCATTGACCCTCCTGCCAGGGGGATCAAAAGTTCTTCTAAAAACAGCTACAAAGGCATTATAGTTATAGACTAATGGATTATCATTCTCCCACAACGGATTAGCCCATCTCAGAGCTTTCTCAATGAGTAAGGTAATAATAAATCCCACTTTTGCCCTATCAGTAGGGTATGAACGAGGCTGTAGTTCGAAATGAATACTAATCTGGTTCAAAAAGCCACGACACCTTTCAGGGGAACCAGCATAACGTACAGGTGGGGTAACTCGGGAAGAATCACCTACAGTAGCTACCTCTAGTCCTGAACCCACAGAAGAAGCAGACATATTACGCATCTCTTCAGGTGGATTAATAGGACGAGACAGCAGCGCCTGTAGTGCTAGAGCCATCTGATCCATCCTATGATCCATGGCGTCAAACCTAGGATCAGGAGAACCAAGCTGACAATTTGTACCTGCAGGATCCATGGCCCTGTCGTAATGTCAGGATCGGGTCAGGGATCCAACACGCAGAGTACAAAGAGTAGCTGATACGTATACCGGTCCTTAGAATGGCCGGACTTAACGTATAACTACGATAGAATGGTCAGAGACAAGCCGAGGTCGAGGGAACGAGAAGACAGGAAAGCGAGAGACAAGCCGGGTCAAGGATAACAGAAAGACAGGAGAGTAAATATCAAAGCCGGGTCGGAACCAAAAGACAAGAGAATAACAAAGCACTGTGTGACTAGGCGGACTAGAACCACGACAGGGCAATGAGTGAACGAGATAGCCACTGTTAAGTATGCTGGTTAGGGAGAGGAGACACGCCTCCGGCGAGTCCTGATTCGTCTCCACTGATTTGAGTGACAGGGTGTTCCGGGTTGGCGTCATGACGTCGGCCTCTGAGCCTCCTGCTATAAAAGGAAGTGGCTCCCTCTCGGCCGGCGTTTGCAAGACCGGGTGAACCGCGAGGAACCGAGGAGACATGCCGTCCGGAAGGATAAACTTCTAAGTCTCTACCTCTCTTAGAGGTAGAGGCTTCAGGTACCCTGACACGTTCACACCATCAGTCAGGCCACGCCCCCCCCCCCCCCTATTTATACTTGACAAAACCTTACTGGCTTTAGCAACTGCAGATTGACATTGCATATTGCTGCCTAATTTACTGTCTATAACAATTCCCAAATCCTTCTCGTGTGTGGATATCCCTAATTCATTACCATTTAGTGTGTAAGTTGCTTGTGCATTCTTAACCCCGAAGTGCATAACTTTGAATTTCTCTACGTTAAATTTAATCTGCCATTTTAGTGCCCAGTCCCCCAATCCATCCAAATCCCTCTGCAGCAAAGCAATATCCTGCTCACATTTTATTACTTTACAAAGTTTTGTGTCATCTGCAAACACTGATACATGGCTTTCAATGCCTATTTCAAGATCATTTATGAATATGTTAAATAGAAGTGGTCCCAAAACAGAACCATGAGGGACACCACTTACCACTTTTGTCCAGCCTGAAAATTTACCATTAATTACAACTAGTTGTACTCTATCCTTAAGCCAATGTTCTACCCAAGAACAAGAATATTTATCTAGACCAATTTCTTTTAGTTTGAAGACTAACCTATTGTGAGGAACTGTATCAAATGCCTTGGCAAAATCCAATTAGATCACATCCACTGCAACACCCTGATCTATACTTCTACTTACTTCTTCGTAGAATGCAATTAGGTTAGTTTGACATGACATATGTTTCATAAAACCATGCTGATTATTGCTAATAACAAAGTTCTTCCCAATGAATTCCTGAATATTATCCCTTAATAGCCCTTCAAATATTTTCCCAGTTACAGAAGTTAAGCTCACAGGTCTATAATTTCCAGGCAAGGATTTTGAACCCTTTTAAATATAGGAACAACATCTGCCTTCCTCCAATCCTCCGGTACAACACCTGAAACAAAAGAATCTTGAAAAATTAAATACAGAGGTTCACTTATTTCCCCACTTAGCTCCTTCAGTACTCGTGGGTGAATACCGTCAGGCCCCGGAGCTTTATTTACATGAATTTTCTTTAATAGCTGTAGCACCTTGTCTCGAGTTAAGAAAAGTATTGTAATCACGGGCTACTGCGTCACCACTTTCCCATAAGGGGTTAGCCCAGGTTAAGGCCTTTCCTGTTAATTGGTTCATCAGATAGCCAATTTTCGATCTATCTGTTGGGAATGAACCTGGGGAGGCCTCAAAGTGGTATTCAATTTGGTTTAAAAAACCTCTGAATTCCTTGGAATCACCTCCATAGCGAGGGGGCGGTGACAAGGTTATGGACGGTGGTTTATGTGGTACGGGAACCACTACAGGTGGCGGAACCACAGGTGGTACCGGAGGAACCTCTAAATAGGCAGTCCTCTGGAGCAAGGTCTGAAATGCCTGGGCAAATTGGTCTAACCTGTGGTCCATATCCTCCACCCTACTCTCACATGTGATCATATGCTTGCATAGTTCTGCAGGATCCATGGCCATGTCGTAATGTCACAACTAGTAATGTGGTCCAGCACGCAGAACTTATGTAAACATATACATAAGTAAGAAAAGGAAAATAATAGGATAGAGCGTAAACCGGACCTTAGAATGGCCGGACTAATACGCTAGAGACAGAGAATGGTCAAAGGGAAAGCCGAGGTCAAGGAAGCCAGAAAATACTCAATACCGATAAAACAAGCCAAGTCAGGGAAACCAGAGATCAGAATAACCAGGGAAACGCCAAGGATCAGGATACCAGGAAATCAGAAACACAGAATCAGCACTCTCAGGAAACCAGGAAACTGAAACCACGACATGGCAAAGTACTAGGGTGAATTAGGGGTTTAAATACCCCTCTCTAAGCTATGATTGGTCAGAGGGCGACCTCTGACCCCAGAACGTGCGTGTGCGTTGACGTCGTGACGTCACGCACACGTTAGTATAATTCTCGGGGGCGGGGCTATCCTTAGACGCGACCACGTGGTCGGCGCCATATTGGATTCGGGCGTGATGCCCGGAAGAACTACACGCGCGGTTCCCGGCTCGCCGACGAGCAGGTAAGCTCGTGTAGTCGGAGCGGTCGTGCCGGTCGGGCACGACCGTGAGGCTCGGCGGGCCGGTGACCGCAACACCCTCCTCCTGTACAGATTGTTTTTTTTTGTTTTTTTTTTGTTTGTTTGTTTGTTCTTTTGAAAGTTAAATGCAAATGAAGGGCTAAACTAGTATACATGGTCGGGTAAGCTTCCCAATTAAAGGCATACAACATTGGTCAAACCCATGTCACATTAGGTATTCTATATACATTACATGCTTCTTCTATGTCTATTTGTCCTTGATGTGTGGTTTAGTTCATTTCCACCGGTTAAGGTGATTCTTTCAGTACAGAGGCAGTATTTTGTAGACCAGTCCAGGGCCTTGATCCTCAAGGCTTTAGTTTCTCCGAAAGGGTTCACAATATTATATATAGCCTCATATATTTGGTGAAATGATCAAGCGTCCTGAGGTGTTTAACGAGGTCTAGTAGTCGGTGTAAATGGGAGACGTTTTCCTGGTGTTCTCCTTTTCTCGGCTATTCCCCTCCATCGAGGCCTTTGTGGCAGAGCTTGCGCGGCTTCCTGGGGCCCGGAATTGTACCAGTCCGTAATTTCCACCTGGGGCAGGTCGAACAATTTAAGGAATTCAGGAATATCTTGTATAGTGGAGATGATACCGTGTATTCCCTGATGTGACGCCATTAGAGAAAAGGGATATCCCCACCTGTATCTAATCTCCTTTGCTTGTAAGGCCTGAGTGATCGGGCGGAGAGCTCTCCTGCCCTGTAGTGTTTGCCATGCTAAATCCGGTAAGATCTGTATATGTGGAGAAGAGGTTGCTAATGCTGGGGAGTTTCGAGCTAGCCGCAGGATGTCTTCCTTCAGAACATAGTAATGCACCCTGCAGATGATGTCTCGCGGCATGTCCTGTGGCAGTCCCCTGGGCCTCACTGCTCTGTGGGCCCTGTCCAATTCTATGTGGGTGTCTGCAGGGCGGTCCAAAATCTTGTTAAATAGAGTTTGTAGAACGGCCTTTACGTTTTCTGTGTCCCCCTGGGGTTCTAGGATACCTCTAATACGCAAGTTATTTTGCCTGCCCCAGTTGTCGAGGTCCTCATTATGGCGAAGTAATTGTGTTATTTTAATGTCCTGTGCGTCCTGCCTCTGTTCTATTTCATGCAACCTTAATTGCATATTGTCTCTGTCCCCTTCCAAGTCTCCCACTCTCAGGCCTATATGACGTACCTCTGTATTCAGAGCAGAAAGTTTGTCCTGCATGGATGCCTCTAATTTTGCCAGCATGGTAGCTATTTCTTCCTTTGAGGGGATCTTCTGCAGGATTTCTTGCAGCAAGTGGTTACCGTTCACAGGCGCAGAGTCTGTGCTCGCGGGGCTAGGTGGATCCGATACACGTGGGGAAGATGGCGTCTCCGCCATTTCTTCTTCCGTCAGGACCCGCACTTTCTCTCTGAAGTAGCGGTCCAGATCGCCCGATTTTTTTGCCAGAGGGTGGCCCTGGGGTCTCCTGGGAGACAGCTTGCTTCTTTTTATTACCCATGTTGTGGTGTAGAACGAATTGGCGGCTTCTTAAGGTGAGGTTGATCGGGAGCTACACAAGGATGCTTCCGTTCTGTCAGGATCGGGTCAGGGATCCAACACGCAGAGTACAAAGAGTAGCTGATACGTATACAGGTCCTTAGAATGGCCGGACTTAACGTATAACTACGATAGAATGGTCAGAGACAAGCCGAGGTCGAGGGAACGAGAAGACAGGAAAGCGAGAGACAAGCCGGGTCAAGGATAACAGAAAGACAGGAGAGTAAATATCAAAGCCGGGTCGGAACCAAAAGACAAGAGAATAACAAAGCACTGTGTGACTAGGCGGACTAGAACCACGACAGGGCAATGAGTGAACGAGATAGCCACTGTTAAGTATGCTGGTTAGGGAGAGGAGACACGCCTCCGGCGAGTCCTGATTCGTCTCCACTGATTTGAGTGACAGGGTGTTCCGGGTTGGCGTCATGACGTCGGCCTCTGAGCCTCCTGCTATAAAAGGAAGTGGCTCCCTCTCGGCCGGCGTTTGCAAGACCGGGTGAACCGCGAGGAACCGAGGAGACATGCCGTCCGGAAGGATAAACTTCTAAGTCTCTACCTCTCTTAGAGGTAGAGGCTTCAGGTACCCTGACAGTACCCCCCCTCTCAGATACGCCCACCGGGCGGAAGGAGCCGGGGCGAGATGGAAAGCGAGAGTGAAATGCCCTGCGAAGGTGAGGAGCATGAACATCCTCTTGTGGTACCCAACTCCTCTCCTCAGGACCATAACCCCTCCAGTTAACCAAATATTGTACTCTCCCCCGGGAGACACGAGAATCAATAATGGAGTTAACCTCATACTCCTCCTGACCCTCCACCTGAACAGGGCGCGGAGGGGCGATTGTGGAGGAGAATCTGTTACAGATTAGAGGTTTCAGCAATGACACGTGAAAGGAGTTTGGGATGCGTAAAGCGGCTGGGAGAGCTAGACGATACGCCACTGGATTAATTCGAGTCAAGATCCTGTAGGGGCCAATATAACGAGGAGCGAATTTCATGGAAGGAACTTTAAGGCGAATATTCCTAGTACTCAACCAAACTCTATCACCTGGAACAAAATTCGGAGCCGCCCTTCTACGTTTGTCAGCATGTTTCTTAACCAGCATAGAATTGTGTAGAAGAATCTGTCGAGTCTGATCCCACAACTTCCTCAAATTGGCCACATGGACATCAACCGACGGCACTCCTTGGGAAGGAGAAACCGAGGGGAAGAATAGATGGGTGAAAGCCATAGTTCATGAAGAAGGGGCTTGAATGCGTAGAGTCACAAACGAGATTGTTGTGCGCAAACTCCGCCCAAGGAATCAAACCGACCCAATCGTCCTGGTGTTCGGAAACAAAACAACGTAGGTATTGCTCAATCTTCTGGTTGGTACGCTCGGCAGCTCCGTTAGACTGAGGATGATAGGCGGAGGAAAAATTCAATTTGATACCTAATTGAGAACAGAATGATCTCCAGAAGCGTGAAACAAATTGGGAACCTCTATCAGAAGTGATCTCCGAGGGAATCCCATGCAAGCGAAAAATTTCTTTAGCAAAGATTTCCGCCAATTCAGGAGAAGTCGGGAGTTTAGGCAACGGTACGAAATGTGCCATCTTGGTAAACCTATCGACTACGGTGAGGATAACAGTGTGCTTTTTAGAAACAGGCAAATCCACAATAAAGTCCATTGCCACACAGGACCAAGGTTTGCCAGGAATTTCCAGAGGCTGCAGGAGGCCACAAGGAAGCGAATGCGGTAATTTAGTTTTAGTACAGACCACACAAACTCCGATAAAATCCTTAATATCCTTCCGTAGCGAAGGCCACCAGAAATCTTTGGAGATCAAAGAATACGTCTTGCGAACACCCGGATGACCGGCCACCTTACTCTCGTGAAGACACTGTAAGAGCTCCAATTGGAGTTCAGGAGGAACGAAAAGTCTGGAAGCCGGAGTCAGTCTAGGTGCCAGATGCTGCAAGCTCCTTATCTGATCAAGTAGTGGAGAATGGACTTTGAGAGTAGTGTTAGCAATAATGTTACACTTGGGTACTATAGAGGACAAAACCGGCTCAGATACGGCAGCAGGTTCATACTGGCGAGATAAGGCGTCGGCTTTAGAATTCTTAGAACCTGGCCTATATGTGAGTACGTAGTTGAAGTGAGTGAGAAATATGGACCAACGAGCCTGTCTAGATGATAGTCGTTTAGCCTCTCCAATATAGGACAAGTTTTTATGATCTGTCAAAATAGTAACAGGATGCAAAGTACCCTCCAATAAATGTCTCCACTCCTTCAAGGCCATTATAACCGCTAGTAGTTCTCTGTCACCAATGTCATATCTGCTTTCAGTACCTGACAACTTTTTGGAAAAATATCCACAAGGATGTAATGGTTTATCTACACCCAACCTTTGGGACAGAACAGCACCTATACCTGTCTCAGAAGCGTCAACCTCGAGTAGGAAAGGTAGTGTAGTATCAGGGTGAACTAAAATTGGTGCGGAAGCAAACAGCTCCTTGAGTGTCTTAAAAGCCAGAAGTGCTTCAGTAGACCAATTCTTAGTGTCAGCCCCTTGTTTGGTCATATTGGTGATGGGAGCAATGATAGAGGAGTATCCCTTAATGAAACGTCTGTAGTAATTGGAGAAACCAATAAATCTCTGGATAGCCTTGAGACCCTTAGGTAAAGGCCAATCTAATATGGATTGGAGCTTCTCCGGGTCCATTTCAAACCCTTCCCCAGAAATCACATAACCAAGAAAGGTAGTTTGTGATTGGTCAAAGCTGCATTTCTCTAGTTTGCAGTATAAGCCATGCTGAAGGAGTTTGTGTAAAACCCTTCTGACTTGTCCGTGGTGAGTCTCAATATCCCTGGAATGTATAAGTATATCATCAAGGTATACAATCACACAGTCATCTTGAAACTCCCTAAGAACCTCATTAATAAGGTCCTGAAATACCGCCGGGGCATTGCAGAGACCAAAAGGCATTACAGTATACTCATAGTGACCATATCGAGTATTGAATGCAGTTTTCCACTCGTCACCGTCGTGAATTCTCACCAAATTATAAGCACCTCTAAGGTCTAACTTAGTGAAAATTTTAGAACTTTTTAATCGATCAAAAAGCTCGGTGATCAAGGGAATCGGATATACATTTCTGATGGTTATCTTGTTAAGACCTCGGTAGTCAATGCAGGGTCTTAAAGAACCATCCTTCTTTTTAACAAAAAAAAATCCAGCCCCAGCAGGAGAGGAGGATCTTCTAATGAACCCCTTGTCTAGGTTCTCACGAATATACTCCTCTAGAACTAAGTTTTCATTCGTAGACAAAGGATATACATGACCCCTGGGGGGCATGGTACCAGAAAGTAAATTAATTTTGCAATCAAAAGGCCTATGTGGTGGTAAGGTATCAGCCTTTCCTTTGTCAAATACTGCCTTTAAATCTTGATACAGGAACGGTATCTGTACCTTGGTAGAGTCGGTAGCGTTATTAAGTGAGTTGACACTACAAAGAGGTGACACTTTCTTTAAACAATTCTCTTGACAATCCTGACCCCACGAAACTATCTCCCCTGATCTCCAATCTATAACGGGGTTATGTCTCTTAAGCCAGGAGTATCCCAGGACTATGGGAACAGAAGGAGATGAAATGAGTAGTAGAGATATTTCCTCCTTGTGTAGAATACCAGTAGTTAAGTAAAGAGGTATGGTCTCCCGGAAAATCACAGGCTCAACTAAAGGTCTACCATCAATGGCTTCAACAGCCAAGGGTGTCCTCCTTAACTGGGATGGGATAGTGTGTTTGGTGAGAAACTCTTGGTCGATAAAACTCTCAGCAGCGCCGGAGTCTATCAATGCCATAGTCTCTAAAGTTCCCTTCTCCCAAGTTAAAGAGACCGGTAATAGGAGTCTATGTTCTTTGTAGTTATGAGTAGAGGACAAAATCGAAACACCCAAGGTCTGTCCTCTAGAGAAACTTAGGTGCGAGCGTTTCCCGGACGACTGGGACAGCTCAAACGTACATGACCTCTGGCACCACAATACATACACAGTCCCTCCCTTCTCCTGTACTGTCTCTCCTCCTCTGATAGACGAGTAAGGCCTAACTGCATAGGTTCTGAAACCTGTGGATTTTTGGTTTCAGAAATTTGAAATGATGGTGCTAGTGTAAAGGAAGATTTACCGGTTCTATCTCGAGTATTTTGTCTCTCCCTTAGACGTTCGTCAATACGAGAGATAAAGGAAATTAAGTCCTCCAGATTCTCGGGAAGCTCTCTTGTCGCTACCTCATCAAGTATTACATCAGATAATCCATTTAAGAATACGTCTATATAGGCCTGTTCATTCCATTTTACCTCTGCCGCCAAAGACCTGAACTCTAGTGCGTAATCCACAAGTGTTTGGTTGTCTTGTCTAAGGCGCAACAGTAATCTGGCTGCATTGACCCTCCTGCCAGGGGGATCAAAAGTTCTTCTAAAAACAGCTACAAAGGCATTATAGTTATAGACTAATGGATTATCATTCTCCCACAACGGATTAGCCCATCTCAGAGCTTTCTCAATGAGTAAGGTAATAATAAATCCCACTTTTGCCCTATCAGTAGGGTATGAACGAGGCTGTAGTTCGAAATGAATACTAATCTGGTTCAAAAAGCCACGACACCTTTCAGGGGAACCAGCATAACGTACAGGTGGGGTAACTCGGGAAGAATCACCTACAGTAGCTACCTCTAGCCCTGAACCCACAGAAGAAGCAGACATATTACGCATCTCTTCAGGTGGATTAATAGGACGAGACAGCAGCGCCTGTAGTGCTAGAGCCATCTGATCCATCCTATGATCCATGGCGTCAAACCTAGGATCAGGAGAACCAAGCTGACAATTTGTACCTGCAGGATCCATGGCCCTGTCGTAATGTCAGGATCGGGTCAGGGATCCAACACGCAGAGTACAAAGAGTAGCTGATACGTATACCGGTCCTTAGAATGGCCGGACTTAACGTATAACTACGATAGAATGGTCAGAGACAAGCCGAGGTCGAGGGAACGAGAAGACAGGAAAGCGAGAGACAAGCCGGGTCAAGGATAACAGAAAGACAGGAGAGTAAATATCAAAGCCGGGTCGGAACCAAAAGACAAGAGAATAACAAAGCACTGTGTGACTAGGCGGACTAGAACCACGACAGGGCAATGAGTGAACGAGATAGCCACTGTTAAGTATGCTGGTTAGGGAGAGGAGACACGCCTCCGGCGAGTCCTGATTCGTCTCCACTGATTTGAGTGACAGGGTGTTCCGGGTTGGCGTCATGACGTCGGCCTCTGAGCCTCCTGCTATAAAAGGAAGTGGCTCCCTCTCGGCCGGCGTTTGCAAGACCGGGTGAACCGCGAGGAACCGAGGAGACATGCCGTCCGGAAGGATAAACTTCTAAGTCTCTACCTCTCTTAGAGGTAGAGGCTTCAGGTACCCTGACACGTTCACACCATCAGTCAGGCCACGCCCCCCCCCCCCCCCTATTTATACTTGACAAAACCTTACTGGCTTTAGCAACTGCAGATTGACATTGCATATTGCTGCCTAATTTACTGTCTATAACAATTCCCAAATCCTTCTCGTGTGTGGATATCCCTAATTCATTACCATTTAGTGTGTAAGTTGCTTGTGCATTCTTAACCCCGAAGTGCATAACTTTGAATTTCTCTACGTTAAATTTAATCTGCCATTTTAGTGCCCAGTCCCCCAATCCATCCAAATCCCTCTGCAGCAAAGCAATATCCTGCTCACATTTTATTACTTTACAAAGTTTTGTGTCATCTGCAAACACTGATACATGGCTTTCAATGCCTATTTCAAGATCATTTATGAATATGTTAAATAGAAGTGGTCCCAAAACAGAACCATGAGGGACACCACTTACCACTTTTGTCCAGCCTGAAAATTTACCATTAATTACAACTAGTTGTACTCTATCCTTAAGCCAATGTTCTACCCAAGAACAAGAATATTTATCTAGACCAATTTCTTTTAGTTTGAAGACTAACCTATTGTGAGGAACTGTATCAAATGCCTTGGCAAAATCCAATTAGATCACATCCACTGCAACACCCTGATCTATACTTCTACTTACTTCTTCGTAGAATGCAATTAGGTTAGTTTGACATGACATATGTTTCATAAAACCATGCTGATTATTGCTAATAACAAAGTTCTTCCCAATGAATTCCTGAATATTATCCCTTAATAGCCCTTCAAATATTTTCCCAGTTACAGAAGTTAAGCTCACAGGTCTATAATTTCCAGGCAAGGATTTTGAACCCTTTTAAATATAGGAACAACATCTGCCTTCCTCCAATCCTCCGGTACAACACCTGAAACAAAAGAATCTTGAAAAATTAAATACAGAGGTTCACTTATTTCCCCACTTAGCTCCTTCAGTACTCGTGGGTGAATACCGTCAGGCCCCGGAGCTTTATTTACATGAATTTTCTTTAATAGCTGTAGCACCTTGTCTCGAGTTATCCAATCACAAGTTTTTTTGCAGCAATCGTTTGCATATCTCTTGCCATAGGATCCTCAATAATATATACTGAAGAAAAATATTTATTTAAAATTTCTGCTCTTTCCTGGTCTTCATTAGCTAATAAACCCAACTCTGTTTCCAGTGTACCTACACTTACATTTTTTGTTTTTTTTAGAATTGATGTACTTGAAAAAAAATTTGGGGTTGGTTTTGCATTCTTTAGCTATCAATTTCTCATTTTCTAGTTTAGCCACTTTAATTGCCTTTTTGCAAGCGTTATTGGCTTCCTTATATCTTAAATAGGATGCCTCTGATTTGTCTGATTTAAATGCTTTAAATGCCATTTTCTTATTTTTAATCTCTTGTTTTACTTCTCTACTAAGCCACATTCGTTTTAATTTGTTTCTTTTATATGTATTACCCAATGGTACATACTGAGAAATGTACCTTTCTAATATTTGTTTGAATAGTTTCCATTTATCCTCAGTGTTTTTATCACTAAGGAGTTTATGCCAGTCGATATGTTGTAGAGCTGCCCTAATCTTATCGAAATTAGCTTTTTTAAAATGATATGTTTTAGTATACCCCACTTGCTTTTGCTTTTTTGAGTTTATTTCAAAATTTACCATATTGTGATCACTATTTTCCAAATGCTCCCCTTCTTGAATATTGGTTAAAAAAATCAACATTGTTTGTTACGACGAGATCCTTTCTAGTTGGTGCTTGTACCAGTTGTGACATAAAGGTGTCACATTCAAAAACCTGATTCCACTTGCTGAAGTACTAGTCCCTCTATCCCAATTAATGTCTGGGTAATTAAAATCTCCAATAATTAACGTGTTACCTCGATTTGCAGCTTTCTCAATTTGCTCTAACAGCTGTTTTTCCTCAATAATATTTACATTAGGTGGTTTATAACATATCCCAACCAATAATTGATTTACCTTTGTTTGCCCCAAGCAGATATCTACCCATAAAGCCTCCACATTTTCCTTGTCACACTCCACATGCCTAAGATTTGACTTTAACGCATGGTTGACATATTAACATACCCCACCAGTGGAGTATCCTGGTTTTGTGCTGCCCTAGGCAGGACAAAACTCAGGCGCCCCCCTCCCGCCCACCCGCGCCACCCCCACCCAATCCTTCCCCCGCCCCGCCTTCTAAATACACACACACACACACATTCACTGACAGATACGCATACAATAGCTAACAGAAACACACACACACTAACAGACACACTCACTGACAGACACTCACTAGCAGATACACACACACTCACACTAACAGACACACACACAGTCAGACACACACACACACTAAGACATACAGACACACCCCCCCCCCACACACACACTAAGACATACAGACACACACACACACACACACACACTAACAGACATACAGACACACAGACACACACTAACAGACACACAGACACACACTATCAGACACAGACACACACTAACAGACACACAGGCACACACTAACAGACATACACAGACACAATAACAGACACACACACACACTAACATACATACACATACACCCACACACACTAACAGACATACACACACACAATAACAGACACACACTAACAGACATACACACGCACACACTGACATACACACACACACTAACAGACATACACACACAATAACATACACACAATAACAGACACACTAACAGACATACACACACACACAAACACACTAACAGACATACACTAACAGACATACACACACACACACACACTAACAGACATCCACTAACAGACATACACACTAACAGACATACACACACACTAACAGACATACACACACACACACACTAACAGACACACACACACACACACACACACACACTAACATACATACTACACACACACACACTAACAGACATACACTAACAGACATACACTAACATACATACATACACACACACACACACACTAACATGCATACACACACACCCACACACACACACTAACAGACATACACACACACACACACACACACACACACACACAATAACATACACACACTAACAGACATACACACACATACACTAACAGACATACACACACACTAACAGACATACACACACACACACACACACTAACAGACATACACACACACACACACACTAACAGACATCCACTAACAGACATCCACTAACAGACATACACACACTAACACATACACACACTAACATACATACACACACACACACACACACACACACACACACACACACACACACACACACACACACACACATAACAGACACACACTAACAGACATACACACACACAATAACAGACACACTAACAGACATACACACACACACACTAACAGACATACACACACACACACACACTAACAGACATACACACACACACTTTTTTTTTATTTAACCCCCCGCCCCCCCAGCCTCCTTACCTTTGGGGTTCCCTCTCTCCCTGGTGGTCCAGTGGCTACTGGGCGGCGCTAGCGGGCGGCTGGCGAGGGAGTACTTCCTCTGAGCTGTCTGCTCAGCTCCCTTGCGCGCCGCAGAGTGATGCTGGGAGCCGGAATATGACGTCATATTCCGGCTCCGCCTCCCAGCCTCACTCTGCGGCGAGCAAGGGAGCTGAGCAGACAGCTCAGAGGAAGTGCTCCCTCGCCAGCTGCCCGCCAGCGCCGCCCAACAGACATGGGCGTAGGAACCCAAAAAAATCTGGGGGGGATAGCATTTTTACTCGCCGGGTATATTCTTATTCCGTAAACTAGGAGTTGTTTATCCCATTGTACAGCGCTACGGAATTTGCAGTCGCTATATAAATTATTAAATAATAACATTAAAGGGTCACTACAAGGAAGGGGTTTTACTTACCCGTATACAGCGCCGGGATCCTCCTGATTAGAACCACCCCTACCCTTCCCATGAATATTAGAACCACCCATACCCCTTCCATGCACAAAAGAACCCCACCTACCCCTTTCATGCATTTTAACCCCCTACCCCTTCCATGCATATTAGTACCCCCCTAACCACTTCCATGCATATTAGTACCCCCTAACCCCTTCCATGCATATTATAACCCACCCTACCTCTTCCATTCATATTAGTACTCCCCAATAATTTTAGTAATTAGTACTCCCCTTCCAATAATTTTTCTACCTCCCCCCTCCTCCCATCCATATTAGTAGCCCCCCCTAAACCCTTCCAATTATTTTTCTACCTACCCCTCTCCCCCTATCCTTATTAGTAGCCCCCCTAACCCTTTCCAATTATTTTTCTGCCATGTTAACTAACGCCAGTGCTGGAGTGCCGCCGTGTTTACATTAAAAAGTCTGCAGGGACAGGCTATAGACACCAGAACCACTACATTAAGCTGCAGTGGTTCTGGGGACTATAGTGTTTCTTTAATGTGAGGTAAATTAGAGATTAGTGCCACGAATAATATGCTAGATTTCCTACATACAACCAGATCAGGATGATGATGGGCTCTAGCTGCAGTCTGGCTCCACTGGTCTGGTGTAGAACAGGCTCTCTGGAGGCTGTTTGTAACTGTGGTCCCAAAAATCAATGTTCTGTGAGAACGGGAATCAGCTCCATTTTTTGGGGGCCCTTTACACAACTCAAGGTCTGGGTCCCAGGGTCCACCTTCACGTTCCACCAATGAGTTTGTTCACAGGGGGTGGAGTGTGTAGGGGATGTCCTAATATGTGTGTAAGGAATGCATTGTGTGAATCTGTGTTTGTATGTGTAAGGGCTGCAAGGTGTGATTCTGTGTATGTACGGGATGCAGTGTGTGCGTCTGTAAGGGGTGCATTGAGTGTGTGTACGGGGTGCATTGAGTGTGTGTACGGAATGCATTGTGTGTTTCTGTGTGTGTAAGGATTGTGTAAGGATTGCATGATTGTGTGATTGTGTGTGTGCCCCCCTCCCTCCCTGTTTCTTTCTCCCCCCCGCTCCCTCCCTGTTTCTGTCTCCCCCCTCCCTGTTTCTGTCTCCCCCCCTCCCTGTTTCTGTCTCCCCCCTACTCCCTCCCTGTTTCTGTCTCCCCCTACTCCCTCCCTGTTTCTTTCTCCGCCCCTCCCTCCCTGTTTCTTTCTCCGCCCCTCCCTCCCTGTTTCTTTCTCCCCCCCCCTCCCTGTTTCTTTCTCCCCCCCCTCCCTCCCTGTTTCTTTCTCCCCCCCTCCCTCCCTGTTTCTTTCTCCCCCCCTCCCTCCCTGTTTCTTTCTCCCCCCCCTCCCTGTTTCTTTCTCCCCCCTCCCTCCCTGTTTCTTTCTCCCCCCTCCCTCCCTGTTTCTTTCTCCCCCCCTCCCTCCCTGTTTCTTTCTCCCCCCCTCCCTCCCTGTTTCTTTCTCCCCCCCCCCTCCCTCCCTGTTTCTTTCTCCCCCCTCTCCCTCCCTGTTTCTTTCTCCCCCTCCCTGTTTCTTTCTCCCCCCCTCCCTGTTTCTTTCTCCCCCTCTCCCTGTTTCTTTCTCCCCCCCCCCTCCCTGTTTCTTTCTCCCCCCCCTGTTTCTTTCTCCCCCCCTCCCTGTTTCTTTCTCCCCACTCCCTGTTTCTTTCTCCCCCCTCCCTGTTTCTTTCTCCCCCCCTCCCTCCCTGTTTCTTTCTCCCCCCTCCCTCCCTGTTTCTTTCTCCCCCTCCCTCCCTGTTTCTTTCTCCCCCCCTCCCTCCCTGTTTCTTTCTCCCCCCTCCCTCCCTGTTTCTTTCTTCCCCCTCCCTCCCTGTTTCTTTCTCCCCCCTCCCTGTTTCTTTCTCCCCCTCTCCCTGTTTCTTCCCCCCCCTCCCTCCCTGTTTCCCCCCCCCCCCTGTTTCTTTCTCCCCCCTCCCTGTTTCTTTCTCCCCCTCCCTGTTTCTTTCTCCCCCCCTCCCTGTTTCTTTCTCCCCCCTCCCTCCCTGTTTCTTTCTCCCCCCTCCCTCCCTGTTTCTTTCTCCCCCCTCCCTCCCTGTTTCTTTCTCCCCCCCTCCCTCCCTGTTTCTTTCTCCCCCCTCCCTCCCTGTTTCTTTCTCCCCCCCTCCCTCCCTGTTTCTTTCTCCCCCCCTGTTTCTTTCCCCCCTCCCTCCCTGTTTCTTTCTCCCCCCTCCCTGTTTCTTTCCCCCCTCTCCCTCCCTGTTTCTTTATCCCCCCTCCCTCCCTCCCTGTTTCTTTCTCCCCCCCTCCCTCCCTGTTTCTTTCTCCCCCCCTCCCTCCCTGTTTCTTTCTCCCCCCCTCCCTCCCTGTTTCTTTCTCCCCCCTCCCTCCCTGTTTCTTTCTCCCCCTCCCTCCCTGTTTCTTTCTCCCCCCTGTTTCTTTCCCCCCTCCCTCCCTGTTTCTTTCTCCCCCCTGTTTCTTTCCCCCTCCCTCCCTGTTTCTTTCTCCCCCCTCCCTGTTTCTTTCCCCCCTCTCCCTCCCTGTTTCTTTCTCCCCCCTGTTTCTTTCCCCCCTCCCTCCCTGTTTCTTTCTCCCCCCTCCCTGTTTCTTTCCCCCCTCTCCCTCCCTGTTTCTTTATCCCCCCTCCCTCCCTGTTTCTTTCTCCCCCCTCCCTCCCTGTTTCTTTCTCCCCCTCCCTCCCTGTTTCTTTCTCCCCCTGTTTCTTTCCCCCCTCCCTCCCTGTTTCTTTCTCCCCCCTGTTTCTTTCCCCCCTCCCTCCCTGTTTCTTTCTCCCCCCTCCCTGTTTCTTTCCCCCCTCTCCCTCCCTGTTTCTTTCTCCCCCTCCCTCCCTGTTTCTTTCTCCCCCTCCCTCCCTGTTTCTTTCTCCCCCCCTGTTTCTTTCCCCCCTCCCTCCCTGTTTCTTTCTCCCCCCTGTTTCTTTCCCCCCTCCCTCCCTGTTTCTTTCTCCCCCTCCCTGTTTCTTTCCCCCCTCTCCCTCCCTGTTTCTTTATTCCCCCTCCCTCCCTGTTTCTTTATCCCCCCTCCCTGTTTCTTTATCCCCCCTCCCTGTTTCTTTATCCCCCCCTCCCTGTTTATTCCCCCTCTCCCTCCCTGTTTCTTTATCCCCCCTCCCTCCCTGTTTCTTTATCCCCCCTCCCTGTTTCTTTATCCCCCTCCCTGTTTCTTTATCCCCCCCTCCCTGTTTATTCCCCCCCTCCCTCCCTGTTTCTTTATCCCCCCCTGTTTCTTTATCCCCCTCCGTGTCTTTATCCCCCCTCCCTCCCTGTTTCTTTATCCCCCCTCCCTGTTTCTTTACCCCCCTCCCTGTTTCTTTATCCCCCCCTCCCTCCCTGTTTCTTTATCCCCCCTCCCTCCCTGTTTCTTTATCCCCCCTCCCTGTTTCTTTATCCCCCCTCCCTCCCTGTTTCTTTATCCCCCCTCCCTGTTTCTTTATCCCCCCTCCCTGTTTCTTTATCCCCCCCCTCCCTCCCTGTTTCTTTATCCCCCCCTCCCTCCCTGTTTCTTTATCCCCCCTCCCTGTTTCTTTATCCCCCCTCCCTCCCTGTTTCTTTATCCCCCCCTCCCTGTTTCTTTATCCCCCTTCCTTGTTTCTTTCTTCCCCCCTCCCCTACCTGTGTTGTAGCGTGGCCGAGCTGTGTACTGTCCGCGGGTACAGGGAGCTTTTGTTTCCTGTATCCGGCGGACTAACAGGAAGTGCACACTCAGTGTTCACTTCCTTTTAGTCCGGCCGGGTACAGGAGACAGGTTCTCCCTGTACCGGCGGACTATACAGGGCTCGGCCACGCTACATTGAGGGAGTGACAGGAGGGAGCGCTGAGCGCTTCCCTCCTGTCAGTCCCTCTCCTCTGGCTGCGCCCGGGCGGTGCGCCCTCATGGACGCACCAGCCCGGGCGGCTGCAGCAGAAGGGGGGCCGGCGGAGCTGGGGGGGATTTCCCCATTACCTGTCCCCCCCGCATGATTTGCTGGGGGGGATGCGTCCCCCCCATCCCCCCCGGTTTCTACGCCCATGCCAGCAGATCGCCCGCCCAGAGGGCTTGTCAGTTAGCCGCAAGGCTAACAAGGCATTTGCCCTGGGCATTTGGGGGCGGCGTTTTTTGCCGCCCCCTGGAAAATGCCGCCCAAGGCAAATGCCTTGTTTGCCTCACGGCTAGTACGCCCCTGTACCCCACCACCCTTCTTGTTTTTCCTATCCTTCCTAAATAACGTGTACCCATTTAAATTAACTGCCCAGTCATGTGTCTCATCCCACCATGTTTCTGTTATGCCTATTATATCATATTGTTTAGTGTATGCTATTGCCTCTAGTTACCCCATTTTGTTATATAGGCTCCTTGCATTAGTAAGCATACATTTAATATTATCATGAGTCTTTTGTACTTTTTGTGAATTATCAATATTACATACCTCCTCTGTTTTGAGCTTTCCCCTCCCCCCATCTCCACCCCCTTTGTTCTGAGCTAAAGCCCATTTTCTTTCCATCCTATCTCCATTTTCTAGATTGATTTGACCCTCCCCCCTACCACTAGTTTAAAATCTCCTCCAACCTTCTAGCCATCCTATCCCCCAGCACAGCAGATCCTCTTCCGTTTAGGTGCAATCCATCATGACTATACAGGTTGTACCCAAGTGCAAAATCGGCCCAGTGCTCTAAAAACCCAAAACACTCTTTCCTGCACCAAGACTTTAGCCACGCATTGACCTCTCTAATCTCCCGCTGCCTTTCTGCTGTAGCGCGCGGCACAGGTAATATTTCTGAAAAAATTACCTTGGAGGTCCTTTTCTTTAGCTTACTTCCTAGTTCCCTGAACTCATTCTTTAGGACCTTCCATTTTCCTCTGACTTTGTCATTGGTACCAATATGGACCATGACAGCTGGGTCATCTCCAGCCCCTCCCAATAATCCCTCCACTCTGTCGGCAACATTCCGGACCCGAGCACCCGGGAGACAGCAAACTGTCCGGTTGAGTCAATCAGAGTGGCAGATTACCCTATCTACTCTCTTAATAATAGAGTCCCCTACCACCACAACCTGTCTAGACTTCCTTACCCTCTCAACCCCACCCGTACTAGAGGGGCTGTTCCCACGGCTGTTAGCAGGAACAGCTTTCTGCAGTACAGCTACTCCTGAGCTGATGCTCCCAACATCTTCACTCAAACGGGCAAATCTGTTAGGCTGTTGTTCCATGCCCATCCATAGCCCATCCATAGCTCCTGCGCGATGTGGGGTTTTCCCCCCCAAACATATGAAGTTTAAAACAGCCTGGCTGTGCTGAAGTTGGTGGTGAAGGTGTTACGCTGCCTGGATGAGGTGGGGGTAGAGGAGGAGGAAGCGAGGAGGAGGCAACAGGAGGCAAAGAGAAATGCCCTGTAATCCTCGGTGGCGGAATGTCATGCGTCAAACTGCTATCCGCCTCAGGCCCAGCCACCACTACATTTGCCCAGTGTGCAGTTAGGGAGACATACTGTGGTTTTGTTAGTGTGTGGGTGTCTATTAGTGTGTGTGTGTTTCTGGTAGCTAGTGTATGCGTATCTGTCAGTGAATGTGTGTGTGTGTATTTAGAAGGCGGGGCAGGGGGGAAGGGTTGGGTGGGGGTGACGCGCGCTCGTGGGGTGTGACTGAGTTTTGCCCTGCCTAGGGCAGCACAAAACCAAGATACACCACTGGCTGTAACCACAGTATTTGACGGTTCTATTTGACTCTCAGATATGAAATGCAGGCCCCAATTGTACTATTTAGCACCTAAAAAATTAGCATTTTTTTAAAACTGCTTTGTCACAGCAGTTTTTGACGGTTCTATTTGACTCTCAGATATGAGGTGCACGCCCCAAATTAACTTTTTAGCACCAAAGAAATGTGAATTTTCAAAGTGCAATGTAACCACATTATTTGACAGTTCTATTTAACTCTCAGATATGAAGTACACACCCCAAATGTACTATTTAGCACCTAAAAAATTTGAATGTTTAAAACTGCGCTATAACCACAGTTCTCTTTGACTCTCAGATATGAAGTGCACCGCAGGCCGCAAATGTACTATTTAGTCACCAAAAAGTTTGATTTTCGAAACCAACAATATAACAGTAGTATTTAAGGGTTTTATTGGACTGCAAGAAATGCAGTACGCAAATGTACTATTTAGCACCAAAAGAATTGCAGTATTTAAAAATGCCTAGATGTTACCCACTGAGCTACCAGAACAGGATTAAAGTTCTCTCTGTGGCACTGGGTTCAGGGCAGGGTACAAAAAGGTAGAGTACCCCCCAAAAAATAATTGCTGTAGTTTGCAGATTCAAAACCAGAATTCTTTCCTAATCTGTCCCTCACAGCTGCAGCATCCTGTCCCTACACTAATAAGAGCTCATGTGACGTGACCTGGGTCACATGCTGCACTGGCCAATCACAGCCATGCCATTAGTAGGCATGGCTCTGATTCCTTCTAAGGGCACTCAAGTCAAACGCTTGTTGATTGGCTGCCCTGCAGCCTTTCCAAATGTGCCATTAAATCGCCGAACACCGAACTCCAACCCGAACATACACTGATATGTCCGTGTTCAGGTCCGGGGTCCAAAAACCGTAATGTTCAGAGAGAACTTTAATCCTGTTCTGGTAGCTCAACTCTATTAGTATGCTATAATAATTCTATACATGAAATGTAGAAAAGTGTAGTAAAAAATTATTTTAAAATGATGATATTCCCATGCCTGCCAGTCACTCTTGCTAATGGCAAAGTTCTCTGCAGTGTCCTAGTACCACCATGAGTGAGGGATCGCATTTGTAACGGATCACCTGGCACCCCGACTTGGTACCTCCGTTAATGGATGCTCCTAGTGCTTCCTGAGGACTCCAAGCACTCTGGCAGACACCATAATCACCGAATCCAAGAAACCTTTAAATTCTCCCAAGCGTATGAATGCTGTAGACCATTGAATAGGAACCATACGAATAGGCTTGTACCCCTAGCAGTCAACTGGAACAGCATACAATAAATCCTTCCCCCAATAATGAGACGACACATCACTTTGAGGTTAAAACAGGAACTCTCCACTGGCTCATCCAGCCTGGCTTTTATTACACTAATCCACATACAGGCCACACCCAGGGGGAGGCATAAAATAACCAATCACATACATGGTTCAGCCCACACATCCCCTCCCCTCAGATAACATTAAACCCAATTATCCGGTACACCTTTTCAGCCAAGTTCTGGATGTACCCCAAAAACAGGGGTACACCTTTAAATCCAGCATCCCTGGATAGCCCTTATTCAGGGGGACAACATATCCAAAATTCAAGTAATTCGGATGAATGGTTCGTGAGATATGGGGTTCCAAAGATTTGACCGACCGCATGGGTAAAGTATCCGAAAACAGTTCCATGCATTTTGGCCCTGCGGTCGGTCACAAACAAGGGAATGAAAACAGGCGAATTGCCTGTGTTATAGAGCCTGGAGAGGGTTTGAATGAATTCCCTTGTTTATGGGGTTCTTTCTACCGAACGGCGGGTCATTCGGTAGTTTCCATACGAATTTCTGGAATTATGGAGGTCTCCGCGGTGTTTGCCTAGTCAAGTGTCCGATTTTAGTTCCAGACACTCGACGGCAAAACACCGCTGTTCGGTAGTTTAAGATGGCCGCCGCCACGTGTTTGTTTCCCGAATGGCGGCCACCCAGAGGACAAAGAATACATTACACTGATTGCCAATTACCCGTTTGCAACATTGTTGCAAACTGTAATTGGAGGCACACTTATTCCTGGGTGGTCTGGTTGTTCGGTAGTTTCACTCAATATAATAAATGGAGTGATTCTACCGAACAATCAGATGAATGCTGCATACATATCCCAGGTTAAACTTAATACACATATAATATTACAGGCAGTACGCTAGAGTATGTATCACAGTCTTAAAGGGACAGTAGTCCCAAAAGTCCCAATATGTCCATAGATGCTGTTAAAAGGGCCAGTAGCAGCAATATACAGTACAATATGCCCCAAATAACCCAGGGGCCATAGTCAGCAGGTAGGAGGCTAGCAAACAGGCTTCTCCAGGGCCCAGTGGCGAGGTTGGTTTCGCCACATTTCTCCCCTTTTCCAAACAGACTAACAGGGTACCTGACCTCTTGCCGGTCAGTGCCCTTGTTAGTCCAGCAGCCCACCCACAAAACAGAAACAGCAGTACAGCCCACCCACAATAAATGGTTACTACACCTGAGTAAGAGAAAAACTTGTCCAGGTCCAGGTGCCTCACCATGGCTGTGTGGGGGACTGGTAGGCTGTTTTGGTGGGTTGCTGAGTGGGCAGAGCCCAGCGGTACTCTGCCCTGGTGCCAGCACTACCCCGGGAGTAGTCTGGTTGGAGCCTTGCTGGAGACCGACTGTCTCCCCTTGAGTTACACAGCTCTGCTGCTGGAGACCGACTGTCTCCTCTTTAGTTACACAGCTCTGTTGCTGGAGACAGACTGTCTCCCCTTTGGCTAAACAGCCCTGTTGTGGGGGGGCAGGACCGACCGTCCCTACCCCCTGTGCTGGAAGTGCAGAGACCACGGTCCCATCTGCACAGGTGTGGGGCTTACAGTCTCCCCCTGGTACATTAAGCTGTCGCTGGGGAGAGGTGGTAACCAGCTCCTCTCCCATTAGAACACTCTGCCCATCGATGATCCGTCGCTGGGGAGAGGTGGTAACAATCTCCTCTCCCATGCCTACTTTCAGTCTTTGTGGAGGGAGACCGACTGTCTCTCCTCCCAATTCAGTGTCCTGCTGCTGGGGAATAGAGACTGGGCTCTCTATTCCCAAACAATCATGCTGCTGCTGGGGGGTAGGACCAACTACCTCTGCCCCCTGTAACTCAGCCTTCCGCTGGGGAATGGAGACTGGGCTCCCAATTCCCTGTGATTCACACTGCCGCTGGGGAATGGAGACTGGGCTCCCAATTCCCAACAAATCACACTGCCGCTGGGGAGGGAGGACGGCCCCTTCAGCTCCCTGTAACTTGGGCGCAGAGACCACGGTCCCATCTGCGCTGGTGAGGGGTTTTCTGTCTCCCCTTGGTGGGTTAGGTTGTCGGTGGGGAGAGGGGGTATCAGGCGCCTCTCCCTGCACTGTAGACTGCCGCTGGGGATCAGGGTTGACCCTCTGTACTCCCTGTAGGCAGGGCGCAGAGACCACAGTCCCATCTGCGCTGGTGAGGGGCTTACTGTCTCCCCTTGGTGAGCTGTGCTGCCGCTGGGGAGAGGTAATAACAGGCTCCTCTCCCTGAACCGTAGACTGCCGCTGGGGATCTGGGCCAACTGCCCAGCATCCCTGTAGGGCCGGTAGAGAGATCTCGGTCCCATCTTCACCTGCCATCTGTGGGTCTCTCCAGGACCAGTCTATGAGGTCCCCAACTTCTGCAGCTGGTAGTGAAGCAGGGGGTACCTCAGCCACCTTTTCCCAGCTGTAGGCTAGCAGGTCTGGGTCTGCCACCCAGTTTTCCCGGTCTGCGTCCCTGCTCTGCGGCTGGCAGGAATTTAATAGTTCTACATAGTCCATCTCCAGCTCTCGTTCCATGGCAGCGAAACGGCGGAGGTCTTGTCCCAGTCCAATAGATCTCGGGCCCTGTATCATCTCACCTCGGTAATGAAAGATAGCCCAGTACCGTGACTCTGCTGGACTGCCGAAGTCGACATCCTCCACTAAGGCTTTCCACAACAGGCCAGGGCTCGTGTAGTTCTCCCCCTCTGGCTGGATGCCCTCTGCCCTCCACGTCTCTGGCTGGACAGTGCACCACCACAGTGCCCGGTATGAGGTGTCCAAGCTCAGTTCCCTTTCCACGAGGTACTCGAGTTGTCTTACCCGCTGCCCTCCAGGTTGGTCTCCCAGAAGCGGCATCCGCCAGGCCATTTGTTCCTCCAAACGGTATGCGACACCAGGAAGGCGCTGCTGCCGTTGATACTGGACTTCCTCCAGGGCATCGTACCATAATTCTATCCGGGCATTATCTCTCCATTCTAATTCACTCTCTTCCTCAGGTGTGTGTGTTGCCCAGGGGTCTACGAACCCCATTTTCCCAAATCTTTATGTAAACAGGGACGCTGTATGCACACCAGCGTCGCCCTCAATTGTAAATCCAAATGCACTGTGTCTCCGAGCTGCTTTACCTCGCACTAGGACGCCATCCCACCGCTTGCCACCAATGTAACGGATCACCTGGCACCCCGACTTGGTACCTCCGTTAATGGATGCTCCTAGTGCTTCCTGAGGACTCCAAGCACTCTGGCAGACACCATAATCACCGAATCCAAGAAACCTTTAAATTCTCCCAAGCGTATGAATGCTGTAGACCATTGAATAGGAACCATACGAATAGGCTTGTACCCCTAGCAGTCAACTGGAACAGCATACAATAAATCCTTCCCCCAATAATGAGACGACACATCACTTTGAGGTTAAAACAGGAACTCTCCACTGGCTCATCCAGCCTGGCTTTTATTACACTAATCCACATACAGGCCACACCCAGGGGGAGGCATAAAATAACCAATCACATACATGGTTCAGCCCACACATCCCCTCCCCTCAGATAACATTAAACCCAATTATCCGGTACACCTTTTCAGCCAAGTTCTGGATGTACCCCAAAAACAGGGGGTACACCTTTAAATCCAGCATCCCTGGATAGCCCTTATTCAGGGGGACAACATATCCAAAATTCAAGTAATTCGGATGAATGGTTCGTGAGATATGGGGTTCCAAAGATTTGACCGACCGCATGGGTAAAGTATCCGAAAACAGTTCCATGCATTTTGGCCCTGCGGTCGGTCACAAACAAGGGAATGAAAACAGGCGAATTGCCTGTGTTATAGAGCCTGGAGAGGGTTTGAATGAATTCCCTTGTTTATGGGGTTCTTTCTACCGAACGGCGGGTCATTCGGTAGTTTCCATACGAATTTCTGGAATTATGGAGGTCTCCGCGGTGTTTGCCTAGTCAAGTGTCCGATTTTAGTTCCAGACACTCGACGGCAAAACACCGCTGTTCGGTAGTTTAAGATGGCCGCCGCCACGTGTTTGTTTCCCGAATGGCGGCCACCCAGAGGACAAAGAATACATTACACTGATTGCCAATTACCCGTTTGCAACATTGTTGCAAACTGTAATTGGAGGCACACTTATTCCTGGGTGGTCTGGTTGTTCGGTAGTTTCACTCAATATAATAAATGGAGTGATTCTACCGAACAATCAGATGAATGCTGCATACATATCCCAGGTTAAACTTAATACACATATAATATTACAGGCAGTACGCTAGAGTATGTATCACAGTCTTAAAGGGACAGTAGTCCCAAAAGTCCCAATATGTCCATAGATGCTGTTAAAAGGGCCAGTAGCAGCAATATACAGTACAATATGCCCCAAATAACCCAGGGGCCATAGTCAGCAGGTAGGAGGCTAGCAAACAGGCTTCTCCAGGGCCCAGTGGCGAGGTTGGTTTCGCCACAGCATTGTTCCTGTTTTCTCTATTAAGGGTTAATTAAGTGTGCAGGGGTTTAGAAAAATACTCCTTTCTGTCTCATTAGAGATTTTGCTTTCTAACTTAAAGCAGCAAGGTGTGTTGTTAGTGTAAGACTCGCCTAAGAGGTTTTCTCTATATAAATCCTACCCCCCTACTTACCTTTGCCGGTTCCTGATTCAAGTGATGTTGCCACGACAACCAGCACTTCCGATTCGGTCTTTCCCGCCAATTTTCCAGCAAGCAGCCAACAGACCTGCATTCAGCCTCTCCAATCAGGCCTGCAGCTTCTCTGACCCGGCCTCAGTATCTTCGACCCAGCTTGCAGTGTCTCAATATCTCCGACCCGGCTCCCGTTTCTTAGACACCGACTTCCGCCACGAGATGCGTCTCACTTACGTACATACATGTGGGAACCCGTCCGCGGCGTTCCCAATGTTCAGGCCTAGCAATTGTGAGGATGGGCACCCTTTGCATTTTCATAAACAAGGGCTGTTCATTTGATAACTTCCGTATCTCGCAATACTTACTTACGTTTGCAAATTATGTAGTGCCCGTATAGCATGCTCATTCGTTTTTTTTTGTACGTTCGTCTGTTTTAAATTCTTGCGTTCAATGTCTTTGTCCCAATCGTACGTGTTTAAATTACTGCATCCATTTGGTTAAAATTTAGCTTCCCCAGCCACTTTCACTCAGACGTTCGTGATAAGCCTGCTTTCATAATTTTCACAGTTCGCATGTGTCATCTACCATAAGCTTTGGTACAGGGTTTCACTGTTTATTCTAAATGCACTGTAGTCCTCCCCATTCATGCAGGCTTTGTCTGTTTGGTTCCTTCTGGCACATTTTTTAGTAGTTTTGTGGTGCGGTTAAATACTTGCCTTTCGTGGTTTTCCACTCACTACCTCCTTCTGGAGCCTTTCACTGTCGGGCATGGTTTAGGTACTTTGCATATATATGTATACATATATATATATATATATATATATATATATATATATATATATCTCTATATCGCACGTTCTTAGTATTTTCTCTATATTACATAGTCTATGTTACACTGATAAAAAAAAACTCACAAATTTATGTCTAATTTCCCCTATGCAGTGCTCACTTTGCTCTCCTGTTATATCACATGCTTCAGGTACTATATCAATTATTTACATCCCTATTGGAAAAAAAAACAAGAACAACAGTGTTCTTCCTGCAAACTTTGTCTTGGGTATTTGCCTCTTTACGCTCATTTTGTTCATTAAACCCATATATTTAGGCCTCAATCTGCCTTTTACGTTCCACGTTGTGCTCTATTAGGGGCTTGTCTTTGCATCGGATCCACGTGTTAGGTCCTCAATACGTTACGGCATGTAGTGACTTCTCTTGTACTGTTTTCTTAGCTTTCACTATTACTCCATTAGGCAAATTTAGGATTTTGAAGTCATATTCCTACACCTATCAGGTATTTTATTACATTTCTCTTCATATATCCCCTCTCCCCTCTTATGCCTCCCTCCTTTACCCACACGTATCTTCTAATATTTATAGGTGCACTTGACAGACCCCTCTCTGGTCTTAAGTACGCTCACATAAAACCTGTAAGGGTATGTTCTGTTTTTATACACAAACATTAAACCTATTTATATAAGCCATACACACATCCATGGAGAGCCACTTACACCCCAGTGTAATCCTTGATCTTTATTTTCAGATAGGTATCATTTGCAGCTATCTTCCCTCCAGCTATTTCCTCCCTCTGTTTCGTGTTTACTTAGGTACTTAGGTCACAATTATGTTATTGGTTACAAGACAAGCCCCCGCTAGGGATAGAGAACTGGCTGCAAAGGGTTAGGAGCTGGCCTTATTGTATTACTTACTCATGTATTACTTACTCATGTTCCCGCAAGGCCTATTCCCCACCTCTCATGGAGGTATCGCCACATGGTTCCTACGTTTAGATAATTCTACCCCATATCCCTTTCTTCAGCGGGTTTTAGGGGTCACATGTCATGGTCATATGCTTTTAACTGTTTACGGTCAGCGAGAGGCCAACACCCCGCCACAACGATTCATGGCCACTATCCCCCATGGCCCAAATGGGCCAGGACACAGGACATCCTGGAAAATAGACCCTTTAATTAGGGAGACATTTCTGTGGTCCTCAAAACCAGGGATCCTCGCCTCAATAAAATACTTTCCACCCCCGAATTTGTTCTCGGCTTTGGGTTATAAAAGATGTCATTTGCTCTGCATACCCGCAGAGGCGGAAAGATTTCAACCTCTATTTACACAAGGTGGTAGACCCTGGGCACAAATATGTGAGTTTTGCCTCTGGGGGTCTGATGATCACAGGTCGGTGTCATCTAAAGCAGCTGCAGCTCTGGCTCAGTTCACCCGTATTGATTGGAGTCAGTTGGACACAGAGCTGATCTGCAGGCATTTTGCCGGCCTAAGACCCCCATCTTGTGCGGTATGTTCCTTCACCACTCACTCCTCAAACTTGTGTTGTGTCCACATCCCAACATCCCACTACACTCTCTGTCAGTCAGGACAGGGACCAAAGAAATAAACTAGGCAGACCAGTAGTATTCCCGGGCAAGGCACACGTCTGCAACAATTTCATTGCAGGAATATGCAGCTACAATGTCTGCAGGTTGTTGCACATTTGTCCATCTAGCCATGTGCCCCTCTAAGCTTTTCCCTTAAAAGTGCCCCTCTAAGCTTTTCCCTAAGAAGTGACTGACGGAGATTAACATCGTCAATCTGGCTTATCACTTGCGCACCCATCCCTCTCCCCACCTGGTGCAATTCCTGATTTCTGGTTTTTTTCAACGGTTTGAAAAAAGGGCTCATAGCACTCCCCACAGGCACTCTAGAATGCACCAACTTACTTTCAGCCACAAACAACCCAACTGCAGTTGAAGAATCGCTACAGAAGGAGACCACGTCAGGTTTTATGATTGGACCTTTTCCGCCCAATCTTTTTTCCACTTGGCAGACAAACTCTATGTGGTTACCAATAGCACCTCTAATAAAAAATGTCTAATCATCGATTTGTCTGTGCCTCATTCTTCTCACAACCCCTCACTGATTTCGGCTGAAGAATTTTCTCTCCACTACGCCACTGAGGATAATGCCATGCAAGCCATTCTACTGGCTGGTATTCACGCCTGGCTCAGTAAAACGGATATTCCTAACGCACTCAAACTGTTGCCTATCCATCCATCACTCTGCATATCCACGGAGTCAAATGGAGGGAAATTATTATTTCGCCACCAGACTCACTTTTGGCTCCAGGAGCAGCCCTAAACTGTTTGACATCTTCGCTGAAACCCTGTTGGCTGCTCCTGAACCTGGTCAAATGTCCCACGGTCATACACTATTAGGTCAAGGCAGGTTCCCACACTCCACGCAGTATCCATAGCACCGCAGCACAGTTTTTTACACTAGGTGTCCCATTGTCCCCTGACAAAGTGTTAGGCCCCACAACAGAGTTGGTGTTCTTGGGTATCTCACTAGACTCTGTCAATGCAGGCACACCTCCCTGATGTGAAATTGGTACGCATTAGGCTAGAATTGGACCAGTTCCTTCAAAAAGGTTCTGGTACATGGAGGGATCTTCAGTTTTGGGATGCGTATTATTCCACAGGGGAGATCTTTTATGTAGCAGAATGGACCCTGCTATCCTATTTATCCTATTTATACCAGCTCTGGGATGTCCGTAGCCCCCTTGTTTTTCCCCTCTCCTTGACCCCCTGTGTGGGAAAGTAACCCTAATTGTGCGAGACTTACTCCCCTGGCTTGTTACATATATTTTCCCCTGTTTCTCCTGGCCGTTCGTCAAAATCCATTCCCTTAAATCCACTCCCATGGTTTTGTACAACAACCGCACAAACTATCGAACGGAGGACCACCCAGCTATGGAGTGTGCCGCTCATTAACTCAGTTCACACCACCACAAACCGCAACCACACGAACATTCTAAGCGGTCGGCTGGGTGGTCGTCGTTCGTATAGACGAACATGTGGCGGCGGCCATCTTGGGACACGAACAAAGACAGCGGTGTTTGGTCGTCGAGTGCGTGGAACATACGAAGTTCACCTAAAAGTGCACGAACAGAGCGCTATTCCGTAAAAACAATCTACCGAACGAGATACATATAATAAAGGTATGCACGTACAGATCCATTCATGCAATTTACACATTATGTGACTAAGAAGATAGACCGCCACACAGCCTATTTTCTGCAACTCTTTTGGGCATGAAATCAAGCGTGTGGTCAGTCAAATGTGACTTCCACAGAATTTGTGAACCCCTGCTCTGATCTGGGTGATTGTTGAATATGTTATTCACCCAGATCAGAGCTATCCAGAGATGTGACATTTATGTAATGTTTTTGGGGTACTTCTGGAAAATGTGAAATATGTGTTTTTCCTACCTGGAGAGTTATTAACTTATCCACCACAATTATCTACCAGGTGGAGGGGAGGGCTTGCACATACTGAATGGGAGTGTCTCTATGTATAACCCTGTTTCATTGGTCAGTGAATTTTGTATCTCGGTGCCCCACAAGGTCCACCTAGGTTGTAACCTTGTCGGGAGAATCACATAATATGCAGTGTGCCAGCATTAAACCTTCAGTTATTCCCCCTAAACTGAGTGTCGTCCAGTTACTGGGGAGGTGTTCGGAGAATCTTGTATTGCTTTGCTGTATTTACCTGTTCCTGTGGATTACCTTCCTTGATCCTGAGTCATCTTGGAGAAAACCAGCTGAGAAAAGTCCCTGCTAGACTAACGCTCCATTACAATTTATACCCATGTTACTCTGCCTCCTGCATGGCGTGCCTGATGATGACATCATAGTTTTCAACTACCCAGCTGTGACCGATCTGCTCATGTGGAGGCACTTCCTTGCAGAATGGAACAGTGTCTCCATGTTCATTCCCCCACTGACAGACCACTCCCTCGTAATGTGGACTGATGCGGCAGCAGAAACGGGGTTTGCCGCTATTTTTGGTAACCACTGGTTCAGGAATGTTTGGCCCCGAGAGGCACTTACCTCATCGGGCTTCTAGGAAACCTTAACACTTTTCAAGATTTGCCCCATCGTAGCAGCAGCGCATACTTGGGGTCACCTGTGGGCCGGTATAGCCATTAAGTGTTTTTCAGATAATTTGCGGCTTGCGAGATTATCAATAAAGGGCACTCCTCCTCTTTGACCATTATGAAATTGATAACGACCACTACGTCCTGTCACTACGCTCATCTAAGATGAACCAAACTAACCATCCTACCACAATCCCCCTCTTTCCAACTGACAACCTCTGGTGCCCTGTGAAGATACTCGATTCATTTCTATACACACGCCTCGGTCATCTAGGGAACTCTCTCTTACTACTTCGTCACGGACACCCACTTACCACTTCAAAGTTTATATTTTACATTAGAGCACTGCTGCTAAGACTAGGACATAACCCCTCTTTGTTTTATGGACACTCCTTCAGAATTGGGGTGGCCTCCAGTCCATAACATTAAAAGATACAGCACTTGTATCCCGCAACTTGAGAACTCAGGAACGCATTTAAATATTTAGCATTATGAGTCTGCAATAAAGTGGGTTTTCTTCAATATCTTTTGCCCTTTTTGTGAGAAGCCTACCTGTACATTGGTTTCGGCACACCACTACCAACTTTCTCTCTCTCCTCTACTGTATATATGATTTAAGTTCTGACCACAAGTAAAAGGCCATAGGCCCCCTACTTAACTTTGCCGGTTTCTGATTCGATTGACCCCACCCACCACTCCCTCTAATATCTTATTCTATTACATTACCTCTGGTAGGCCCTCTTTATTACAGGCCTACCCATACGTTGGTTTCGGCACAACACTACCAACTTTCCCCCTCTCCTCTATTGTATATACGATTTAAGTTCTGACCACAAGTTAGGATTTATATAAACCATACACACATCCATGGAGAGCCAGTTCAAATTTTTAGGAATAGTCACGGGTATGTCTATAAAATGGAGCATTAATACATGATTTATTTTATTCATGCTATATGCAGCTGGAATTAAAGCAAAGTGAAATATTCCCATGCTAGCATATTTAGCACGTTTTCCATAATCTTAAATTGTTCTACAAAATCGTTTTAGCTAAATACTGTGCTAAAAATAACTTTCGTTCATTAAAAATAATCACTGTAAGCACATCATGCTTGCCAAACACACCATGCATTCCTTATTCACATTGTTTGAACATTTTAATTAAGTTATTTTTAATAGGTAGTTAATTCCTGCCATGAATGCTCCATATTATTGTGGATATGGATGGCCAAGAACATATTTGGCTATCAAAAATTGTTGGAATAGCACCCTGTACTATGTTTACTCTAGGAATAAATAACATCTAGAGTAAAATAAAACAATTTTATTTTAACCCCTTCAGGACCGGACTGTTTTGGCCATGTTGTACGTTAAGGACCAGGGCTGTTTTAACATTTTTGTGGTGTTTGTGTTTAGCTGTAATTTTCCTCTCTCTCATCTACTGTTCCCATACGAGTTATATATTTATTTTTTTTCGGGACAAAGGGGCTTTCTTTATACACCATTATTTGTATCATGTCATATAATTTACTTTAAAAAAAATAATAAAATATGGTGAAAAAATAAAAAAAACGTTTTTTGACATTCGCTTGAAAAATCTTTTACTAACCTACGGAAACTAATGAAAAAAACTGCTAAATAGATTCAAAATGTTGTCCTGAGTTTAAAAACACCCAGTGTTTACCTGCTTTTTTGCTTTTTTTTTTTTTGCAAGTTATAGGGCTGTAAGTACAAGTAGGAAATTGCTGTTTCAAAATATATATTTTTAAAATGTATCAATAGTGACATTGTAACACTGTTATCTGTCATAAATCTCTGAATCACACCTCACATGTACATATATTTTTTTAAAGTAGACAAGGGTATTCAATATGGGGTATGTCCAGTCTTTTTTAGTAGCCACTTTTTTTTACAAACACTGGCCAAAGTTAGCATTTATATTTGTTTGTGTGTTAAAAATGCAAAAAACTATTATGAACGCTAACTTTGGCCAATGTTTGTGACTATGTGGCTACTAAAAAAGACTGAACATACTCCATTTGCAAAACCTTGGGTTGTCTTCTTTTGCAAATGGTATGCCTTCATGGGGGTAATTCTCATTCCCGGGCTACCATACGCTCTCAAAGGCAACATATCCAACCTGGCAATTTTCAATGTAAACATATTTGACCCTTATATTTGACCCTGTAACTTTCAAAAACACTTTAAAACCTGTACATGAAAGGTACTGTTATACTCGGGAGACTTTGCAGAACACAAATATTAGTGTTTCAAAACAGTAAAACATATCACAACAGTTAGATCATTAGTGATAGTGCCGTTTGTGTGTGAAAAAAGCAAAAAAAGTCACTTTCACTGACAATATCATCGCTGTGATATGTTTTACTGTTTTGAAACACTCATACTTGTGTTCAGCGAAGTCTCCCAAGTATAACAGTACCCCCATGCACAGGTTTTAGGGTGTCATAGAAAGTTACAGGGTTAAATACAGTGCTAGCAAATTAAAGACTTTCGGCCTGGGTTGACAGGCAGGTCCTTCAAATTGCAATCAATAAAATTACTTGGTTATTTAAAAATATTACATAAATATGCACGTAGAATTTAAATATGTATGCATATTTATATACAGTGCCTTGCAAAAGTATTCACCCCCCCTTGGCATTTTTTGTGTTTTGTTGCCTTACAACCTAGAATTAACATGGATTGTTTGATGATTTGCATCATTTAATTTACTGAACATGCCCACGACTTTGAAGATTTTTTTTTGTGTGTTTTTTTTATTGTGAAGCAAACAACAAATAGGACAAAATAACAGAAAAAGTCAATGTGCATAACTATTCACCCCCCTAAAGTCAATAGTTTGTAGAGCCACCTTTTGCGGCAAACACAGCTCCAAGCCGCTTTGGACAGGTCTCTATGAGCTTGCCACAGAGATTTTTGCCCATTCTTCCTTGCAAAACTGCTCCAGCTCCTTCAAGTTGGATGGTTTGCGCTTGTGAACAGCATTCTTTAAGTCTGACCACAGATTTTCAATTGGATTGAGGTCTGGGCTTTGACTAGGCCATTCCAACAGATTTACATATTTCCCCTGAAAGCACTTAAGTGTTGCTTTAGCAGTGAGTTTGGGGTCATTGTCCTGCTGGAAGGTGAACCTCCGTCCTAGCCTCAAATCGCGCACAGAGTGGTACAGGTTTTGCTCAAGAATATCCCTGTATTTAGCACCATCCATCTTTCCCTAAACTCTGACCAGTTTCCCAGTCCCAGCTGCGGAAAAACATCCCCACAGCATGATGCTGCCACCACCATGTTTCACTGTGGGGATGGTGTTCTTTGGGTGATATGATGTGTTGGGTTTGCGCCAGGCATAGCGTTTTCTTTGATGGCCGAAAAGTTAAATTTTAGTCTCATCAGACCAGAACACCTTCCTCCTTACATTTTGGGAGTCTCCCACATGCCTTTTCGCAAACTCAAAACATGCCATTTTGTTTTTTGCTGAAAGTAATGGCTTTCTTCTGGACACTCAGCCATAAAGCCCAACTCTATGGAGCGTACGGCTTATTGTCGTCCTATGTACAGATACTCCAATCTCTGCTGTGGAACTCTGCAGCTCCTCCAGGGTTACCTTAGGTCTCTGTGCTGCCTCTCTGATTAATGCCCTCCTTGCCCGGTCCATGAGTTTTGGTGGGCGGCCATCTCTTGGCAGGTTTGCTGTTGTGCCATTTTCTTTCCATTTGGTTATGATAGCTTTGATGGTGCTCCTGGGGATCATCAAAGATTTGGATATTTTTTTATAATGTAACCCTGACTTTTACTTCTCAACAATATTGTCCCTTACATGTTTGGATAGTTCCTTGGTCTTCATGGCAGTGTTTGGTTAATGGTGCCTCTTTATGTGACTTCTGAAGGTAATTGGTTGCACCAGAGCTTTTTATAGGCTTCATAACAAAGGGGGTGAATACATACGCACATGCCAATTTTCTGTTTTCTATTTCTAAAAAATAGTTTTATGTATATATTTTTCTCATTTCACTTCACCAACATAGACTATTGTGTTCTGATCGATCACATAAAATTCAGTTTAATAAAACATTGAACTTAAGGCTGTAATGTAACAAAATAGGTAAAAAGTGGGGTGAATACTTTTGCAAGGCACTGTAATTGAAGACTACGTGTATATTTATGAGATTATTTATGTAATTTTGTATATGGATACATATATATTTTATATTATTTTGATTTATTAATATATACATAGATGTATTTAAGTGCCTGAACGCCCTGAAACAGAAGAACACACTGTTGTTCTGTTACTCTACACTCATAGAAACTCCCCAAGACCCAGTTTGGTCCTTACAAAAAGAATGGCAGAAAGATATAGGGAGAGAGTTAATGCCTCAAACATGGAAAAAAGCCTTTACAGCATTTAGAGGCTTGTCAGCCTCACAAGGAAATTGCTGTATATGTGGTATTTGACCACCGATAAGAAATCAAAAATGTATCACATCCCAGGAAATATATACTGGAGATGCCAAGCGTCCCCAGGCGACACCTTACACCTATGGTGGACGTGTCCAATGCTCTTATCATACTGGTTAATAATCGCAGACATGATAAAAGTCAGCAATGGCGCTAGGATTGGACCAACCATAGAATGCTATCTACTATTCATAATGCTCACATCCCCATTGAAGGCACTTTCAGCAGTAGACAGGGGCCTCCTGGACACTCTGACCGATCTGTGGCATACATGTCAAACTGCAATGCACCGTGTTTTCCACACCTTGCTATCATGGGCAGTATTATGTTTTTCAGCAATTTGAGCTAGAGTAGCTCTTTGGTTTGATCGGATCAGAGGGGTAGACTTCAATCCCAGCCTGCATCTGTGAGTCTTGGGCGCCCATGACCCTGATGCCAGTTCACTGGTTATCCTTCTTTGCTCCAATTTTGGTAGGCACTAACCACTGCATACCAGGAACACCTTACAAGACTTGCCTATTTGGAGATGCTCTGACCCAGTGGTCTAGTCATCACTATTTGGCCATTTTCAAAATCACTCAGTGTCAAGGCTTCTGTACTGTGGTGGTCCACCGATAACATGTTTATACACTGGACAAAATTATAAACGCAACACTTTTATTTTTGCCCCCATTTTTCATGAGCTTAACTCAAAGATCTAAGACTTTTTCTATGTACACCAAAGGCTTATATTTCTCAAATATTATTCACAAATCTATCTAAATCTGTGCTAGTGAGCACTTCTCCTTCGCTGAGATAATCCAACCACCTCACAGGTGAGGCATATCAAGAAGCTGATTAGACAGCATGATTATTGCACAGGTGTGCCTTAGGTTGGCCACAATAAAAGGTTACTCTAAAATGTGCAGTTTTACTGTATTGGGATGCCCTGGAACGTCCGGGGGGGGTCCAAAAATCAGTCAGTATCTGCTTTGACCACCATTTGCCTCACGCAGTGCAGCACATCTCCTTTGCATCGAGAAGATCAGGTTATGTGGCCTGTGGAATGTTGGTCCACTCCTCTTCAATGGCTGTGCAAAGTTGCTGGATATTGGCAGGACCTGGAACACACTGTCATATACACCAATCCAGAGCATCCCAAACATGCTTAATGGGTGACATGTCCGGTGCGTATGCTGGCCATGCAAGAACTGGGATGTTTTCAGCTTCAAGGAATTGTGTACAGATCCTTGCAACATGGGGCCGTGCATTATCATGCTACAACATGAGATGATGATTGTGGATGAATGGCACAACAATGGGCCTCAGGATCTCATCATGTTATCTCTGTGTATTCAAAATGCCATCAATAAAATGCACCTGTGTTCGTTGTACCATACCATAACCATAACCCCACCGCCACCATGGGCCACTCGATCCACAACGTTGACATCCGCAAACCGCTCACCCACTCGACGCCTTACACACTGTCTGCCAACTGCCCTGTACAGTGAAAACTGTGATTCATCCAAAGTGCAAGATGCCATCAAATGTGAGCATTTGCCCACTCAAGTCGATTATGACAATGAACTGCAGTCAGGTCGAGACCCCGATGAGGATGATGAGCATGCAGATGAGCTTACCTGAGAAGGTTTCTGACAATTTGTGCAGAAATTCTTTGGTTATGCAAACCGATTGTTGCAGCAGCTGTCCGGGTGGTTGGTCTCAGACATAGGCGTGCGCACGGGGCCTGGGCACACCCTAATCCCCGCGGCACGCCTATGGATTGAGTCCTGCAGGAACAGAGTTCCTGCACTTTTTTTGTGCAGGAACGCCATTCCTGCAGGCACTCAGCGCCCCCTTCCTCCCCCCATGTCCCCCCTGTCATGGATGGGAGGGGGGGGCAAGAGGTGATGGACCCCCCCCCCCCGGTCGGCTCTCTCAATATCAGCCGCGGTGAGGGAGCTGTGAGCTTTCTGCTCCCTCTCGCCGTGCGCTGCTTGCTGATGCTGGGAGCCGGAATATGACGTCATATTCTGGCTCCCAGCTACAGCAGACAGCCCGCGCGGCGAGAGGGAGCAGAGAGCTCACAGCTCCCTCACCGCGGCTGATATTGAGAGAGCCGCCCGACCCACTGGACCCCAGGGACAAGTCCACGCCAGCACTCCAGGTAGGGTGGCTGGGTGGACATTTTTTTAATTAAAAAAATAATAATTTATGTGTGTGTGTGTCTGTGACTGTGTGTGTGTGTCTGTGACTGTGTTTGTGTGTGTGTGTGTGTCTTTGACTGTATATGTGTGTGTGTCTGTGTGTGTGTATGTGAATGTGTGTGTGTCTGTGAATGTGTGTGTGTGTGTGTGTGTGTCTGTGAATGTGTGTGTGTGTCTGTGAATGTGTGTGTGTGTCTGTGAATGTGTGTATGTGTATCTGTGAATGTGTGTCTGTGAATGTGTATGTGTGTCAGTGTATGTGAATATGTGTGTCTGTGAATGTATGAGTGTGTCTGTGAATGTGTGTGTCTATGAATGTATGAGTGTGTGTGTGTGTCTGTGAGTGTATGTGTGTGTGTTTGAGTATGCGTGTCAGTGTGTGTATATATATATATTTATATATATATACACACACACACATACATACACACACTGGAGTGTATATTATTTTTTTGGGGGGGTGGGAATCTTGGTTCCCACACTTTATTCCCCAGGACTTTATTCTCCCCTGTTGGCTCACGCAGAACCGGCGCTGAGTGTCGGCTCTGCTCTAAGCCTCCATGGGCCGGCGGGGAGATCAAAGATCTACCTCACCAGCCCACAGCAGCATGAAGGGAGGCAGGAGAGGACCCGGGGAGATCTAGACAGCAGCTCCACCAGGTTCCTCTCGCGAGATCTGAGCGTTGCCGCGGCAACGCTCAGATCTCACGAGAGTTAACTCTAGCCCGCAGGCTAGAGTTCACTCTCCACTGGACCACCAGGGATGGTACATGGCAGCAAGGATCCCCCCTCCCTACATAATGTAAGAAGGGAGGGGGGATATTTACTAATCTGCCCCCACCTCCACAATCTGTCCAAACATACAGGACACACACACACATACAGCACCCACACACAAAAAGCACCTGCAGACATACAGCACTCTCACACAAACAGCACACACACAGCACCCTCACACACACAGCACCCAAACAGCACCCACACACATACAGTACACATACAGCACCCTCACACACACAGTACACTAACCGCACCCTCAGAAACACACACAGCACCTTTACAAACACACAACACCCTCACACACAGCACACTAACAACACCCTCGCAAACACACACACACAAACAGCACCCCCACACACATCACACAAACAGCACCCTCACACACACAGCACCATCACACACACATCACACAAACAGCACCCTCACACACACAGCACCCTCACACAGCACACTAACAGGACCCTAACACACAAACACAAACACCCTCACACACAAACAGCACCCTCACACACACACACACACACACACACCCTCACCCACATTGCACACTACCAGCACCCTCACACATACACACACACAGCAGCACCCTTACACACACCACCCTCACACAGCACACTAACAGCACACACACACACACACACACACACACAGCAGTGTATGTATATATGTGTGTGTGTATATATATATATATATATATATATACACATATACATGCGGCGTGTGTTTGTGCTTTAGGGTGCACACCCTAATGCAATAGGCTGCGCACGCCTATGGTCTCAAATGATCTTGGAGGTGAAGATGCTGGATGTGGTGGTCCTGGGCTGGTGTGGTTACACGTGGTCTGCGGTTTTGAGGCCGGTTGGATGTATTGCCAAATTCTCTGAAATGCCTTTGGAGACGGCTTATGGTAGAGAAATGAACATTCAATTCACAGGCAACAGTTTTGGTGGACATTCCTGCAGTCAGCATGCTAATTGCACGCTCCCTCAAAACTTGCGACATCTGTGGCATTGTGCTGTGTGATAAAACTGCACATTTTAGATTGGCCTTTTATTGTGGCAGCCTAAGGCACACCTTTGCAATAATCATGCTGTCTAATCAGCATCTTGATATGCCACACCTGTGAGGTGGATGGATTATCTCGGCAAAGGAGAAGTGCTCACTAACACAGATTTAGACAGATTTGTGAACAATATTTGAGAGAAATAAGCCTTTTGTGTACGATGAAAAAAGTCTTAGGTCTTTGAGTTCAGCTCATGAAAAATGGGGGCAAAAAAGTGCTGCATATTTAATTTTGTTCAGTGTAGTATATTCTATAAATATATGTCTATTTTATAAAAAGCAAAAAAATATTACTTTTGCCCCTTCTCTTGCCTCTTCTATGTGGTATTTGGAATATTCCTAATTCTTGGGTTCTCTACCAGACACCTGGAATTTTGAGAAGAGTCATAGAGAAGCAATTATTATTATTATTATTATTATTGCCATTTATATAGCGCCAACAGATTCCGTAGCGCTTTACAATATTTTGAGAGGGGGGATGTAACAATAAATAAGACAATTACAAGAAAACTTACAGGAATAATAGGTTGAAGAGGACCCTGCTCAAATGAGCTTACAGTCTATAGGAGGTGGGGTATTAGAAACATTAGGATAGGAAATATCAAGTAGAAGTGAAGCAGAGCTGGAGGAGAGAGCAAAGCACTATCCCATAGGAGAGCAAGAGACAGGTATGTAAGGGAGAGATTACTCTGGGAGGCCATACGCTTTCCTGAAGAGATGGGTTTTAAGGCCCTTCTTAAATGATTGAAGACTAGGGGAGAGTCTGATGGCAGTAGGCAAGTTATTCCATAGGAGAGGAGCCGCCCGTGAGAGGTCCTGCAAGCGCGAGTTGGCCGTACGGGTGCGAGCAGCGGTCAGGAGGTGGTCGCGGGCAGAGCGGAGGGTACGAGGAGGGGCATACCTCTGGATCAGTGAAGAGATATAAGAGGGGCTGGAATTGTTCAGTGCTTTAAATGTATGGGTTAGCATTTTGAATTGACTCCTATAGGATACAGGGAGCAAATGTAAGGACTGGCAGAGGGGCGAGGTGTGAGAGGACCGACTGGATAAGAAAATCAGTCTAGCTGCAGCATTCATTACAGACTGTAGCGGGGCAGTACGGCTTTTGGGGAGACCAATCAGGAGAGGGTTACAGTAATCCATGCGGGAAATTACTAGAGCATGGACAAACTCCTTGGTAGCATCTTGCGTAAGAAAGGGGCGGATGCGGGCGATGTTTTTGAGTTGGAACCTACAGGACTTGGCAACAAACTGGATGTGAGACTCAAAGGTGAGACCAGAGTCAAGTATGACGCCAAGACAGCGCGCTTGTAGGGATGGATGGATATCACTGACTTGAAGGGAGAGTGAGAGAGGAGGATCAGTATTAGGAGGAGGAAAGACAAGGAGTTCAGTTTTAGAGAGGTTAAGTTTGAAAAAGCGTGACGACATCCAGTCAGAGATGGAAGAGAGGCAAGCAGTGACACGTTGCAGGACGGCCGGGGAGAGGTCCGGTGAGGAGAGGTATAGACACTAAATGAGCGTTGGGAGAGATAGGAGGAAAACCAAGAGAGGACAGAGTCACAGAGACCGAGTGATTGAAGAGTTTGAAGGAGGAGAGCATGATCAACTGTGTCAAAGGCAGCAGAGAGGTCAAGGAGAATTAATATGGAGTAGTGACCTTTGGATTTAGTGGAGATTAGGTCATTAGTCACTTTGATAAGAGCGGTCTCAGTAGAGTGGAGAGGGCGGAAGCCAGACTGAAGAGGGTCAAGGAGAGAGTTGGAATTAAGGAAGTGAGACACACGGGTAAAGACAAGTCTTTCCAAAAGCTTTGATGAGTAAGGGAGCAGGGATATGGGACGATAGTTAGAGGGGGAGGACGGGTCAAGAGATGTTTTTTTCAGGATAGGTATTACAGTGGCATGTTTAAGGTCAGCAGGAACAGTGCCAGAAGAGAGAGAGCAGTTAAAGATGTGTGTTAGGATAGGCACAAGACAAGGGGAGAGAGATCTGATGAGGTGAGATGGGACAGGATCAAGTGGGCAAGTGGTGGGGCGAGAGGAATGGAGAAGTGCAGCCACCTCTTGTTCAGTAGCTGGGGAGAAAGTCTGAAGGGTAGGGAAAGCATGATTTATGTGTGGTTGAGAAAGAGAACGGCAAGGAGGGGAGAATTGTTTCCTTAGCTGTTCAATCTTGTCAGTAAAGTAATATGCAAAGCTATCAGCTGTAAGGTTAGTTTGGGGGGTGGCCACAGCAGGGCGGAGAAGGGAATTAAAAGTGTCAAAGAGACGTCTGGGATTGCGGGAGCATGAACTAATGAGAGAGGAAAAGTAGGACTGTTTGGCGAGGGCAAGGGCTGTGCTGTATGAAAGCAACATGAATCTATAATGAAGATAGTCTGCCTGGGTGCGGGACTTCCTCCAGGAGCGTTCAGCACAGCGGGAGCAACTCTGCAGATAGCGTGTTGATTTATTATGCCAAGGTTGGGGTCGTGTTCTCCTCGAGGTGCATGTTTGGAGTGGGGCTGCAGTGTTCAAGGCAGATGTGAGGGTAGTGTTATATGTGGAGATGGCCAGTGAGGGACAGGAGAGGGAAGGGATGGATAGCAGTTGTGAATCAATGTCAGCCGACAACGGCTGGAGGTCAATATGTGGTGGAATCTCAGTAAAAAATAAATTTACTAGGACAAGATTGCCATGTGGCATATGTGTAAATGTTGTATCAGTTAGTTAGTTACACGTAGCTAAGATACAATCAACACTGTATTGAGCAAATGCAGGAATGCAGAAACTGAAAACACTTCCCCTCCTCCATTGTTCTGGGTGAGCCATGTGGTCTAACAGGTAAGGGAAGTTAGGCTTTGTTCAGCTGATTGTGTAAAGAGTATATGTGGGTAGAGTTAACTATAGGAGGAGCTATATGTCTATATCATGCATTTACACAGTCAGTTCTGGGCTCAGATCTTGCTGTATTTTGGTGACATTAGTCCCTCTGAGCCCCGGTCGGTGAATCGAATAAAGAATCTCTTCCTTCCTGAAGAAACCTGTGTCCATTTCTCTGTGCTTGGCTTCCGTCAGTTTCTCCGGTATCATTTGGTGCATTGGACCGGGAAGCTCATCGTTCAACGGTAGCTGAGAGGCAGAGGCGTGAGACGGTCTATCTTTGCCCACGTTCTCTACGGCTGCACCCCTGAACTTCTGCGTGGACCTCCCTTCGTCTCGGCGCCACTGGTCTGTTGTCCAGGAGATCATCGGCCTCTACGTAAGAAGTGCTGGGGTGTCCCCGTCGATGAGTGTGAACCCAGGTTCTGGAACGAGGAGGTAAGACGACTGCTGTTTTAGACGGCGGACCCACTAGGGGTATACCGATTGTGCGGTAGGCCCATAAGGGATTTGAATTGTGTATGGAATCTGCCCCCTCTGTCGGAGGGAAGGAGCGAAGGCGCACCGCTCAATCGAACGCTCTTTAGTAAGACCGTTTGATTTGGTTAGTCAGGCGGGGTTCTGGTGTAAATAGCCCTAGCCGGACACCGGTGTCTTGTCTAGACTAGCGTTCTAGGGTGTATATTTTGTTCGCTAGGTCGGAGGGACCGGGAGACTAAGCGGCGTCTGTGTAAATTCGGTTCGCTAGCTCTCAACCTATCTTGGCTAAGTGGGAAGGCGTGTAAATTTGGAACCCACTAGATTTTTGATAGAGTAATCGACTAAGAGGCGTCTGTGTAAATTCGGTCCTCTAGCTCGCTATATGTGGTGCTTGGGCAGTGTGGCTAACCAAAATGGATGTAGATAGTTTTAGGTAGTCCATCAAGGTACTGGCCAATAGATTAGTTGGGAATTGTATATGTGATAAAGATTGTTTAGTAACGTGTATATCTTGCTAGATAGCGTGAGCTCTGCCGTCTAGCGAGAGTGTTAATAGTGTGTTGCTGTATTATAGTGCACGGTACCATAACCCTGTATATTTACTGACACTGTATATAAGTACTAATAATTGTCGTCTATTGCATGTCTAACACCATAACCACTAATAATTGTATTGTGACCTTAAATTGTACTCTAACAAATGCTAACCGTACTATAACTACTGTTTGTAAAGACGATGTTACTGGGGTATGTTATAGACGGGTAATTCAGATATAGGGAATAATAGCGTCGGTGACTGTATAGTTTCGCCAAAGGGCACAGTATTAGTTACTTAGTGACTGGTGTAACAGCTGTGTGTGTACGGGAATTCCCTGTATGTTTTGTTGTATGAGTTTGACCTAGTAACTGTGCCACATGGTGCTGTTGCCAGGGAAACGAGTGTGACTGTTAGAGGTGTGTTTGTTGTGTTTCTTTGAATTAGACGCTCCGTTGCTAAGTATGGCAGCGCCGGAATTTAAAGATTGTTGATCCCTTAGAATGTATGCTAAATAACTTTAAAAAGGGATATAATGTGTGTGATTTTGGGGACTACCTTATGTAGTAGAGAATGACCAGTTTTTGACTGTTAACACAGTTTGTGTTACTAGATGGTTATCAAAACTGGTCTGTCCATCCCCAATGGAATCTGACCCATCTGACCATCCCTCAACTAAATTCTTTAGCAAAAACTGGTGCAGCTGGTATGTCCCCCTGTGCTCTAATTGTCTCTGGCTCTCAGATGCCTGTCCCCTCCTATTTCTGTGCCTACCTACCCCCCCAACTGGTTCTTTGTATTCAGTTTTATTATTAGCAGTCAAAATTGTGTGGAGAATTCTTAATAACAGTAACTGAATCCACTGAAATCAGATAATTCTCAGCAATTACAAAACACCATAACCACTGATAATACCATAACCACTGAAAACACCATAACCACTGATAATACCATAACCACTGAAAACACCATAACCACTGATAATACCATAACCACTGAAAACACCATAACCGCTGAAAACACCATAACTACTGAAAACACCATAACCACTGATAATACCATAACCACTGATAATACCATAATCACTGAAAACACCATAACCACTGACATAACACTATAATTACTGAGCCTTGTGTGCCTTTAGTAACAGTAAATTAGTTTTGAAATACAACTGGATGAAATGGTCAATGGTATAGGATTCTGGAATACACTTTTACCATTTTTTGTTACTGGTCAGGCTCCTCCTAGCCCTGTCCGAAACATTTTGTTAACCGAGTTACTGACCAGTAAAATTAATTTATCCATTTCCACCTACCTCACCACTCCCCGACCGGAACCTATGACTAAACAACCCTATCTAAGTCCCACCCTAACCTGACAAATGACCGGTGCCCTCCAACTTTGACATTTACAAATGCCACTGCATCTTACCCCTGGTCCCCCACACATTGATATTAATGGTCAATTACAGTTGGCAGACCCTGTATTTGTTTATGTCCCGTTCACCATGACTGATCTGTTTAATTGGAAGACCCATAATTCCTTTACGAAAGCAGACGAGTCACCTAGTGCTTTCTATGAGAGATTGCTGGAGTCATATAGATTATATACTCCTTTTAATCCAGAGGCCCCTGAGAACTCTCGAATGAACAACTCAGCATTTGTCAGCCAGACCCAAGGTGATATCAAAAGAAAATTGCTAAAGTTAAAGGGATTTGTAGGAATGTCCATATCACAGTTAATGGAAATTGCAAGTCAGGTGTATATGAACAGGGAGGTGAATAGAGGAGTTGAGAATAGGCTGAGTAAGGGAGGAAGTAGGAATCACTGTGTGTATTGTAGAGAGGAAGGATATTGGAAAAGTGACTGCCCACAGAGGGAATATAAAGCAAGTTATAGATAAGACAAGAGAGAAGGTTACGAGATGGTTACAGAGGTGGCTATAGAGAAAGTCTTGGAGGGAATGACAGTAGTAACAGAGGAGGTGTTCAGGGAAGTAGATACTATTCCCCTACCTAGAGATTAAGGGATAGAGAAGATAGAGATTTTGTCGGTCTGGCTGACACTGTCATGGAAGACTATTGATACCGACAGGGCTCCATCCCCCTTTAGCCGAGTGCAGCCTATGGTCGATGTATCAATAGAGGGAAAGAGGAGCTTTTTCATGATTGACACTGGTGCTGAGTACTCTGTGGTAACTAACCTAGTTGCTCCTCCTTCAGGAAGACTATAATTATGATAGGAGCTACTGGGAAAAGCGCTGCTAGACCAATTCTCAGGAGTCATACTTGTATTCTAGGAGGCCATTTGGTTAAGCACCAGTTCCTATATATGCTGGAGTGTCCAGTTCAGCTTCTAGGGCGAGATCTATTATTAAAGCTTCAAGCCCAGATAACTTTTAAACCCAACGGATGAACGTCTCTGAAGTTTAATAGATCACCAGGCATAATATCAGTATCGGTGCAAAGGGAAGAAGAATGGCACTTCTACTCTATAATAACAAATACAGACCCTAAGAGTGATGAATCCTTATTTGACATTTCAAGAATATGGACAGAGAATAATCCTCCAGGACTTGCTCGCAATATTCCACCAATACACATTGAATTAAAGCTTGGAGCGTATCCTGTTAGCCTTAGTTAGTACCATATATTATAGAGGGCTAAGGAAAATATACAAACCTATGTGGATAAGTGTGTAAAGTACCTGTGAATATTTATCCACCTGTTCATTCTTACCATCCAGGGGATCAAGTGTGGATAAAAGAATGGAACACTGTTCCATTAGGTTCCAAGTGGAGAGGTCCCTATGTTGTTCTTTTATCTACCCCAACAGTTGTAAAGGTTGTAGAAGTGACTCCGTGGATTCATCACTCTAGGGTAAAAAAAACAGCGGCAGATTCCTGACAAGCTACCATAGATCCAGAGAATCCTTGCAAGATCCAGTTGAAGCGTGTGACCGAGTTGGATTAAAAGTTTTTTTTTTTGCGAAGATAATATTGTTAAAAGGGAACATCAACAAAGATCTACAAGTGAGTGTTTTTGACGGCCATAATAATGCCTGTCCGCTCACCAACGTGTTATTAAAAGCCAGGAAAGTCTCGAAGGGACCCCTGTGAAGACGAGCAGAACTCCATTCCCTGCAGCCCTTACATCCTGGAAGCTGAGGTGCCATCGCACGGACGAAGACTGAGGATGAAGACGTCGAAAGAAGTGCTTTTGATAATGTATATTTTTGTGTCTTTTTATATTCAGGAAGGTAGAGGTACCGACACTCCTAGCTGTGAGGTTTGCATTAAGACTACTAAGACAGGTAATCATATTTCCCAGACCCTAATTTGGCATTCACAATATGAGTGTAAAGGTGATGTGTCTAGGTCAGGGGTAGGCAACCTTCGGCTCTACAGATGTTTTGGACTACATCTCCCATAATGCTTTTACAGCCATATTGCTGGCAAAGCATCAAGGGAGATGTAGTCCACAACATCTGTAGAGCCGAAGGTTGCCTACCCCTGGTCTAGGTGTAAATATCTAGGTATAGAATATAGTGTATGCCATTTAGGAGTAGGAGAACCTAGGTGCTTCAATCCGGAGTATCAACCCCGTACAATTTGGTTGACCCTCAGGAATGGAGATCCTCAGGGGACCCTAATAAATAAAACTGAGTTAGAAACCGTACATTCTTCGGGTGTTCTGCTATTTGATGCATGTAAAGCAATATCAAGTGGTAGAAAGCCGTGGAATGTATGTGGGGATCTTAAGTGGGAGAGAACGTATGGGTCTAATGATAAATATATTTGTCCCAGTAGTAAAAACAAGTATGTAAGTCCGAGATGCCCAGATAGGGAATATAACTTTTGCCCATATTGGTCTTGTGTGGGGTGGGCAACTTGGGGACCGACAGTAGATAAGGATATGATTGTTACTAAGTTGCCTACAAAGCCATATTGTAAGTCTAGGGAATGTAACCCAGTCCATATACTCAGAAATAATCCTGAACGATTCATAGATAGGTTCGGTAACTTATTTGTGTTCCAAATATATGGGACGGGTTTAGATCCTGGGACAATATTATTTATAGGGATAGAGACCGATACCGTAGCATCCCAAACTCATCAGGTTTTCCATTCTTTTTATGAAGAGATGAGTGTAGAAAATAAGATCCCCCCCATAATGCTAAGAACTTGTTTATAGATTTAGCTGAGAGTATTGCTGGTAGTCTTAATGTAACCAACTGCTATGTGTGTGGAGGTACTAACATGGGAGACCAATGGCCATGGGAAGCAAAGGAGGTAATGTATTCCGGTTCTGAGACAATTGAACAGTTAATATCTTCTCAAACTGATTATCAAGTGAGTGTTAGAGGTAAATTTGAGTGGCGATTAAAGACCTCCATTATAGGTTATGTTTGCATAGCAAGGAAAGGAATGATGTATAATACTTCTGTAGGAGAATTAACTTGTCTAGGGCAAAAAGCTTATGATGATGATACGAAGAATACAACTTGGTGGTCGGCTTCAATTGTCTCAGAACCATCTAAACCGTTTGCTAGATACGCCAATTTAAAGGATGTGTGGTTTGACCTATCCATCACATCTACCTGGAGAGCCCCAGCAAATTTGTACTGGATCTGTGGTAAGAAAGCCTATTCGGAGTTGCCACAGGACTGGGAAGGGGCATGTGTGTTAGGTATGCTCAAACCATCCTTCTTCTTGTTGCCAATTGAAACAGGAGAGACCTTGGGAGTTAAAGTTTATGATGTGAATCATAAAAAGAAGCTAGCATCCTTGAATGTAGGTAGCTGGGAAGATAATGAGTGGCACTGGCTACCTTAGCGCGCTTCATTGCCAATAGGAGGGATGTAATATGTGAGGGAACTGGTTAACAGCAAAACTGTATGCCCATGAAGTGTTATTGTATTCTAATACAGGGATTCAAGCCTCATTCTACCATTAGGCAATTATGGATTCCTCTGTAAAGCACATAGCCTTCTTACCAGGTAAACCAGTTGGGCTGTTGATAAAGTCCTCCATTCACTTCCAGTGCAAATAGAAGGAGGTGTATGTGGAAAGTTCAATCTCAGCAACTGTTGTCTGCACATAGATGATGAAGGGCAGGCAGTGGCTGATCTCACAAGCCACATGGCTAAACTGACGCATGTACCGACTTAAGCCTGGAACGGGTACAATTCTAGTAGTTGGTTTGGAAGTAGGTACGAGCAGCTTGGAGGGATCAAGACATTGGTAGGAGGAGTCATGTTGATTATAGTGTGTCTCTTTCTACCATGTTTGGTTCCATTGGTAATTAGGTCCATACAGAGTGTCATAGAGAGCACGACAGAAAGGAAACCAGCTGTGCATGTAATGGCTGTTTGCAAGTATGAACCCTTAGCCCAGAGAGAATATATTCAGAATGAGGAGTGCTGAAGGAATTTGTAAGGATGCTAAGATGCTTACGAGGTCTGTTCTGATTCATGGCAACCTGAGGTGTAAGCAAACTATGGTTAAGTGATGCATCTGGAATTGTGAAATATCAGAAGCATCAAAGGGGGGAATGTGGTGGAATCTCAGTAAAAAATAAATTTACTAGGACAAGATTGCCATGTGGCATATGTGTAAATGTTGTATCAGTTAGTTAGTTACACGTAGCTAAGATACAATCAACACTGTATTGAGCAAATGCAGGAATGCAGAAACTGAAAACACTTCCCCTCCTCCATTGTTCTGGGTGAGCCATGTGGTCTAACAGGTAAGGGAAGTTAGGCTTTGTTCAGCTGATTGTGTAAAGAGTATATGTGGGTAGAGTTAACTATAGGAGGAGCTATATGTCTATATCATGCATTTACACAGTCAGTTCTGGGCTCAGATCTTGCTGTATTTTGGTGACATTAGTCCCTCTGAGCCCCGGTCGGTGAATCGAATAAAGAATCTCTTCCTTCCTGAAGAAACCTGTGTCCATCTCTCTGTGCTTGGCTTCCGTCAGTTTCTCCGGTATCAAATAGAGTTAAGGTTCCTCCTGAGCTGAGGGGGGTTAGGCTGAGGTTGTTGGGTGAGGGGGTAATTGAGAGCAAACGATAAGAGGATAAAAAATGGATTTAAAATGTACATGAGCAGCCAAACACTGCACTCCTCCAATCAAAAACAGACAGAGAAGCATTTGATTCCCAGACTGAGTTTACTCCATCTGGAGTTAGAAGAACCTCTAGTGGCTGTCCTGAAGACAGCCACTAAAGGGGGATTTAACCTTGCAATGTAAACATTGCAGTGTTTTAGAAACATTGCATGTTTAAAATGACAGATGAAGTGGTATGAGTGATTACAGTGTTCCTTTAACGTAAATACATTTTCTATAATAGTATAATTTCAATTTGAGCTATTTTGTTATCATATCCATGTGTCACAAGTTGTGTGTCACAAATTTACATGTGCAACCATAGTCACCTTGGAAAGAAGGCTCACGGTTGTCTATATGCTGGTACAATCCATGACTCTCTATGTGTTCGTAGCTTTCTTTTTAACCTGATGTATAATTATGAGGACTTTTTAAATGATTTGGCTTCCTGTATTAATAGCATGTGTCTAGTAGCTGAAGTTAGCTTTCTCCCAAATATGCATTCTTTTTCCCACACCAAGGCACTTTGTGGTTGCTATTCTAGATTTGCAGGATTTTGTACTGAAAATCATTCCTAAATTACCTTCTTGTGTGGCCTTTTTTTGCCTGTGTACCAAGACAAATGTGTAGTGCCCTTCTTCACCAATACCGATTAGGAGAAAATTCATACTGGGTGGTGGTGGAAACCTTATTATGTAACCTATATTGCTGATTGCAAAACTATACTAGAAAAGCTACAATTTCTGGGGAAATTGTGTGAAGTTTTCTTGCCTCCACCAGTATTATGTGAGATAATAGTTGCCATCTTCAAACGGTCATAGTTTTAAAAACTATAAATCTTACAGTGAAGAGCTTCATATTATGTGAATCACAAGACCCAGACCTACCTTTTGATGCATAGTATGTCTCTGAAATATTATAAATGAAGGCACAGTCGCAGTTTAGAAATTGCCCTTCAAATTTCAGGTGGCTAGAGTGGAGTTTCAATGAATGTCAATGGACAGCATGAGTTGCAAACAAATGGTCATATTGTGAAAACTATCAGGACCATGGCTTAGCCATGGACATTTTTAGTGGCAGCAGGGATATCTGAATATTTTGATCTAAGATTTGTGTAGGTGGGCTTGAAAATGAGGGAGTGGTGGCAGTTTAGAAATCATGTCCTGATTTTTCATCTCACACTCTAGCTTTTGTCAGCTCCCACTCTAGTTTTGAACATTCCACCATTCATTCCTATGGGACCAATTTTGCCACAAAAACGACAAAAACGAAAATATTTCGTGAACCATTTGGTGAAATGTTCCACAAAGTAATCGCACACCGATCAGGAACAATC